>NW_004443962.1:18973624-19003724 GCF_000243295.1 Trichechus manatus latirostris | reverse complement strand
ACCAGACATACTGGCCTGACAGAGACTGGAGAAACTCCGAGAGTATGGCCCTCAAACACCCTTTTAGCTCACTAATGAAGTCACTGCTGAGGTTCACACTTCAGCCAAAGATTAGACAGTCCCATAAAACAAAATGAGACTAAAGGGGCACATTAGCTGAGGGGGCAAGGATTAGAAGGCAGGAGGGGACAGGAAAGCTGGTAATAGGGAACCCAAGATCGAGAAGGGGAGAGTGTTGACATGTCATGGGGTTTGTAAGCAATGTCACAAAGCAGTATGTGAACTAACTGTTTAATGAGAAGCTAGTTTGTTCCGTAAACTTTCATCTAAAGTACAATAATAAAAACAAAAAAAGAAACAAAAAAAAAAAAAAGATGTTTGTGATCGACTACTAACGAAAAGGTTGCCAGTGTGAACCCACTTAGCAGTGCTGCAAAAGAAAGGCCTGGCAATCTGTTGCCATACAATTACGGCCAAGAAAACCTTATGAAGCAGTTCTATTCTGTAATGCATGGGTTCACATGAGTCATATTTGACTCGATGGCAACCATTTTATAAGACCTTTCCTCTTAGTCAGTAAAAAACTAAATCAGAATGTGAGTCTCAAATGTTTATACCAGGTTAGCCTGGCTGGTTTGGCCCCAGGGCAGGCATGGGTGAATGATTCAAATTCCATCAATTAGCAGACACCATTGAGTAGGATCGAAGTCCCTGGGTGGTAAAAATGGTTAACATGTTCAACTGCTAACCGAAAGGTTGGAGGTTTGAGTCCACCCAGAGGCACCTTGGAAGACATGTCTATGTATACACAAGAATCACCTGTGGAACTTGTTAAAATTCTTACATATACATAAAAATCGCCTGGGGATCTTGTTAAAATGTAGAATCTGATTCCTTATATCTGGGGTGGAGATGCAAATTCTCAGCAGGGGTTCAAACCGGAATGAACCAGTTCGAAGCCCTGTCTATCATTCCTGAAAAAGATCCTTTGCACAATTTTACTCTTTTGTGGCCTTTATCACAGTTGAATTATTGGTGTGACTACTAGTTAGTGTGTTTATTGTCTCTCTCTTCCCCACTAGACTACAGAAACCACACCTATGTTTTTTCAGCCCTCTATACTCAGGGTCTAGATTAGTGCCCAACACACAACAATCACTCAATAAATATTTGTCAAATGTATAAATATGAGGTTTGGAGCAGCAGCTTTCAATAAAAAGAGACTGTAAAATTAAATGAGTAACAGCTACCCCTGCCGTTGTTTTTCCTTCAGTCCAACACTGTTTACCACATGGAAGCCTCGAAGCTGTAGGTACTCTTTTATTCTAAGTTCCATTCAACCAAAGGCAAGCCAGAAAAACTTCAAAAGCAATTTTAGGTGTGCTGGGGGTAAGATAATCAGGAGAAGCAACGGAATTGTAACAAGAATATCAACAACCTCAGAAGGTTTGGGTTTCTATTCCAGCTTATGAGGTGTCTATCCTACAGGAATTTCTTTAACCTCCCTAATACTCACTTTCACCATATTTAAAATGAGGACATTTTATCTAACACACAGGGTCATTATGGTGATTGAATGAGATTATGTACATGAAAGCAACTGCTAGCTTAATTCATGGGGTCTTGGAGGAGAGGCTCACTATAAATTAGTTCTCTTACATGGGCCAGCCAGTTTCTGCAGCAAGATGGAGCTATGATTTGACTAAATGCCCCAGGATCAGACATTTTGGGTAGGGGGAAAATGGAAGAAATGAGGGCTCGAAGGCAGAAAAAAGTTGGTAGGTGTCAGGGTATTTTTTTTTTTTTTTAAGTGTTAAGACAGAGTAGTGGGAATATCACAGCAGTTAGAAATGGAAAGAGATTTCAAGATGATAGAATTACCAAGAAATCTATTAGACTTTCACTTAGGTGTCACAGCCTTCCCCTCATATAAATAAAATAATTGCTACTATTATAGTTAGGAGAAAAATCAACTGAAATGTACATTAAACACATATTAGAGACTTAACATTCTTCATATGATTCCACATGCTGGAAACTCAGCCTGTGTAAATACAGCCGTGAACTTTATTATTGACTATGATAAAGTAACAGCATATCCTCCTTCTCTATGTACTACCTGCAGAGTTATAAAAGGCAAACATCTACTTGCTCTTTAGGTACAATTACAAGGCAGCAGAATGTAGAGGTGGGCCCTTCCTTTGCATTTTGCATTCATCAGACAGTGGCTCCCAACACTGGAAGAGAAACTTGGAACCATGAAAACTGTATCGTAAATTCTTTTTTCACATTTAATTGCTTTCAATTTACTCACTAATTTAGTCAAACTTATGGCATCTTCCTCATTAAAACTGTTTTCTTTCTACATCATTATCTTTCTAGTTTGCATGTGTGTGTGTGTATGTGTGTGTATGTATTCTTAGGTCAGTTCTCAGATAAAGAAAGAGGATAAGAAGTCTTAGGTCAGTTCTCAGATCAAGAAAGAGGATAAGAAGTCAGATGCATTATCTGTCAAAAGTAATCATCATGCCTCCATACTTCACTTCAGGGAACGCCCACCTAGTACCAATAAGCTCATCAAAAGAGTTCATTTGAATTCATAGTTTTTGTCCACAGGAGGAGATTAAATGCTTTTTAAATGTTTCATATTCCCTGTAAGACTGCAGCCTCCATGAAGACTGGAATCTTGTCTGTTTGTCTTTCCTTGTATCATCCTCACGTACTTCAGGGCCAGGCACAGAATACTTGGCCATTTCATTCATTTACTTACCAAATATTTACTGAGTACTTACTATGTGTCAGACTTTGCTCTAAGTGGTGGAGATATAGGAGTGAAGAAACTTATCTTATGGAGAGTACATTCTTGTGTAGGAGACTGACAATAAGCAAGAAAAATAAGTTAAATATATAGAATGATAGGCAATGGTACATGTTAACGAGTTAAAATAAAGCAGGTAAGAGGGAGGGTAAATGCTGGGATGGGGTAGTTGGGATGAACTTTTAGATAGGGTGACCAGGAAAGAAATCACTAAAAGATCACACTCAAGAAAAGGCCTGAAATACAAGAGGCCCCGGATAAGTAAAGCATTACTGAAGAAGAAGAACAAAGTGAGAGGCCTCACACTACCTGATTTCAGAAGCTATTACACCACCACGGTAGTCCAAACAGCCTGGTACTGGTACAACAACAGACACATAGACCAATGGAACAGAACTGAGAATCCAGATGTAAATTTATCTGCCTATGAGCAGCTGATATTTGACAAAGGCCCAAAGTCTGTTAATTGGGGAAAAGACAGTCTCTTTAACAAATGGTGCTGACATAACCTGATATCCATCTGCAGAAAACTGCAACAAGACTCATACCTCACACCATGCACAAAAACTAACTCTAAATGGATCAAAGACCTAAATATAAAATCGAAAACAATAAAGATCATGGAATAAAAAATAGGGACAATGCTAGGAGCCCTAATACATGGCATAAACAGAATACAAACCATAAGTAACAATGCACAAGCACCAGAAGAGAAACTAGATAACTGGAAGCTCCTAAAAATCAAACACTTATGCTCATCAAAAGACTTCACCAAAAGAGTAAAAAGACAACTTACAGACTGGGAAAAAGTTTTTGGCTACAACAAATCCGATCAGCATCTAATCTTTAAAATCTGTAAGATACTGCAAAACCTCAACAACAAAAAGACAAACAACCCAATTAAAAATGGCCAAAGGATATGAACAGGCACTTCACCAAAGAAGACATTCAGGCAGCTAACAGACACATGAAGAAATGCTCACGATCATTAGCCATTAGAGAAATGCAAATTAAAACTACAATGAGATACCATATCTCACCCCAGCAAGGCTAGCATTAATCTAAAAAACACAACAAAATAAATGTTGAAGAGGCTGTAGAGAGACTGGAACACTTATACACTGCTGGTAGGAATGTAAAATGGTACAAGCACTTTGGAAATCGATTTGGTGCTTCCTTAAAAAGCTAGAAATAGAAGTACCATACAATCCAGTAATCCTACTCCTTGGAATACATCCTAGAGAATTAAGAGCCATTGCACGAATAGATACATGCACACCCATGTTCACTGCAGCACTGTTCACAACAGCAAAAAGATGGAAACAACCTAGGTGCCCATCAATGGACGAATGGATAAACAAATTATGGTATATATACACAATGGAATACTACGCAACAATAAAGAACAACAATGAATCCGTGAAACATCTTATAACAAGGAGGAATCTGAAAGGCATTATGCTGAGTTGCAAAAGGACAGATGTATAAGACCACTATTATAAGAACTCAAGAAAAGGTTTAAACACAGAAGAAAACATTCTTTGATGTTTATGAGGATGGGGATGGAGGAAGAGGGGTATTCACTAACTAGAACGTAGACAAGAATTAGGTGAAGGGAAGGACAGCACATACTACAGGGGAAGTTAGCACAACTGGACTAAACCAAAGCTAAGAAGTTTCCTGAATACAACCAAACACTTTGAGGGACAGAGTAGCAGGGGTGGGGGACTGGGGACCATGCTTTCAGGGGACATCTAGGTCAACTGGCATAACAAAGTTTTTTAAGAAAATGTTCTGCATCCCACTTTGGTGAGTGGTGTCTGGGGTCTTAAAAGCTAGCGAGCCACCATCTAAGATGCATCAATTGGTCTCAATCCACCTGGAGTAAAGGAGAACGAAGAACACCATGGACACAAGGAAAGTATTAGCCCAAGAGACAGAAAGGGCCACATAAACCAGAGACTTCAGTGGCCTGAGACCAGAAGAACTAGATGGTGCCTGGCTACCACAATGACTGCCCTGACAGGGAACACAACAGAGAGTCCCTGAAGGAGCAGGAGAAAAGTGGGGTACAGAACTCAAATTTTAGTAAAAAGACCAGACTTAATGGTTTGATTGAGACTGGAGGGACCCCGGAGGACACGGCCCCAGGACTCTCTGTAAGCCCAAAACTAAAACCATTCCCGATGCCAACTCTTCAGACAGAGATTAGACTGGACTATGGGACATAAAATTATACTCATGAAGAGTCTGCTTCTTACCTCAAGTAGATACATGAGACTAAATGGGCAGCTCCTGTCCAGAGGCAAGATGAGAAGGCAGAGAGGGTCAGGAGCTGGTTGAATGGTAACGGGAAATCAGGGGTGGAAAGGAAGAGTGTGCTGTCATGGTATAGGGAGAGCAACTAGGGTCACAAATCAATGTATGTATAAATTTTTGTATGAGAGACTAACTTGAATTGTAACTTTCACTTCAAGCACAAAAATAAAAAAAAAGTCCTGAAATAAATGGAGTGAGTTTGGCAGATTTTATTGGAGAAAAGGCATTTGAGCCAAAGGAAGAGGAATTACAAAGTCCCCATGGAATAGTAGGCTTTTTTGATTCCTGTAAAATGGCAGGCTACATTCACACAGAAATGTTCCTGTTAAAACAAAGAGGTGTTAGATTAAAAAAAGAAAACACACACACACAAACACAATTTTTAAAAGTCTGTCTGCTCTCACAATAAAGAAATTAAAACTCCAAGATAGAAACAAAAAGGAAGCGAGAGCCAGGGTATTTGGCATGATTATGATGCTACCACAATACCCCAGGGGGATTATCCAACTCAGTAATAACTAAGGAAACTTAGTGGCATAAAGACGTTTTGCAGTTACTGCAATCAAGGAGAATGGCAACCTAGTAACATAACTGGAGTACCTGGAATAAGCGTATCCACTCCAGCAGGATACCTTCTGTGCTATGTAGGAGTCTGACAGGAAAAGCAAACTCCAGTGAAGAGCTCATATATCAAAAATATCAAAAACATGATGAAAGATTCTGCTGCAAATTAGAGTCAGAAGGAACAAAAAGCTTAAAATCAAATATGACTGTTAAGTTAAAAATATATAAGATATGGTCTTCAGAACTGAAATAACAGAATATTAATCTCAGAATTTAGTGGGGTAAAATATTTACAATGATAAGAAATTTTTTTAAAGGCAGATAACAAGGAACTATGAAAAAGGCAGATTTGAAAAAGAACAAGATTTATAGAAATGAAATTGTCATTACAATTAATATCTGAAATAAGGATACATCACATTAGATGCAGTTGAAGGAAGAATTACTGAACTGAAAGGTAATTCCAAGGAATTTATCAAAAATAATAAAAAGGCATATAAAATATGAGAGATTAAGAGATATGGAAGACATAATAAAAAGATCTAACATACGTCTAATAGATATTTGAGAATGAGAAGATAGAGACAAAGAAGAAGGCAGTATTTGAAGTGATAATAGATCTTTTCCAGAACAAATGAAAGATATAAAACCTCAGATTCATAAATCATTAGTGCCAAGAATGATAAATAAAAATAAATCCAAACCTAGAAACATTATTATGAAACCTAGAACATTGTATCACTCATGGTCCAAACAGGGAAACATAAAACACTTAGAGTATTTAAAACAAGGTAATATAAAGCACTCAGTAGAAGATGTTGATAAGCCAGCCAAGGAACAGTGACACACCCAGAGATTAGCAACAAGGGACAGAGGGACAAAATGGGAAGTCCTAGTGGGCTAGTTTAGCAGAAGCTGGGGCCCTTGAAGAGAAGTAGCAGTGGTTGAATATGTCACTCAAGGCAGAAAAGAGAGAATAAATACTTTTGTTTCTTCCTTTCTTCCTTCCTCCAATAAACCACCACCAATTCTCATTGTTTGAACCCAGCCAGAAGAAAAGTGACATAGAAGACGAGGAAATTCAGCTTGCAATGGTCAGACTCTTGAAAAACAATAAAGTAGAAAAAGAGAGAAGAATGCATCTGAGAGTCAAACAGTCCAGGATCTGAACAAACACCAAACACAAAGAGGAATGACAGATTATCTCTATAAATGAAAGTAAACTAACTAGATAGCTGTCTTCTCTACAGCATCAAGAGTGCAGAAAACAATGGAGTAATATTTTTAAAGTACCTTGAATTATATATTCAACTAAACTGTCATTAAAAAGTGAGAAAAAAATACATTGTCAAAGACTGAGAGTTTAGTGATAACTGTCTCTCATTAAAAGAAATCAAGACTCTAAATTAGTAATAAGTAAATTTAACCCAGAATAAAGAATTGGGTGAAAAAGCAAATGGGAAACAAAGAGATTGACAGTAGTGTGCTGGTAAATATTTAACAACTGGCTCTTCAAAAAATAAAATAAAATAAAATCCCATATTTGTAGTGTTTACCAATTTCAATGGTGTAAATACTCCCACCATGACCATTTTCAAGCTATCAACATGACATCACTCTTTTTTCTCATTCCATTTTAGACTGGATAATTTCTATTGATTTATCTCAAGTGCACTGACTTTTTCTTCTGCCAGCTCTATTATACTATTAAATCTAACCAGTAATTTAAAATTTTCAAATAATTTATTTTTTTGTTCTAAAATTTTCAGTTGGTTATTTTTATGTATTTTTTTTTACTTTTCTACCAAGATTTCTTTCTTTTTATTCATTTCAAGCATATTTTCTTTTACTTCATTGAACATAGTTATAATAGCTGCTTTAAAGTTCTTGGTTGGTAATTCCAACATCTGAGACATTTCAGGGTTGACATCTGTTGATTTTCTTTACCTTTGAGAAATGGTCACAGTCTACTGAGGGTTTTTTGTTTGTTTTGTTTTTTGTATTTTTGTATTTTAAGTAATTTGGGGTTTTATCCTGGATGTTGTCAACAGGGGCAGATTATCCAACAGGCAACGTAAGCATGGTGCTCACCTTGCTTACCAGATCAACTGTAGTGAACAATTTCACATTTTTTCACCACATCAAAGATTCTGCTTCTAGATATGGCTGGCATCTGTCTCTCTCCCAACCCTACCGCACCTTCCTACAGA
The DNA here is from genome assembly GCF_000243295.1 of Trichechus manatus latirostris. Classification (NCBI taxonomy): domain Eukaryota; kingdom Metazoa; phylum Chordata; class Mammalia; order Sirenia; family Trichechidae; genus Trichechus; species Trichechus manatus. Next base: position 18,995,813 of record NW_004443962.1, on the reverse strand, counting down.
ATCAAATCCTCTTATCAAATTTATAATCCCTGACAGAGGCGGATGACCCAAGAAGCAAGGTAAGCACAGGCTTACTTGTGCTTACTTTCTAATCTTTAGTGAACTAATTTTAGTTTCATGTGGTGAAATTATTCACTACAGATGACCTGATAAGCACAGTTAGCACCGTGCTTACCTTGCCTATTGGATAAGCCATCCCCGGTTGTCAATGTCAGTTGTGGAGACTCTGGATTCTGTTACATCGAGTCAAAAGTATTTACATTTTTGTTTGTACAAGTCATTAATTTTGTCCTTCCAGATCTCTGTTTAAACAGCTTTCAGTCTACCCTGTGCATGTGTGGTTCAGAGGACAGCCAAAGACTTAGGGAGAATTTAAACACAAAATTTGAGGTTCCCTGTCTCTGTCTCTTTTCTTTCCTGTGTGCCCTTCCCTTCATTTTCTGGCATCCCTGCTACTTCCCCAGGTTCCTCCAGCCAGAAAGCAGTGGGAATTCTCTTGGAGAATTAGTGTTGCCACTAGTGTTGCCACTAAGACTGCAGATGCCCTCAGGGGAAACCACAAAAACATGAAACTCACACCACACCAGTTGCTTCATCCAAGTTTCAACTATCCCCTGAAATCTTCCTACTGTTGTTGCCTCTCCAGAACCTTCAGATAGTTGTGGACTGGGCTTTTTGTTTTTGTTTGCTTCTGTTTTTATTTTTTTTCCAAAGTTTCTAGTTGTTATTTGCAGATGGATTGTTTGGTTAGACGTTTACTTCTCCATACCAGAAGCAAAACTCCTATGTTATTATTAATTCTGGGGACAGAAATACCAAGAAGTACAGATAAAAATTGGAGTAAATGGACTACATGTAAAATTTAGAAACATGTCCTCTGCCTCTGGGAGAGGAACAGCATGCAAAGAAACCCACCCTACTGCTGTCGAGTCGATTCCAACTCATAGTGACCCTGTAAGACAGAGTAGAACTGCCCCATAGGGTTTCCTAGGCTGTAACCTTTACAGAAGCAGACTGCCACATCTTTCTTCCCTATGGAGTGGCTGGTAAGTTTGAACTTCCAACTTTTTGGTTAGCAGCTGAGCACTTTACCTACTGTGTCACCAGGGATCCCTACATGAAGAAAGGCTAATAAATAAATTTAAAGAAATATGTGCCACCAAATGGGTGAGAATGCAAGTGAAATTTATATATGCCAAATTGTCAAAAGTTTTGGAGATGGAAAAAAACAATCACTCAAACATCTCAAGACCAAAGCTTTTCATCATATCCCAGAATGATAGCAGGAAAAATTAAAAAAACAAACCTCTAGGCAAAGTTCTTAGTCAATCTGTACAGTAGCTTGCAACACATCTCAAAGTTTGAGAAACTATCTCCAAGAGCTGGTGATGATTAAGTTCCCAACTAATTTATATTTTTCCAATTAAAAACAAGCACACACTCTAAGACAACACACACACACACACAAAATTCTGAAGCTAAAGCATATTCCACTTTGCATATGAAAATAGAGCCTATATACCTTTATCATTACAAGATCTGTTTTCAGATTTGATGCATTATAGGACATGGAGCTAAAATAGTAAGAAAAAATCTTATTTAAAATAGCACGAGTCTAATCTCTGTTGGAGATCCATCATTTAAAATAATTCCATCGTGCTCTTTTATCTTTTGCTGTGCCTCTGGATCTAATTCTATTCGATGACAGTGATAAAAAGAGCCCTGGTGGTGCAATGGTTAAGCGCTCAGCTGCTAACCAAAATGTTGGTAGCCTGAACCCACCCAGCGTCTCCACAGGAGGAAGACCTGGCGATCTGCCCCCGTAAAAATTACAGCCTAGAAAACCCTATGGGGCAGTTCTACTCTGTCACATGGGATTCTATGAGTCAAAATCGACTTGATGGCACCCAGCAACTCAACACGGTGAAAAGCATTGCCTGGTGAGCAATCAGAAGATATGGCTCCATTATCAAGAAGCTGTGTGACTTTGGACAGGTCCCTTCATCTAACCAGGCTTCAGTTTATTGATTTGTAAAATGTGAGGGCCAGAACACATAGTTCCTACTTTCTAATTATAGCATTCTATGTCTATTTAAATAACTTCATTTCTGGGTCCCTCAATGTTTGAGGCCTTATTGTATGATTTCTACAAAATGTTGTCTTTGCTAGCTGCCATTGAGTCAGCCACAACTCATGGCAACCCCATGCACAATGGGATCAGACCATTGTGATCCATAGGGTTTTCACTGGCTGATTTTTCAGAAGTAGATAGCCCAGCCTTTCTTCCTAGTCTGTGTTAGTCTGGAAGCCACACTGACATCTGTTCAGCAGCATAGCAACACGCAAGCCTCCACTGACAGACAGGTGGTGGCTGTGTTTGAGGTGCACTGGTCAGTTCTCCCTCATAAAAGAGCACTGCCCCCTTTCTACAAAATAGATCTGGCAAATTCCTCAGGGCTCAGGTTCAGAAGTGAGATAGCATGTCTTCCAGAAAAGCAGAAAAAAATTGCAGGCTCTCACACACAATCTCAAGTAAACCATCAACTGACATCTGAGGTTGTCTTACCCACAGAGATAAGAAACTTATCTACATCAGTACTTTAGGTGAGTGGAATGATGTGAATGATGGGTAAAAATAATTTTAAATTTGAGAATTAAGCAATGGGACGTATGTTCTGAATTTCAAAAAAGATTCTTGAAAATTGTTTAAGATTTTGAGAACTTTCAATCTATCTTTTTATAAAATCTTCTGCTTAGAAACAAAATAGCAGGATAAATAACGCAATGTTCTTTCCAGCTATTTGAAATTACATTCATTCAAAGACCTTTAATAGACATTTATTAAGTACCTGATTGGTATAAGATGCTGTATTGTCCACTGTGAGACACAGAAATATAAGAATTTTGTGCCTGTCTTTAGGCAATTTGTAATTTACTAGAAGCAGTAAGACATACACATATAAATAATAATAATATATGGTAGGAAGAGGTAAATACTATGAAAGAGGCACAGAAAAAGCCATATGCCTCCGGCTTTGCTCCCTGAAGAGTATGGCCAAACACAGAATGCAGAGCAATTAAAGTTAGCCAGGAGCATGCAGAAACAGGGGCAGTGACATGGTCCTACAGGACTGGCAGTCAGTGGAAGAGCCAACAGGTGCCCAGAAGGTAGGGTCCAAATCTTGGGCAGAATTTCAGGGCCCAACGATGATTCTGTGCCACTGGGAAACTTGAGAAAGTACAGAAACGGAGTGAGGATCCTATTATGGGAAGAAGGGTATTCCAAGTCGAGGAAACATCAAGAGCAAACTACAGAAGAAGAAATTCTAAGGTTTTTCTAGGTTTTCATCTCATGAACATGCTAATATAAGCAGCCCTTTTATATTGCCTATCTCACCCAGCCCAAACACCCTTTCCCATCACTTCACTCTTTAGCTAATACCCTCAAGTCACTCACTTGGTTTTCCTGTGTCTCACCTACAAGCTCTCTTAGTTTAGATCCCCCAGAAGCAGACCTCGAGGCAAGAATTTTAGTGGTAAGTGGTTTACTTGGGAGATGACTCCAGGAAACACTAGTAGGGGAGAAAAGAAGTGAGGCAGAGAAGGGAAGTCTGTCTGCAAATTTAAAACCATCAACATTTCCTCCCATATCATAGTTAAATTTGTTTTTTGTCATTAGTGTGATTACAGATTAATTCATTCTTACTGCATTTTCAAAACAAAGTGAAGACTTGTGATATCTGATTCCCAACATTTCACACCTAACTGAAATGATTAAGAAAGGATGAAGCTCCCTTACACACATGAGCTGTATACATAGCCTTCTAGGGGACAGGCAGGAGTTAACAGGAACTCATCTTCAGGTTTCAATTAGCTTGCCAGAATTTGTAAGCGGATAGAAATTGTTATCCAAGAGCATCCAAGTTTAATTTACAATTGACAAAAATCTACAACATAAATTATATAGTGAATGTGGGCTGGTCTTGTACCTCGTTTTGACTAATAGAATGCAGAAGTGACACTTTGCCAGTTCTAACCAATGCCTTAAGAGTCCTGGCAGCCTGCTCTTGTTTTCTTGGGATGCAGCCACTATGTACAGAACATCTGACTAGATTACTGAATGCTGAGAGACTATGTAGACAGCGGCCCAGACAGCACCTAGCCACTCCACCTATCCCTCTGAGGCACCACCCATGCAGGGGAAGCCCCTGTGGACACTGCAGTCACAGACAAGTTCCCAGTCAAGTGCAGCTACATGAGGGACCCCCACTACGACCAGGTAATGCAGGAAAACTGCCCAGCTAAGTCCAATCACCCCACAGAATTGTGAGAAACCATAAATCATTGTCGTTTTAAGCCATTAAGTTTTGGGGAGTTTGTTACACAGCCATAGATGAATGAAAAGAGCAGGAAGCCAACAGAGACTAGATTCATTAAGCAAGTTACTGCTAGCACACTAGAGCTCAGTCCTAGGGGTACTTGGAAACAGTGAGGAGCACGCCTTGGGTTATCTCACACAAAGGGCGAGGATGCTGGGGCATTTATCCATTAACTTGACACCAGTCATTTTCTTAGGGCTTCTAGTGGCATTAACTCCTTGGCACCTCAAGCCTGCCCAACTTTTAAGCCAAACTTACTCATCAGCCAGAAAAAAAAGCCTTCAAACACAGAGTCACAAGTGTCAGCAATAAGCAACCTTCAGTTCCAAGAGACAAGAGGTGGGGAAAAACAGAAAGTGTGCCGGCATAGTGAAAACCCAATGCTGGGGTGGTCCAGCTACCTGCCGCCACCATTCCAGGATCACAGAAGTTAAATACGAGCTCACAGACTATAACCATGACACCTTCACAGTCTCTACTCTCAGCTGGGCTCTTGATGTTGCCTAATAATCCTTCCAGGTTTTCCTAATCAACTCTATATTTCCGCATTGGCCATCTTTTTGAAACTTTCCATTTTCCCTTAAACATTCCATTGCACCTCTTTCCCTATCTATCCCAGTCAGAATATAAAAGCCATCAGATGATACTCCATTGATTTTTTGTTACCTCACTTACAGACAGCTGCATTCAAACACATCCTTCTTCCCTCCCTTCCCGCCTAATATGACAGTAGAGGACCATTCTTCCTGACCAACATAAATCCCTCCACCTTTCCGTCACTGAGCACACCTCACCTCCAGCCTTAGAGTTCTCGCTCCCATATATAATCCCTCCTGTCTGCCTCTTAAGTCCTGAACGCATGAACCTGATTAAGGCATGGACTTGTTGAAATCCTACACCTTTGCAAATGCTATTCCAATTGTCTAAAATGTCCCGTTTCTCCTTCTCCCCTCCCCATCTCAAGACTCTTCCCCAGCAAGCTCCCCCTCAAACTGTCCCCTCCTCAGGAAAACCTTTTCTAACCTCACCGTCCAACACCCCTAATCTATGCTTAGCCCTGTTAAAGCCCTTTGGTCTGTACTGAAATTGCTCATTCCCTTTACTGAGGTTACCTCCTCCCCTCCCAACTGAAGGTAAAATCTTCCAAAGCAGGCACTTACAGATTTCTGAACCACAATGGGTGTGCCTGGAACACAATAGGTGCTTAATAAATATTTACTGAAATATAAATGAATGTGGTCCTCTCATTCTCACTTCCTGCCTGTTCCAGAGAAACTGTAGTGAAAGCTGCAGGTAGGAATTAAGTGTACTTCGGCCCCTCCTCCTCCTGTCTTCACCTTTCTTCTAGTCCTCAATGAAGTATCGCATACGTCATGTTAAACTGAGTCCTTTTCCAATTTGCGTAGGTTTTGCATACTGTTTAATAAAAAATAACAGAGAGAGTGCCATTGCTTAGAAGCTCAGAAATCCATTTCTAATATGCAACTTTTTGTCTTATAATGCTATGACAAAACAGACTTCAAAATTGGCTTTTAAAATGGAATTAAGATTTCTCATCACCCAAAAGTCAGACTTTCTTAAGTTCTAAAAGGAGTTTCACAGGCAGGAATGCAAACTTGTATGCTCACAGGGAGCTTATTTGAGAAATTGGCTTTAGAAATGCAAAATAAACTCCATTTTTTGTAGCTAGATTAATCAGCCTATCAACATCAGTTTTTATAAGTATGGTTTTTACTTTTATCAAAGAATGAACCACCAACTTTAAGAATAATAAAAAATAATCAGTTTGGACTTACTGTCACTTCTAATACCTGATACCTAGTTCTAGAATCTCTTCTTAAACAATAAGCCAGACTCTATGGGAAAGGATTTGGAGAAATATATACTCCTTTGCCTCCTCCCTACCATGTCCTCAGTAGCTAGGCCATGTGAGGTATATTAAGTCTTTAAGATAAAATAAATTCCACTGCTTTAGAATGCCTAAAAACTGCTTCAGAGTGACTCGTACCTCCCCCTCCTCCCCTACCACACCACCCTGAATCACTCTTCTTGCCTTCTGGAAGAGGTGAGGGAGATGAGGTGGATTTTAAAGGCTGGTCTTCAGGGAGATAAGGACATTGAAATTCCACTCCAATTATTTTTTATTCCCTGCCACCTTGAACCTAGAGTAAATGTTACATTATGAAGTCTTTGTGTTCTTCACTGAAAACACCTCTCCAATTAAGATAAAAATTTTAGATTATAGGAAAAAGGGGGGAAATTAGAATACCAAACCATATGAAAAGCACTGTCTTTTATAAAATTTGGTAAAATGTAGGAAGAAGCATGATTTCCCGTCTCTTTCCTTGGTCTGCGGATACCTGGGACATAATTCAGTTTGCCATACCCTGCTCCCAGATCAGCTCACTCTTTGTTCAGCTCCGTCTTCAGTCTGACATATAATTACTTCTTCAGCTCCTGTGCTATTTGGTTTTAAGCACCTCTTACCCCCAAGGCCTCGTGGCTCTAAGGGCTTGTTGAATTTAAACAAGCACGTTTAAATCTTTGTCTTTAAATGAGTAAAATGAAAGTCCTAACACCTAACACAGAATTCTCTCCTATCTACCTACCCTCTAAAAGTGCATGTTATAATTGTATACAAGATCATAATGAGCATCTATCCATCCTCAAAATCAGAGACAGGAGGACTCATCCTACAGGTAAATTTACAACAAATGGGTTTGTTCTTGATTAGCTATGTTTGTCTGGGGACACAGAGATTGGGACATGCATAATTTAACTACCTAATAAGTATCAGATGATCAGGGACATCTTGGAAATAAAGACGGAAAAAGCAGATAGAGGAGGAAAAATAAAAGAAAAAAACAAGATTGTTAACAGGGTAAAAAGACAACTAAGAGAAGAAACTGCAAGCCTTACTTTTCACCCAACAAACTGCATGCTCACATACAGACTCACACTCACGCAGCTATCTGAGTGAACCTAGCTATTACCAGGTAATGCAGAAAAACTGTCCAGCTAGTCCAACCAGCTACATGAGTGCCTCTAGTTATTACCCCAGCTATATGCCCACACACACATATTTTAATTACAGAAATGTTAAACTACATGCCTTTCCTGGAAGGCAGACAGAAGACTTGGATTCTATTCCTGCTCCTGCTGGAAAATCATAAATAGTATCTACGGCCTTAGTTTAGTCTCTGGTAAATGAGTGATCATGATATTTGTTCCACATTCTTAATTTACCACAAACATTGGTAGATGAAGAATGAGACCTGCATTCAAATACACTATCAAAAATGCCACAAAAAGTATCATAACTACAAATTCTAACTTTCCTAGTGAAAAATATGTTAGTAGATCTTAAAGGGAAAATAAAGTATGTTCAATCTCACTAGTACTGAAGGAAATGGAAATTAAAAACTGGAATACACTCTTCCACCTATCAAATCAACAAACATTTACAAAAGAAAACTCCAGTGTGGAAAGGTATACTGCAGTGGGAGTGTAAATTGGTATAATAAGCCTTTTTGAAGGCAAATTGAGCATTACATATCAACAGTCTTAAAAATGATTAAATGTTGTGTCAGTTCAGGCCCTCTTCTGTCAAGATGAGTTGGATGTACAAGATATTTACTGGGGGAAGAACCTGCGAATGATGAAAGGGGAGGGGTATAGGCAGGAAAGTGGTCAGACCAGGATGCAAGTCTGACACCTGTGAAGGGACAGAGGGAAGGACGCATTGAGGAGGAAGAGCCCCATATGCAGAGCAATAGTAAGAAAGTCTCAGCCAGGTTGATGAGGAGTCCCTGAGGCAAAGCTGCTGTTAAAAGAATCCCATGTTGGGCTGCAGTGTCCCAGTTCTAGTGCTCAGTCACGGCCAGGAGTCAGCCTAGGAGGAGCACAGCTTCAGCATGAATGCCTTAGGGGGATCCAAAGGGCATGGCAGCTAGAGGCCATCAATCATCTACCTTCTCCACACAAGTTCTCTTGAAAGGAGATATCGCTGCTACCTAAGGCTCTACTACAAATCTAGTAATCTATGTCAAAGCAGTAATACTTAAAGAAAGAAAGAAGCTCATCACAGTCTTATTTAAAATAGCTAAATGCTGGAAACAAGAATATCCAAGCATAACATTGGGTAAGTAACTATGGCATATTCACTAGATAGAATATACTTTAGCTTTTAAAATGGAAAAAGTACTTATATTTTAAGTAAAATTAAAATTAAGATACAACATGATATAATCATTAAGATTAAGTTGAAAACATACATTTTTAAGACTGAAAATAAACTAGTATGTTAATAAGATTTTCTTTTTTTGAATTTTCAAAACTTTCATTAATAAACTCTATGAACTTTATTTGAGGAAATGAAGTATTCAAAATGAAAGAGAAAAAGAACAATCAATGTGGATTCATTTGGAATGGAAAGTAAGGGAAATATGAAACCGAGGCAGAGAAAACACAAAGACCAAAAAAAAAAAAAAAATCTTGAGGAATACTGTCTTTGAGAATTTTGGAAAACAGCTTCATGGACCCAATATACCAATTAAAAAAAAAAAAAGATGGAGATGGGAAGGGGGAAGATTTCTATTTTAATCATGGAATGAGGTCTTTGAATGAAAATTGATGTTTCATACTACTTATGTGACTATTCAGTATAAGTGTTCTACCATCACTGTAAAGGAGCCCTGGTGGCACAGTGGTTAAAATTCTCAGCTGCTAACCGAAAGGTTGGCATTCGAACCCACCAGCTGGGAGAAAGATGCGGCAGTCTGCTTCTGTAAAGATTTATAGCCTTGGAAACCCTATGGGGCAGTTCTACTCTGTCCTATAGAGTCACTATGAGTTGCAGTGGACTCAACAATGGGTGGCAATAGATGGTTTACCATCACTGTAAGGAGTGTCTTCTGCGTATGTATATGTGTGGGTGTTCATTAGCGTATTCATATTTCAACATGCAAGTAAACAATTTTTTGAGTCACTGTATGCCAGGCACTGTGCAAGTAAATAAAAGGTCTTCACGATATGTGAATAAGTTCACGTGTTCCAAATCTGGTGTTGTCGAGTCAATTTTGACTCAGTGATCCTATACCACAGAGTAGAACTGCCCCATAGGATGTCCTAGGCTGTAAATCATTACAGAAGCAGACCGCCACATCTTTCTCTTGTGTAGTGGCTGGTGGATTCAAACCACTAACCTTTCAGTTAGCAGCTGAGTACTTAAGCACAAATTGTTTATATGAAGTATATATTTCAAGCCCACACATCCCATATCCTAGGAATACCTCTCCATTGAGTACAGTGCATTTTACTGTCTTTTCAGACTCTTAAATATGCACATTAGCAACAGAGTCTAATTACAATTTGATTAATTCAGATAAAGGAAGAAAGGAGGACATTATTCATTCACTTCTGACTTTCTTTGGACCATGGAAAGTAGCCTGAATTCTGCTATAATCTGTCAAACCTCTCAGGATAGAACTCTATTTACTCACAAGCACCAGTTTTATAGGTTGCTGTCATGCTCACTAATAAGATAAATGTGTTTTTCAGGCCTATTTGAATAATATTTCTGATGTAACGCATACCAATCTTCTTATTTAATTTATGCATACTTCTTTTCTTTTAAAACCCATCAATAAATGATCTGTGATCTTTCAGTTATTACTTTAATGATTACATGAATTAAAATAATGTACATCCCTTTAAAGGAATTCATACTCTCTATGTTTATGTTACAAAATTAGCCTTGGGTGAACATCATCCATTACCTGAATTTCGTAACAGTTCAAGGATAAACTGTTTTCCCTTTGTAATTCAGTAAGTTTGCTTGAAAGGAGCCTATTGCTTCTCCACTCAACAATGAGTAAATGCATTCAGCGACCTTAGGGAACCTGTTTTTAATAAGATACAATCCATTTCCAGTTTGTTAAATTCACCAAATTTGTAATTCATTCTTACTGACTAAAGAATTAATCCAAGCTTGTTAAGGGATTGATCTCCCAAAATCCACAGAGCAAATTTGGTGCTCATTATAAAAAAACAAATACAATAACAAAAACAAAAATACAAAAGATGCTAATAAGCTACAGATAGGAAGGCACATTTCATATTTATCATTAGGAAAATTACAGAAGAGTTGTATCAAAACTGTTTTGTGCATCTGACCAGTGCTATCATCAGCACCAATAATGAAGAGGAAGATAACAATAATAATCTCCTACATTTGCATAGTAGTTTTTACTTTGGGAAAAGACTTTTGCATACATCATTTCATTTGGTTCTCATAATGACTCTTTGAGAAACTAAGGCAAATGCTTTATAATGTCTCATTTTATGAAGGAGGAAGTTAGTGTCCAGAAGAGGTAAGAGACTTGCCTGACAGTCACTTGGAAATGGAGCTAGAATATTGGCCACAAGACTCGTACTTTAGTTTCATTTTTTTTTTTTTTAATGTTTTAAAATCAGAAGAATCCATGATTTGCAATGTTTTGTTAAATTTTGTAGAAACCATTTAGAAACATAAATTTCTATCAGCCATAGAAGTTTAAGATATAGAAAATTGGTAAGCAGACATATGATAAACAATTTAAAACTTAGAAAGAGGATATGTCTCTGACTGGCAGGGTAAAAGGGAAGGTAAGTTAAAAGATATCTAAGGATTCAATAATCCCTGGAACAGTAAATTAGTAGTTTTCCTTATTTTTTGTTCTTTGTTTCAGAAAGTATTTAACTTTTCAGACTATTGTCACTATAAAACATAATGAATTGTTAATAAATAAATCTTCATGTTGTCTAAATAGATATGCTTTTCCAGGGCCACTGTATTCAATTCCTACTAAAATTGTTTCAGTTTAGCCAAGTTTCCAATACTGCTTTTCCTAGGACAAACACTGATATTTTCTGTTGATGCTAGTTTAACTGACTGAATATTACATTATACACAGTTCATCATATTATCCTGGGAAGTGAGAATTAGGAAAAAAATCAGTAAATCAAAATCATTTTGAAAACCGTCAATACTCCACTTACAAAACTACTTTCTATGCCTGGTTATTCACTACTATCACCAAAAAATGCACCAGAATCACAGTATTTAAATAACATCGATTTCCCCTTATAAATGCCTTTACTCACTGTTAAAGAAATCTGGCACCAGTTTACGACATGATAAAACATTAATCATAGTTCAGTACACAAACTGGAGAAGGATATTATAACCTAGTAAAGCAATTATTGCTTAGATTCTCTGTATGCATATAACTAACTAAATTGGATTTCCTTTGCACCAGGGAAAATCAACTGTCTTTTAGAATTAACAATGTCATTTTTGGTGATTTTCTGATATCAGAACAGTATAGCTTTCACTAAGGAGAGGAATGTAACCATTCAAGTGGAGATTGATCAATTTGTACAAGCCAAATTAGTTTCAGTAACAAAATCTGTTTGCACTTTAAAAGCTGAAAGAAAAATATTTAAATCCAAAAACATGTAAATAATTCATATTGAAGGGAGTACAAAATACATTTGGAAGAAATGGTATGTCTTCAGAAATTACTTCATAAAGAAACATAGTAGTTAACTGCCCACCACCCTACCAAAAAAAAAATAAATAAATAAAAAAATAAAAATAACATTACTTAAATTAGTGTCATAAGAGGACTTCCACTCTTCTATGATAGAACAGTTTGTACCAAACCATTCCTCATATTGAGAAAAACTTTAAAAGTTGAGTAAAATATTTTTTAAACTATTTGAAGGCACCAGAGACTTACAAGGTGGTAAGGTATCTATATTCCACTTAAAGATATAAGATACTGATTCTAAGAAGACTATAAAAAGCTACGTATGAATAGTGGAAACTTTACTGCAACTACTAAAAAAAGACATAAAAAGATATAGTCCAAAACACAATAGATAAATTAAAATGGAATACTAAAAAATGTTCAAATAACCCAAAACAAGGCAGGAAGGAGAAAACAGAGGAATCAATAAGAGGGCGTAAACAGGAAACAAAAACCAAACAAACAAACAAAAATGTTAGGCATAAATCCAATCATATCAATAATTACAATAAATGTAAATGGTCTAAATATACTAAAAAAGACAGAATGGATTTTTTAAAATTACTCAGTAATATACTGTATACAAGAAACTTACTTCAAATATAATGATATAGGTAAGTTAAAAGTAAAAGAATCAGAAGAGATATACCATGCAAACTCTAATCAAAATAAAGCTAGAAAGGCTATATTAATATTGACCAAAGCAGATTTTAAAGCAAAGAAAATTATGAGGGATAATGAGGAACATTACATAATGATAAATGGTTAATTCACCAAGAAGACATAACAATCTCAAACTTACATGTACCTAACAAGGAAGCTTTAAAATATATGAAGCAAAAACTGACAGAACTCAAAGGAGAAAGATAAATTTACAATGATAATTGGAGACTTCAACATTTTTCTCTACTAAGTAGAAAATCAGTGAGGATAGAATAACTGAAAAATTAGGTTATAAGAAAAAGCACAGGGTTATTAAAGAAAATCAACAGCTTTTTTTTTTTTTTTAAATCAAGTCATGTTCTTTACCAAAATTTCAGAACAATTTTAATATGGTTAGCAGTATTTAATATAGGCAACTACAGTTTTTATATGAGTAAAAATTAATTGCTTAGAAATAAAACCCACAACAGTAGAGCATAAAGCTAAAAAAAAAGGAGGAGGTCACACATTTTTAAGATATAAATTGAAACTGAAGCTTTGCAGATATGAAGTTCTGATCTCACTGTGAAAGCGCAAATAGTTTAGCACACTTTTAGGAAACAGGCTTGCTAGTTTATTTAAATATTTGCATAATACAAATACTTTTTGGCTGCAATGAAATTGGATTTGTTTTAAATATTGATTTAATAATCCATTTATCAATACTTTAGTATCCCGTATAAAAAATGTAGGTGATGTTTACTTAGGAAAAGAATCTAAAATCAGAAAATAGGCATTTCAACAATGTGAAGGATTTAATAAACAGAAAATCAGTATTTTCTCACAAAATCAGTAAGATGGTAGGTAGCTATGAATTTTTTTTTCTATGCTTTCATCCTTAAAAGAAATCAAGCAGTGAGTCTGAAGTAAACGTAATGTTTTCTCCTACTTTCTATTTTAATTACACACACACGTGAGCATACACTGACAATTCCAGAGAGCTATATATACTAAGAAGGAAGTAAACAGAGTACTGGGATATAGATTAACAAGCAGGTCCTACCTTATACAGTAAGATCTGAGAAAGCTGCTCACTTAGGCTGAGACTATATTTAAGACCACCACCAATCTGTTGGTTTGTGGCACTGTGGTTGTTTGTATATTTCTGTGATGTTGCAAGATATGGCACTATTATTTCAAACACCAGTAGTTCACCTATGGTAGACAAGTTTCAGTGGAGCTACCAGACTAAAACAGACCAGGAAGAAAGGTCTGGCAATCTATTTACAAAAACTAGCCAATGAAAATATCATGGGTCAGAATATTGTCCAATATAGTGCTGGAAGACGAGGCCCCTAGGTTGAAAGACACTCAAAATACACAGTGACCACAACAGTGGACTCAAGTATACCAATGACCATGAAGAAATCACAAGACCAGGCAACATTTTGTTCTGTTGTGCACGGAGTCACCATGAGTCGCAGCCCACTTGATAGCAACTAACAATACCAACAACGGCAATAGATATAAGGAGTCAGTCAGTCAGAGTGAGTTTAAAAAGTACAAGTGTCAGCATGCTTCAGTGAGGACACTGAGAAAAACTCAAATTTTGAATTGTCACAAGTTTCTTCCAAAGAGAAGATTTGTGGCACTCAATAGTATTTGAGTGCATTCAATAGCAAATACTATTAGAGGCCAATCACCCTGTAGGGAAAATACCAGAGGAACACAAAACTTGACTGGGTCCTGACTAGAATAATATCTTTTAAAGTTAGGTAGACCCCACCCTATGACTGACAACATCAGTCACAGGATAATATCCATAAGTCTAAAGGAAGACCAGTTAATACTACTATTATTCAAATTTACACACCAACTACGAATGCCAAAGATGAAGAAATTGAAGCTTTTTGTCAACTTCTGCAGTATGAAATTGATCAAACGTGCAATCAAGATACACTGACAATTACTGGTGATTGGAATGTGAAAGTTGGAAACAAAGAAGGATCAGTAGTTGAAAACTATGGCCTTGGTGATAGAAAAAATGTTGGAGACTGTGTGACAGACATTTGCAAGACCAACCACCTATTCATTGGAAATACTTTTTTTTAACAACATAAATGGCAACTATACAAGTGGACATTACCAGATGGAATACACAGGAATCAAATTGACTACATATATGGAAAGAGATGATGGAGAAGCTCAATATCATCAGTCAGAACAAGGCCAAAAGCCAACTGCAGAATAGACCATCAACTCCTCCTATGCAAGTTCAAGTTGAAACTGAAGAAAATTAATACAAGTCCACGAGAGCCAAAGTACAACCTTGAGTAAGTCCCCTCTGAATTTAGAAACCATCTCAAGAATAGATTTGATGCATTGAATACTAATGACCGAAGACCAGACGAGTTGTGGAATGATGTCAAGGACATCATACGTGAAGAAAGCAAAAGGTCATTAAAAAGACAGGCATGAAATTAAAAACCAAACTGAATGTCAGAAGAGACTCTGAAAATTGCTCTTTAATGTAGAGTAGCTAAAATGAATGGAAGAAATGATGAAGTAAAAGAGCTGAACAGAAAATTTCAAAGAGCAGCTCAAGAAGACAAAGAAACTATTATAAAGAAATGTCCAAAGATCTGGAGTTAGAAACCAAAACGGAAGAACATGCTCAGCATTTCTCAAGCTGAAAGAACTATAGAATAAATTCAAACCTCAAATCACAATATTGAAAGATTCTATGGCAAAAAATTGTATGATGCAGGAAGCATGAAAAGAAGATGGAAGGAATACAGAGTCTCTATACCAAAAAGAGCTGCTTGACGTTCAACCATTTCAGGAGATAGCATATGATCAAGAACCAATGGTACTGAAGGAAGAAGTTCAAGCTGCACTGAAGGCATTGGCAAAAAAACAAGGCTCCAGGAATTAATGGAATACCAATTGAGATGTTTCAACAAATGAATGCAACACTGAAAGCACTCACTCCTGTATGCCAAGAAATTGGGAACACAGCTTCCTGGCCAAATAACTGGAAGAGATCTATATTTGTGCCCATTACAAAGAAAGGATATTCAATGGAATGTGAAAATTATCGAATGATATAATTAATATCATGTGCAAATAAAATTTTTCTGAAGATAATTCAGAAATGGTTGCAGCAGTACATTGACAAGGAACTGCCAGAAATTCAAGCTGGATTCAGAAAAGGACGTAAAAGAAGAGATATCACTGTTGATGTCAGATGGCTTTTGGCTGAAAGCAGACAATACCATAAAGATGTTTACCTGTGTTTTGTTGACTCTGCAAAGGCATTCGACTGTGTAGATCATAAAAAATTATAGATAACTTTGCAAACAATAGGAATTCCAGGACACTTAATTGTGCTCATGAGGAACCTGTACCTAGATCAAGAGGCAGTCGTTTGAACAGAACAAGGGGATACTGCATGGTTTAAAGTCAGGGAAGGTGTGCTTCAGGGTTGTACCCTTTCACCATACTTATTCAATCTGTATGCTGAGCAAATAATTCGAGAAGCTGGACTATGTGAAGAAGAATGCAGCATCAGAATTGGAGGAAGACTCATTAACAACCTACAATATGCAGATGATACAACCTTGCTGAAAGTGAAGAGTATTTGAAGCATTTACTGATGAAGATCAGAGACTATAGCCTTCAGTGTGGATTACACCTCAATGTAAAGAAAACAAAAATCCTCACAAATGGACCAATAAGCAATACCATGATAAACGGAGAAAATATTGAAGTTGTCAAGGATTTCATTTTACTTGTATTCTCTATCAATGCCCATGGAAGCAGGAGCCAAGAAATCAAATGACATATTTCAGTGGGCAAATTTGCTATAAATGACTTCTCTAAAGTGTTAAAAAGCAAAGATGTCACTTTGAGGACTAAGGTGTGCCTGGACCAAATCATGGTATTTCCAATCACCTCATATGCATGTGAAAGCTGGAGAATGAATAAGGAAGACTGAAGAAGAATTGATGCATTTGAATTATGGTATTGGCAAAGAATACTAAAGATACTATGGACTGCCAGAAGAATGAACAAATCTGTCTTAGAAGAAGTATAGCCAGAATTCTCCTTAGAAGCAAGGATGGTGAGACTTCATCTCACATGCTTCGGACATGTTATCAGGAGGGACCAGTCCCTGAAGAAGGACATCATGCTTGGTAAAGTAGAAGGTCAGTGAAAAAGAGAAGTCCCTGAACAAGATGGACTGACACAGTGGCTGCAACAATGAGTTCAAACATAGCAACTATTGTGAGGATGGCATAGGACCAGTCAGTGTTTCATTCTGTTGTACATGAGGTTGCTATGAGTCAGAACTGACTGGATGGCACCTAACAACAAACAAGAACAGACCCCAGCCTGCCCTGGTGAGTACGGAGAAACAAGAGAAACAAAAGAAACTTGCAGCTGGCATTGCTGCCCACGTAACTCCTCTACTCAAGCAAGGCTACTCATCATTCCAAAGGAAACTGCTTTTATTATGCCAAGTAGAAGTCTGGGATCCCACTTCTTCCCATACAACTGTCTCACACAAAGCAGGTGAGTCCTGAGTGAAAAGCACTACTGCCATGACAGCTACCTGAAAGTTAGAGATCAAGCATTCAGTTCTTCACCAGCCTATGGTAATTGGCACAATTAGCCCTCTCATGACTGAATGAATATGACAACTCTAGCTCCAGAGACTTGTGGGCAAGTTTCTGAATGGCAGTAGCCAGGGATTGGATAGCTGTGCCTCCTGCTGTAGACCTGGACATTCTAACTAAAAGTCGGACATATCTATCCATGTACCAAGTGATTGAGAACCAATATAAATAAAATATATAATCTCACTTAGGTCCACGGAGCCCATCCAGAATCTTCTTTTTTTTGAGGAAATGAAAATTGCTTTTCTTCATTCCTAACCCTTGGTTTGAATTCACTTGTTAGTTGCACTATTGTGCTTTAAGTTTGTCTTTTGATCTTGGCTTCCCAGACTTAACACCATCCATTCTAAAGACTTTGATTTAAAAAAAAAAAAAAAAAAAAATTCATTCTCTGGCTCTTTTAACATTTCCCAACTCAAATGAGACAAGTCCTAATTGTCATAGCTCTTGTACTGAACCTTGAAAACATCCAGAGATGTCTTTCAGGCAAGGCTTCTCTCACTGTAAGGGAAGGTTGAGTGTGTGTTAGGTGCCATCGAGTTGGTTCTGACTCATAGCAACCCCATGTCCAACAGGATGAAACACTGCCCAGTCCTACACCATCCTCACAATGGTTGATATGCTTGAGTCCATTGTTGCAGCCACTGTGTCAGTCCATCTCATTGAGGGTCTTCCTCTTTTTTGCTGACCCTCTACTTTACCAAGCATGATGTCTTTCTCCAGGGACTAGTCCCTCCTGATAACATGTCCGAAGCATGTGAGATGAAGTCTCGCCATCCTTGCTTCTAAGGAGCATTCTGGCTGTACTTCTTCCAAGACAGATTTGTTCATTCTGCTGGCTGTCCATGGTATACTCAATGTTCTTCACCAACATCATAATTCAAAGTCATCAAAGGGAAGGTTAAGGCACTGGTAAGTCACCTTCTTCAAATAAGAAGTGATGGCTCCAAAAAAGGACAGGGAAAGGCAACTATCAATCCATCACCTCCCTGACTTTGGTTTTCTAGTACTAAATGTGTACTACTACTGGAAATAAGACCAAGGTCTCTGAACAACCAGAGATCTTGCCGTTCTGACAAAAGTACGCATAAATGTTAATCAAACTCAGTTCAAAGAAGCTGATTGTAATGATCTCATCCCCCAAATATAAACGTCCAACTAACTGCTCAAGTCACATTTCTGGAACTCTTACTGGGTCAACACAACAAAAGCAGGTGATGAAGTTAAACTCTGGCCTTTTCAGTCCAACAGATATGCAAATACTCACAATAGCAAATGGAGCAGGAAGATGATAGCAGAAAAAAGCCCATGCTTAGTTCACCACTGTGCAACTAAACCCTGTTCTGCACGTCTTCTGATGACTTAACTTTTAAGAGAGCAGTGTAGGTATCCTGGAAATGGCCAAATAATATTTGTCAATTGGAAAGACATCAAAATCACTAGGGAAGCTTTTTACAAATTAACCTTTTCCTCCCTCAGCTGAGTACTATGTATTAGATTTATTTTATATAATCACTTCAGGTTGAAGTGGGTGAATGGTATAAAGAAAATTAAGGTATAATGGTAGGCTTGGCATTACCAACTATGTCCCATAAAAATATTCTGACCAGCCAGTATTATGACAATAGTCTGACAAGCCAAGTACCTTGCTTAAGTTTATACAACCCTGATAAATTGGGCACTGCCCAAAAGCATGCAGGCTACTTGACTTGCATTTGCGTCAATCAACAACATGCAAGGAGAGCTCCAATATGCCAAGTCACCATCCCACAGCTCAGAGATGACTCACTTTGACAGAATGGCACAGTATTTCCGTCTCATCTCAGCGAACCCTGTTCTTTTTGACATAACACCACATGGTTCCTAATATGCGCCACAGAGACCACTTTGAGTCTTTGGATACAAACAGCCAGTGAGTTAGGCTAGTGTTTTCTGTTTCTCTTCCCTTGTTGTCATAGCAACAGACAGCAAAGGTGGCAGTCAGGCTTTCTAGTTGGTCCACTGGCATACTGACCCATGTTTCTCTCAAAAGGAAACTTAGATCACATCCAGGCATGGAAATGCTGAGTTCTACTTAGAGTGACGAGGACTTGAAGCATTTACTGATGAAGATCAAAGACTACAGCCTGCAGTATGGATTACACCTTAGTATAAAGAAAACAAAAATCCTCACAACTGGTCCAATAAGTAACATCATGATAAATGGAGAAAATATTGAAGTTGTCAAGGATTTCATTTTACTTGGATCCACAATCAACGCCCATGGAAGTAATGGTCAAGAAATCAAATGATGTACTGTATTGGGCTGCAAAAGACCTTTTTAAAGTGTCAAAAACCAAAGATGTCACTTTGAGGACTAAGGTGTATCTGACACAAGCCATGGTATTTTCTATAGCCTCATATGCATGCAAAAGCTAGATAATTAATAAGGAAGACCAAAGAAGAATTGATGCTTTTGAACTACGGTGTTGGGGAAGAATATTGAATATACTATGGACAGGCAGAAGAATGAACAAATCTGCGTTGGAAAAAGTATAGCCAGAATGCTCCTTAGAAGCAAGGGTGGCAAGATTTCATCTCACATGCTCAGACACGTTATCAGGAGGGACCAGTCCCTGGAGAAGGACATCATGCTTGGTAAACCTGGGGGTCAATGAAAAAGAGGAAGACCCTCAACGAGATGGATTGACACAGTGGCTGCAACGATGGGCTCAAACATAGCAACAACTGTGAGGATGGCACAGGACCGGGCTGTGTTTCGTTCTGTGATACACAGATTCACTATGAATCGGAATCAACTCGACAGCACCTAACAACAAGTTAAAGGGACACCAAACCCTATTAAAGGCGACTCTTCAGTTATTTTCTCTTTTATCTTGTTATCACCAGGAAATTTAAAGAGCTTTAAAAAAGTGTTTTTCAAACTACACATCATACTGTGAGTGGTCTCGAAACAAAGGAACTGGGTTGCAGACTTTAAAAGAAAAGGAAGGAAAAGAATAGGATAAAATAACATGGGACAGACGGTATGCGATGGGATAGAATAGAAAATATTTGTGTGCATCACACACAGGAAAGGTAAACATTGTCTTGTGAAATTTTTGTTTCAATATATATACTTGTATGTATGCTCTGGGTCATAATTGAAATGCATTTCTTTCTGTGGGTGATGAAAAAAATGTTTGAAAGCTACTGCCATGAAAGGCACCTATATGATTGCCCTAATAGCTTTTCTGTAAAGGAATGCTATTGCTTTGGGGACCAGTCAAGTCCCCTTACCTAAACGCACTGCAGGACTTGAAGT
The DNA here is from genome assembly GCF_000243295.1 of Trichechus manatus latirostris. Lineage (NCBI taxonomy): Eukaryota > Metazoa > Chordata > Mammalia > Sirenia > Trichechidae > Trichechus > Trichechus manatus. The sequence continues at coordinate 18,975,238 of NW_004443962.1, read as the reverse complement.
CATCCCTTTCCCCTACCCACGAAATTCCAGTGCTGCTTCCTGGTTGTGGTAACACCACATATTTCTAAATTCACCTGGGAGGTAATGTTACCCTCTGTAGACAAATATGAATTCACAAACAACAGGTCACTAGCTCAACTTATCCCTGATGAAAAGCAAGTGTTTCTAAGTAGCTTTCTGTACCTAGGGCTTGTACTCCAAACTGAAATGAAAGTCAACTTTATAGGTCCTTATCTGGGATGTGTGCACTGCTCCAATTACTTATTCTGTAAATTAAGGCTTCCTTTCCCAGCACCCGTCAATCTGATCCTAAATTCATTAGCGAAATGTAATGAAAAGAACACAACATACATTGCTATTAATGGAGTTTCACGTATGTCACATCGCACACGATGTACTAAAAATTGACTCATGTCTATTTGAGTATCTCCACACAAACATCAGTACATAGCATTTCAGGTGCATGTTTTCCTTAAAGCTGCAAAGACACTTTGTAAAGCTCCCTGTTCAAGGCAAAACTCTAGGAATTTTCACCACCAATTTGTGTTGATTGAGTATTTGCTCTTTCGTGAATTCTCTATTCTATAGACAGGATCCAATAAGGAGAAACCATGGTTTCATGTCTAAAGAGTTTATATTGTAATATTTTTTTGTAATCCAGAGATTCCTTCCTGTGATTTACTTTGTGTGGCAGTGATAAACAGCTCATAATGCTTCATCTGCCATCCTGCTCCACAGAATCTAGTAACAGTAGGATATATAAAAATGTTTAAATGAAGATAAAATCAGCTGGTGGCTTCTTATTGGCATACAGCACTTACAGTTGCACCTTAATGGGGGATTTTTTCTTACTTAGAGAAGAATATAGTCTCTACCTTATAAATAATTTAGTTATCAAATAACAGATATTTTAAAGGTATCAATAGAAATAGCATGAGTTTTTAAATTACTCAGAAATGGTAACACTGCACTTAAGTTCTTCACAGATAAATGATTCCATTTCTGAATACCTCAGAACCAAACTAATGATCTGTAACCAGGTATTTAAGGAGACCAAAAACTAAAATTCTTAAATACTCTCAATTCCTCAGCTATTTTCCTTCTGGAACCTCAAGAGGAGCTGATCTCTCATTGCCCCTGATGAGCACCAATGGACAAAAAGTTAGAGATGGATAAGCAGAAATTAAGGGTGTAAGAGCATTTTTAAAACAGCAAACCTCATAATTTGCTCAATATTTACCTTCAAACACTTTTTTGGATCAAATGTTGAGAAACAAACAAAACAAAAAAAATGAACACAAGGGAAGAGGGAAGTAGAAATGGAAAATATCATACTGCATGTTTCAATGATAAAGTGAGGGAAAAAAAAGAGAGAAAAGACTTTTTTTTTTATTGTACTTCAGGTGAAGGCTTTTACAGAACAAATACAGTTTCTCATGAAACAGTAGTACACGTATTGTTTTATGACATTGGTTAACAACCCCACAACATGTCAACCCTCTAAGTTCTCAACCTTTTCTTTTGGTGAAAATACACATAGCCAAAGATACACCATTTCAAAAATTTCTACATGCACAGTTCAGTGACATTGACTACACTCTTCCAATTGTGCTG
>NW_004443962.1:18970901-18972515 GCF_000243295.1 Trichechus manatus latirostris | reverse complement strand
ATAAATGGAAAAATATACCATGCTCATGCATAGGTAGACTCAAAATTGTGAAAATGACAATTCTACCCAAAGCAATTTACAAATACCAACAACATTCTTCAAAGAGATGGAAAAACTAATCATTAACTTTACATGGAAAGGGAAGAAGCCCCGAATAAGTAAAGCACTACTGAAGAAGAAGAATAAAGTTGGAGGACTCACACTTCCTGACCTCAGAACCTACTATACAGCTGCAGTAGTCAAAACAGCCTGGTACAGGTACGATGACAGATACATTGACCAGTGGAACATAATTGAGAACCCAGATGTAAATCCATCTACCTACGGTCACCTGATCTTTGACAAGGGCCCAAAGTCCATCAAATTTGGAAAAGACGGTCTTTTTAACAAATGGTGCTGGAAAAACTGGATATCCATCTACAAAAAAAAAAAAGAAACAAGACCCATACCCACGCCATATACAAAAACTAATTCAAAAATGGATCAAAGACCTAAATTTAAAGCCAAAAACTATAAAGTTCATAGAAGAAAAAATAGGACCACCACTACAGGTCCTAATGCATGGCATTAACAGGATACAAATCATAACCAACAACACACAAACCCCAGAAGATAAGCTAGATAACTCGCATCCTCTAAAAATTAACTATTTACTTCACCAAAAGAGTAAAAAGAGAATCTACAGATTGGGAAACAAGACAGACAAAGGTCTAATCTCTAAAATCTACAAGAAAGTCTAACACCTCTACAACAAAAAGACAAATATAATCCAATTAAAAAATGGGCAAAGGAAATGAACAGACACTTCACCAAAGAAGACATTCAAATGGCCAACAGACACATGAAGAAATGCTCGCGATCACTAGCCGTTAGAGAAATGCAAATTAAAACCACAATGAGATACCATCTCACCTCTGCATCACTGGAACGAATAAAAAACACTGGAAATCACAAATGTTGGAGAGGCTGTGGGGAGGCTGGAACTCTTATGCACTGCTGGTGGGAATGCATAATGATACAACCATTTTGGAAAATGATATGGCACTTCCTTGGAAAGCTAGAAATAGAAATACCATACGATCCAGCAATCCCACTCCTAGGAATATATCCTAGAGAAATAAGTGCCATCACATGAATAGATATATGCACACCCATGTTCATTGCAGCATTGTTCACAATAGCAAAAAGATGGAAATAACCCAGATGCTGATCAACAGATGAGTGGATAAACAAACTATGGTACATACACACAATGGAGTACTATGCAACAATAAAGAACAATGATGAATCTGCAAAGCATCTCAAAACATGGATGAAACTGGAGGACATTATGCTGAGTGAAATAAGCCAATCACAAAAGGACAAATATTGTAAGAGACCTCTACTGTAAAAACTCATGAGAAGGTTTACACACAAAAAGAAACAATCTTTGTTGGTTAGGAGGGATGGGAGGGGGTGGAACTAAATAGATAATAGGTAAGTGGTAACTTTGCTGAAGGGTGAAACAGTACACAATACTGGGGAAGCCAGCACAACTTGTATAAGGAAAGGTAATGGAAGCTCCATAGACACATCCAAACACCCTGAGGGCCTGAAGTGCTGGGCGGAGGGCTG
>NW_004443962.1:18930328-18970255 GCF_000243295.1 Trichechus manatus latirostris | reverse complement strand
TATCTATGTGAGATCAAATTGACAACAGCAAGTCAAAAGTTTTGATGGGAAGCCTAGGGGGCAGTGAGTTGAAGATAATGGTGATGGAATAATTTGGAAAAGGATAGTGAGAATAGCAGCACAACTGGAAGAATGTAATTGATGTCACTGAATTGTACATATAGAAATTTTTCAAATGGTGTTATCTTTGGCTATGTATATATTTTCACTAAAAAAAAAGGAAAAGAAAAAGGTCCTCCAAGGTTGAGAAGGGAGAGTGTTGACATGTTGTGTCATGGGGTTGTTAACCAATGTCATAAAATAGTAAGTGTACTGACTGTTTAATGAGAGACTATTTGTTCTGTAAACCTTCATCTAAAATACAATAAAAAAAACTTAAAAAGAAAAATGAGACCCAATTTGCAAGTGACACCAAAACTAATGCTAAATGCATGTTTTTTTGTTTATTGTTTATTTTGATTTTTATAATTCAAAGGGAATGAATCAGCTAGCAAACAAGTAGGGAAAGATCAGTTTTACTAAATTAAAAAGTGAATTAAAAAAAACACATGTATGTACACACATACACATATATATGCTAGGAAAACATCAGTGAAATTTCCATGCCTCAAATACATTTTGAAGCACGCAAATTAGGAGGTTTTAGATTCAAGGTAATGACAAAAACAAAGGTCATTCTAAACTTAATAAGTTAGATTCAGATTAATCGCTGGCACTAAATGGGAAGTAATCAAGAGTAAAACTGAGGCTAGAGTATCTGATTAACCTGTCCTTACAAGTGGCCACATTGATCGAGTACAGAAAGACTGGAGTGTGACCCAGTCACAATAAAGGTTTAGAAATAGTCTTGGTAACCAAAGACAAACAGTGGGAATCTGTACAAAAGTATTTAAGGCCCCTGAAAAGCTTAAGCCCAACCTGGTAAATTGAGCCTATCATATCTGGGCTTCATGTGGGGTTAGAGAACTATTTGTAAATGAGGTAACCAGACCACACAACATATTCCAATTTTCAAAAAACTTTTGATAATTTTTCACAGCAAAACAGTGCAAAGAAATTTTTAGTCAACATGGAATTAGGAATATATATTTCCACAAGCACATAACTATCTCAGATATATGAAGTAAAGTATGAAGTACAGATATGGAAAAGACCAGTAAACACTTTTGTAAAACTTCGATAATGGAGTCCAAAGTGTCATCTGCACATCTTCTAGATTTCACTATCCTCTTAGGTAATAAAATACCAAACCACAGAATCATGGACTCTTAAAGAGCTGGAACGGCTCCCCACATACTACAGATTAAGAAACTGAGACACAAGGAAGATCAATAATTGCCCCAAATTAAAGGATATAAATAGCAGGCAGGTTTTATAAGCCAGATGCTCTGTGGGAGAAAGATATGGCAGTCTGCTTCTGCAAAGATTTACAGCCTTGGAAACCCTATGGGGCAGTTCTGCTCTGTCCTATAGTGTTGCTAGGAGTCAGAATCGACTCGAGGGTAGTGGTTTTTTTTTTTTTTTTTTTTCCTCCAGTTTGGTCCAAATTGAAACAAAAGGTACAATATGAGCTCCCCTATAGGCATGTGCTAAGTATTATACCTCTCTTAGTATAAAGAGGAAACCCTGGTGTCATAGTGGTTAAGAGCTACAGCCACTAACCAAAAGGTTGGCAGTTCGAATCCACCAGGTGCTCCTCGGAAACCCTATGTGGCAGTTCTATTCTGTCTAACAGGGTTACTATGAGTCGGAGTCGACTCAGTGGCAATGAGGTTTTGGTTTTTAGTGTAAAGAACAACATGAAAAAAATGACCTTCAAAGAATTATCATGCATTCTCTGAAACCATCTCAATGTGTTACAGCTAGAAAGACGTCCAAAATGCTGGGCATCATCAGAAGGGCTTTGGATTCAGCCTTGAGGGGCTCCAACATTTAATAGCTGGGAATAAGAAGTCACTGTGTGGTACAAATGGTTAAGCTCTGGATTACTAACCAAGAAACTGATGGTTCAAAACCACCCCGAGGCCCCTTGGCAGAAAGGCCCGGTGATATGCTTCCAAAAGGTCACAGCCTTCAAAGCCCTGTGGAGCACAATTCTACTCTACAACCCCTGAGATCACCAATCAACTCGACAGCAACTGTTTGTTTGTTTTGGATATGAGAATATAGCTGCAAAGGAGACAGCAAGGTAATGCCAAGGAACATAGGCTGCAGAGCATGATACCATGGAAAGGTCCAATGGGCAAAGCCCAGCACAACTCGATGAGACTTCAATGAGAGATATTTTGGTGAAGTAATAGAGGCTTCAGAAGCCAGACAGGAGTGAAATGATGAATGGATTGGTGAGCAAATGGAAAAAGAGCATAAACATCTCTTTGGAGAAGTCTAGTTATAGAAGGGAAAAAGAGAGAAGAAAGTAGCGAGGGTGTAGACCATCAAGGGAGTGTTTTATTTGGTCTGTTTTTAAAAAGGAGACAACTGAACATGTTTAGAGCATTTTAAAAATGATTTAGTTAAGAAGCTAAATATGTTGTTGTTGTTAGGTGCCATTGATTTGGTTCCAGTTCATAGTGACTTTATCTACAACAGAACAAAACACTGCCCAGTCCTGCACCATCCTCACAATCATTACTATGTTTGAGCCAATTATTGTAGCCACTGTGTCAATCCATCTTGTTGAAGGTCTTCCTTTTTTTTTGCTGACCATCTACTTTACCAAGCATGATTTCTGTAATGGATTGAACTGTGTCCCCAAACACGTATACTAACTTGGCTAGGCCATGATTCCCAGTATTGTGTGACTGTCCACCATTGTCATCTGATGTGATTTTCCTATGTGTTGTAAACTCTACCTCTATGATGTTAATGAGGTGGGATTAGCAACAGTTATGTTTATGAGGAGATCTAATCAAGGAGATTAGGTTGTGTCTTAAGTCAATCTCCTTTGAGATATAAAAGAGAGAAGCCAGCAGAGAGAAGGGGACATCATACTACCAAGAAAGTAGTGCTAGGAGCAGAGTGGTCCCTGCACTGAGAAGCTCCTAGAACAGGGGAAGACTGATGTCAAGACCTTCCCCCAGAGCCGACAGAGAGAGAAAGCCTTCCCCTAGAGCTGGCATCCTGAATTCGTACTTCTAGCCTCTTAGAATATGAGACAATAAAACTCTGTTGTTAAAGTAATCCATTTGTGGTATTTCTGTTATAGCAGCACTAGATAACGAAGACAGAATTTGGTACCAGGAGCAGGGTGCTGCTCTAACAAATGCCTAAAATGTGGAAGTGGTTTTGAAACTGTGAATGGATAGAAGCTGGAAGAGTTTTAAGACTGCCTTGAAGAGACTGTTGGTTGAATTATGGACATCAAAGACAATTCTGGTGAGGACTCAGAAGCAAGTGAGGAGAGCTGTTACACTGGGGACAGCACAGACAGCGAGAAGCAGCAGCAGAGAAACGACAGCAGCAGAGAAAAGGCAGCAGCAGAGAAACAGCAGCAGCAGAACCAGGAGACCAGCGCGAGGCAGCGCTGGAGCCGATCCATGAAGCATTAGAGCTGAATGCCTTTGCGCAGGAGGCTTCCTGGTGGAGCAGGGTACCTCCAAGCACTTATCGGTGGAGCTAGGCTTGTTGACCCATGGAGCAAGACAGCTGAGGGCCTTCCAGCTAAAGTTTACTGGTAGAGTGGGGTGCCTCTAGGCACCCATCAGTGGAGCTAAGAAGCTTTGGAACACTTGCCCCAACAGGGCAGACTTGGATGATGAGGCCTGAGAGGTCGAGAGGCCAAGCAACACAGGAAGCAGAGCTGCCTCAGTCTCCATAGAGCCATGACCTCTGGTGTCTCAAAGGGTGGAGTTGCCACTCAGATGGACTAGGAGAATGGAGCCACCCAAATTCGATGCAGCAGAGTTGTCATTTCAGTGGGCTTGGAAGGCAGAGCTGAACCTCAGTGCCGAGGGGCCTCCAAGCAGAATCCGGAAAGTGTGGTCAATACCTAGAGTCTGGAGGGCAGGGCCATTGTGTAAATGGTCTCAGACAACAGAGGATTACTTTCAAGCCTTGAGGGCTAATGTAATGTGTTCTGCTGACTTGCTTGGTGCCTGTTAATCCCTTCTTTCCCTCCAATTTCTCCCATTTCTAATGGAAATGTCTAGTTTGTGCCTGTTCCTTGTATCTTGTACCTTGGAATCATATAACCTGTATTCTAGATTTCACAGATGAAAAGGAGTATTTGGATTTTAGACTTAAAGTTGATGTAAGACTTTGCTATGATATGAGGAGGTGAATGTGTTTTACATATGGCAAGGAGATGATTTTTTGGGGGTCAAAGGGTAGAATGTTATGGATTGAATTGTGTCCCCCCAAAAAATATGTGTCAACTTGGCTAGTCCATGATTCCCAGTATTGTGTGATTGTCCACCATTTTGTTATCTGATGTGATTTTATTATGTGTTGTAAATTCTACCTCTATGATGTTGATGAGGTAGGATTAGCTGTAGTTATGTTAATGAGGAAGGACTCAATCTACAAGATTAGGTTGTGTCTTAAGGCAATCTCTTTTGACATATAAAAGAGAGAAGCGAGCAGAGAGACATGGGGACATCACACCACCACGAAGGTAGCTGCCAGAAGCAGAGTGTCTCTTTTGGACCCAGGGTCCCTGCACTGAGAAGCTCCTAGACCAGGGGAAGACTGATGACAAGGACCTTCCTCCAGAGCCAACAGAGAGAGAGGGCCTTCCCATGGAGCTGACACCCTGAATTCAGACTTCTGGTCCACTAGACTGTTACAGAATAAACTTCTGTTGTTAAAGCCATTTGCTTGTGGTATTTCTGTTATAGCAGCACTAAATAACTAAGACAACGTCCTTCCCTAGGGACTGGTACCTACTGATAACATGTCTGAAGTACATGAGACAAAGTCTCACCATCCTTGCTTCTAAGGACCATTCTGGCTGTACTTCTTCCAAGACAGATTTGTTCATTCTTCTGACAGTCCATGGTATAGTCAATATTCTTTGCCAACACCATAATTCAAAGGCATCAATTCTTCTTCAGTCTTTCTTATTTGTTGCCCAGCTTTCGCATGCATATGAGGTGATTGAAAATACCATGATAGAAAACACCAAGATAGAAAAAGAAATATCAATATCATAAGATTCTAGAGAAGGAGAGAGGAGATAAGAGTGGAAAGATTGACCATAAACAAGAACATTTCCATCAGTGTAAGATACCTGCATTTTCTATTCTTAGGAACGGCACTAAAATTCACCGAAGCTAGGAATCTGCCATTCATTACTCCTCTGTCATCCTCCATCCTATTTGGTCATCATGTGATGTAAATTATATTTCCGAGCTCTTGACTATATTGATTTACATTCATCTTCCAATAACTTGCCAACAGTGAAAGGATAAAATCCCATCTCCTTGGCACAAGATTTATGGCCTTTTATAACCTGGCCAACATTACCCATCCAGCCTTATGCCTTACTTCTGCAGCCATTTCTGATTAAGCCAGGCTTTCTTAATCCTGTGGGCCTTCATGCATGCTGTTCTCTTTTCCTAGAATATTCTTTTCCGAACGCAACCACCTCCCTACCTCCCATCACTTAACAAACTCTTATTCATACTTCAAATCTCCATTCAAGTATTATCTTTTCTAATGAATCCTTCCTTGATGTCCTAAGTAAAATTCAAGTTTCATGGTAACTTCTTTAGGCCTCTCTTAAGGTATCAGTGCTTATAGAATTCCATTGTGTTTGAGACCTCAGCAACCCGTAGATCTCTTGAGAGCAGACATCTTATATTTTCATTTTTATATCTCTATGTGTGACACATACTAAGCACTAATAAATGTTTCTAAATGAATGAAAGGATGCATTTGTTACTAAAGGCATACTACAAGTTGAAAGCAAAGCTAGCTTTAGCTAGCTTTTAGGTCACAGGTGAGATACACATAATTGACTCCTGGGGGAAACTAGTGATTTATGGGTCAAAGGTGAAATCAATTCCTGGAAAATTTTATGTATCTGAAAATTAAGATGAATTGCATTCTGATGTAAGAAAATCCACCCAGCTACCTTTCAATTTAATGCCTCCTCACTGACCTCAGCTTGTCTACATTTAGCTAGAATCATCTTAAAAAATGCACTGAGTACCTGTACTGTCCAAAGCACTAAAGAGGATACAAAGTTATAAATGATATATTCCCTGCCCCCAACATTACAGAATCTGGAACTGGAGTGAGGACATGTGAAAATAGACACTGCTTTGAACCACCACCAAGCACTATTTGAAAGATAAGTGCTTTGTAAGTAATTAAAAAGGTACATGGAGTAACATGGTATTAAATGAATGGCTTGGCTATGGCCAGAAAAATGAGAAGACATCACATCATAAGGTTCAAAGCTAAGACATCTCTGACTCCAGGCCAAGATCTTCTTCTCTCCTATTCTAAATAGGTTTTAATTGTCCCCCAACTTAAGAGACAGGAGAATGGCCACGGGAAAAAGTCACTTTGACTCACTTTCTAAAATTAAATTAAATATGTATAACAGAAGACATTAGAAAACAAACAAGCAAGCAAATAAATATGTAAGTCTTCAAAGGATTCAGTTTAAGTGGTTCAAGGTACAAAACAGTTTTATCTATCCAATTGCTATTCAGGATAGATGGGTAATTAGAAGTTTAATGGTTTGTTGTGGCTCCTTTAGAAAGTTAGGCTTCTTTTCACATGTGTTAAACTCCAATGTGGCTTATATGTTATCTTGTTTTTCCACTCAATCCCCAAACTGTTAACATAAAGCTCAGGAGAAGTGACGGGATAGAGGGAACTTTTGCAATTACAAAAATTTCACGGATACTTTTAAAGGATTAAAAACTGATACATTTTCAATTGTTCAAAGCATTTTCAGGTATTTTTTGCTATAGATCAGAGTCTATACTAATAATTTTCAACTGGGGAACAGGTAATTTGAAAAGGCCCCACTGGCAGAAATTTTGATTTCTGCTTTCTCCACTTTGAGAATGTTCTCTCTACTCAGGCAGCTGATGCTATTTTTATTCTTTGGACTTAAAATTTTATTCCAAGCTGCAGAGAAAACAAATACATGAAAACTAGTCAGTCTCTGAAGGTACAGGGCTAGTGGTTTTAAGAGGAGATTCAATATTATCCATAATCACCCTTTTTTTAAAATCATAATTCCCAGTCAGGCCTGTCATAAGTATGGTAAGAAGGCTTCAAAAGAACTTACTTAGAGCTGTCTTCTTGTAGGACAAAAAAAAAACAAAACAAGGCATCTGGTTTGTGGTAGACCTTCCAAGAGTTATGCAGTTTAATCAGAGATTTTCCAGAAGTCTAAGAAATGATTAGGCATTTTTAAAAAATTAAGAGAGCCATACAGCTCTGCAAATCAAGGGAAAAACAATTATCTTAAGAGATGTCTTATGAGGTCATTGCTTCCCATGATAAAACACAGAGATGTTAGAAGCTTGGATCATTGTGATTGTTCGAACTGATGAATCTTCTTCAAGGAAAAAAGTGGGATCCATTTCTGTTTTTAAAAATCCAGAGTGTCTATAATAGTGCAACTAATGACAACCTTCCCGTTGTTCTCACTTAAGAGGAAACCCTATAATAAGAGCTTCCCAAAATGTCAAATAGTACTTGTCTCATAACAGGGCTTCTTTGTTCATTCACCATATCTCGTTTGATATGCACAGATAATAAAAGTTCATGTAAAACTGAAGGTAATATAGAGCAGAAGCCAACGCTAATTCTGTATAAATATGTCTGATTGATCAGAGTTCCATTGTTATGGTTATTCCGTAATGTCACGATTGTCACAAGAACAGAGGGTAGAAGTACTCTTACTCTCAGTTTTTGTTCATCTTTTGTCATCCAACCAGTTTGTGAATTTTTGTTCAATGGGGGAAATGGAGGATAGATTTTGTCCATTAATTATTTCTATTGCACTAGTTCATCTCATAAGCTGTGAAACTAGCTTTAAATTCATAAAAAAAATAGGGTTTATTCTAAAATGAAATCTTACAATCAGTTAAAAAAAAAAAAAAAAAAACCTGCTCTAGACTTAGTTTCTAGGATCCCTTTTCCATATTTTCCAACAGTAAAACTACTGTTTTACTCCGATGCTCATACCAATAAACCAAACTCATTACCGTCGAGTCAATTCTGACTCATAGCGACCCTATAAGCACCTAAAAAATAAAATGTAGCATGGCAGCACTAAGACCTGGTTAGGAGCCTGGCAGAAATATAATACTGCAACCCTAAGCAAGATTGTATGTGGAATTTCAGCTCCAAATATTAGAACCCCACCCTGAAGTAATAAGAAAGTCCAGATGTGAGTATATAGTCCACTGCTGGAAAGCAAAGGGAAAAGTAGTAACAGGTAACAGTATACACTTACCTCAGATAGCCTGATAGATTTTGAAGAGAATTCTAAGGCTGGTAGATAAGTCTGCATTGTCATTACTCTGCTTTTCTCTAAATTCTTATCTCCTGGATCCTGGCCTCCCCCTGCCGCCCCCAGGGGCAGCAGTATAATATAAAAACTTAACGGTCGAGCTTAAATTTAGCTGACATTGTTATATCCTTCACAGCATACTCTTTAGATTGCACCCAAGAAGGAGATTATTAAATACTAGCAGGAGACCAGTTACCAGGCCATTTTGACTGAACAAAAAACAGCAATGTGGCTTCTTGCAGAGAAATCAAACAACGTTTATTACAATCATTACAATCAATTTCACAAATAAAGAACTATTAATGACTGGGGAAAAACGAAAAGGAATTCTATTTCTCCCAAGTCCCTTCATCATCTCCTCAACTCCCACTGTTAGTTTAAGCAAGTGGAGGAAGCTGTGCATGAAAGAGAGCGCACTCAGCTAACCAGTATCCCCTGTGAAGCAGGTTGTCAGTCAGAAGGCAAAGGTACATTTCTGCGATTCTTTTAGCCTATGTTTTTGTGGTAATTAGCCAGAGTTCCATTTTACCGGGGATGGCATCACTCACAACTCACTTATTATAATTATTATTTTAAATTTAGACTTTTCTTTCCTATTTATAAAATGAATTTACATACTTTAAGTCTCTCAATCCCTCCTATGTTTTATTTATGAATATAGTCCTTCTTGATGGTAACATTAATGGGAAAGAGGCAGTAATTAATGTCCCAGTCCGCTAGGTTAATCCCTTTCCACACTCTCTACAGAGAAGTTTAAGGTAAGTAACAGTTTACAGTCAATATTAGGTTTAATTATGCTTAATGAGAGTTAGTGTCTGTTTACTAACTGCATTTAGGTGTGTGGATCCTGGATGAGTTTTCCCTTGGCCTCATTCTGGTTTGTTAACAGTGCCACTGTGTACTGTATACTCAGTGCTTAAAGCTATAGAGCTGCTCCTGGAGAACAAGCAAGGAAGGTACCTGTTCCAGCTGAGACACCATTAAATGAATGCAGCCTTAACACAACAGCATCTTTCTTTGGGAAGGGAGCTATTATTTATAATGCTTTCTAAGCCAGAGCCATTGGAGAGGCTAATTATTGCCTAAATTCCAGATACTGGATAAGTCTATACGTATAAAAAGCTATTTCAAACTAAGAACAATCATCAATAATGGTTAGTATAAACTTATAGAGTATTACACACTTTGAATATTTTCTGTATTAATCCTTCAATGTTATTATTTCAAGTATTAATATCTAAAACTCCTTAGAGAAATCACTGGTTTAGTCCCCCACCTCCCTTTTATTTATATATTTTTTTGAGTTAAAAGATGTCTTTTGTCTTAAAATTGTATTTAACTTTATTTTAGAGTACAAGACAAAACTTCCATTTTCTTACTGCAACTATTAAAAATAGACACTAAAACAGATACCCAGACCTAAAGAAAATCACGTAACGAGCCAAGGGAAACTCAGTACTCATATTTTTTTAAAGAATCCTTTTTTGCTATGTTTGTGTAGTATAAATTCTGAATACAATTGATAATGTGGTTTCTCCAATTTGCTGATAGGCTAACCAACTCAATAAACATTGAGTTCCTGCTCTGAGCTAAAGGAGCTCTGCTGGTACAGTGGTTAAGCACTTGGCTGCTAACAGAAAGGTGAGAGGTTCAAACCCACCAGCTGCTCCACAGGAGAAAGATGTGGCAGTCTGCTTCCATGAAGATTACAGCCTTGGATACTCTACAGGGCAGTTCTACTCTGTCCTATAGGGTTGCTATGAGTCTGAGTCAACTCAACAGCAACGGGTTTGGGTCTGAGCTAAGCGCAAAAATGAAAACGAGATACTACTCCCTGCTCTCAAGGAGCTTACCATCTAGGAAGCAAAACACACTTAAGAAAAAACTATGATACTATGTGATAATGCTATATTATGTGAGAATATGTTAAAGGGATGCTGAGAAAAGATCTCCAGGAGTTAGAACTGACTAAATGGCAACGGGTTTGGTTTTTTTTTGTTCTTTTGAGAAAAGATCTGTTGATTCTGTATCAGAGGACAAATAAAGCGTCCACTAGAGAGGCAGCAGTTCTCTCTGGGGCACAGGGAGGGCATGGCAGGCAGTGGGAACAGTAAGAGCAAAGACACAAAGCAACCTCATTCCCCACGGCCGTTGAGTCGATTCTGAGTCATAGCATGGCAACACATCAATCAGTCGCTGGGGAGTAGATCCGGACTCATGGTGACCTCACGTGTGTCAGAGTACAACTGTGCTCATAGGGTTTTTAATGGCTGGTTTTTCAGAAGTAGATCGTCAGGCCTTTCTTTCAAGGTGCCTCTGGGTAGACTCAAACCTCCAAATTTTCAGTTTGCAGCCAAGCGCATCAACCATTTGTACCACCCAGCAACTCTGTGTTTAAAATGCAGCAAATACTACAGTCAGTAGGAAGAAATGTGTGCTTAGGGAAAAGGAGTAAGGTGGGATGGGAAGAGTGAGGGAGTTTGGGAGTTAGGGGCTCAAAAAGTAGATTGGGACAAAACTGAGAAGAATTTTCAATGTCATCCAGCATTAGGTTTTGAGTAATATAAGGAACAAGAGAAGGTAAAGAAGAATCTTTACCAAGCAAAGATGATGCCAATATAAATTCTATAAATAAAGCCAAATTTCTCTAAGCCTATTAACCTCCAAAAACTGTTTTCCATTTTCAAAGCTCCCATATATACTTGGTAAAACATTTCCCCTTATCTTTAGACCAAAGACTTAATTTCGCCATGGGGGAAAAAATCCTAAAATGTGTGTATCCCAAAGACTCACTGATCACATATTAATGGACGCTAGAAGGAGGAGAGGTTGGTGGATTCATACCCCAAGGCATTCTGTGAAATCTGTACATGATTAAATGTACTTGGTGAATAAAAATTTGTTTACAACTGATTTCAGAGCTTTTCTGCTGTTTGAAAATTCTACCTTTAGTTATTACATCCAGATTTTACTTTTGCTTTTAGGGAAAAAAAATTGAGGCAAACAGTTTTTAAAACCCACAAACTAATGGACTTAAAAGGAAAACAATACAATCCAAACATACACTTAATCAGAAAAAGACTTCCTAATGCTTAGATACTGTTTTAATAGTATTTTAGAAATGACTAGACACATGGCTATAATGAACATTTCTGCTCTTTGGAAAAACAATTTCCCCTTCCTCACGTAAGAGCACACTGATTCCTTTTGGGGAATCATCCCTTTCCCTCCAGTTTAGTTTTGGTGAGATGGGAACTCTAGATACAAAGGTAAACATCAACAAATTAGGTAGGTAAAAATAGTGAACGGAGTAAAAAGAAGAAAGAAGCCCATGGGGTGATCAGAGGAAAATGTAGTGAAATTATCAGAAAGATAAAAATTGTTAAAAAGAAATGTTTCAACGTTTTGAAAAATGGTGAACTTTGCTCAAACTAAATCAGCTATCAGTTATTGATCACTTTCCACGTGTCAGGCACAAAATTCAAGAATTTATTAATAATATCTCCAATCATAACTATAATACCAAGAGATAGGTATTTTTTTTTCCTATCTTTCCTACCCTATATATATGTTTTTTATATTTTTCGTTTGCAAGTAAGCAGGCTGAGATCAGAGAACTAAAGTAACTTTCCTCAGTGAGTTAGTAGTTGAGCCAAAATTGAAACTCAGCTGTAACTACAAATGTAATGCTATTTCCAGAATAGAAAGTACAACACATACAAGGTGAAGAAACAAAAGTTCACGCAAAACTATCAACAAGGCACTCCAAAATTATGCCAACTTGTTAGTGACAGATACCACTCGAAGCTCTAGAGTTAACTAAGGTAGTAACATAATTAAAACTAAAATGAAGATGTTTCTATGAAGTAAAATATTTAAAAATATTCCTAAAGTAATACACTCATACATATGAAGGAAATATTTTTCACAGGGAAAAGATTTAGAAGCAATAGTATCCATACTACAATAGAAGAGTCAGTTTCCTTAAGGGTTCTTTGTTCTCAATTTCTTTGCCTAAATTATTAAGTTTTTGTCATGAACTGTATCATGCTGGTTTTAGCCTAGAGAAGAGTTTGAACAAAATCAAGTTAACCATTTCTGAAATACTTGAAATACAAAAAGGTGTTGTGTACCTTTAAGAAAATCATGCAGCCATTTTTAAAGATTCATTTCTTCATAATATTTTGATTTAATTTTGTGAACTTAGCAACAAAGAATATAGATTAGTACAAAATGAGAAAAACTGCTTTGGAAGTGAAGAAATCATCTATATATTATTAGCTTTTTATTAAATGGCAACATAAAACCGTATACTCTGAGTTATTTTCAGATATACGGAAATCTTCCTTTTAATCCAATAAAAAACAACTAAATTCCTCCATTTCAAATACTGATGATATCAGCAAAGTGTTCACACATCTGGATGTCTTTCTGCACTTACCTAAACTGACCTTTCTGCTATGTTCTTTCCCTCTCAGAACTCTGAGCTGCGCACACTTGCAAATGCCACTTGACCAGCTTACGTTCTTCTGTACCATGCCACCTCTAATACTCTTCAGGACTTTCAAAAGTACTTACTTCTGTATCCCTTGCTCAAGGAAACGAAAAGAGAAAAACCTAGGTTCAAATAATAATTGAGTCTCTCTCACTCTGATAAATATATTTTAAAAGTCATACCTATCCTGATATCATAGGTATATAAAATAAGTATGACCTTAGTGTTAATTCACAGGTTATTATATAAAAATCTCTATGGGTAGTATGACAGACTTAATGTGCTGCTATAAAAATGCAGAAAGTATGTTTGAATACAAATAATATGCATAGGTATACTGGCTATTAATTATATTTGAATGTACATAATATATACCTACATGCATATACATTTTCAGCATCTATTCTCAAAAGTTAAAGGGAAAATGCTTAAACTGTTTTCATAGCACAAATTCTAGCTGAAATAAAATGTCCTTTAAAAACTATAATTAATAGCTGTTGTGTCAAACGAAGAACCAAGGGGTCAAACCTTATAATGCACAGTTTGCAAGGTTATAGCTCAAATTATAACTTTAAAAAACTGATTATCTGTGAGTAATTTAACAAATCCATCTATTATACACTGTATGCATACAAAATCTTTTTGAGAGTGGAAAGAATGTATATGCAAGTGGACAGCTGATGGAGGAAATTGACTTTTTACAGAACAAGGCTGAAGTCCAGCATAATGGCTTGGAATCCCATTGAATGAGCATGCAAGACCAAAAGGCCAAACACTACACACATCCAAAAGAGCATAATGAAAAACCTGATCAGAGACAAAAATATTCCACACACTTGTCTAATGAAAGGAGGGAAAAATATTCATTTCAATAACCTCTTCTTTCTTCACCATTCCTGAAACCCAATTCACAGATTAACTCTGGACTATTAATAAACAATCTTTAAAGGAAATAATTATTTTCTGTATTATTTAAAATACTAGAAAATTCCCAAGATTTTTTAATTTGGTATTTGAAAATACCTATAGAGTCGATCTATATCATATATAGTAAATCAAACCCCTAACCAAACCCACTGCTGTCGAGTCGATTCCAACTCATAGTGACCCTGTAGGACAGAGTATAACTGCCCCATAGGGTTTCCAAGGCTTTAACTCTTTATGGAAGCAGACTGTTGCATCTTTCTCCCACGGAGCTGCTGGTGGGTTCGAACTGCCAACCTATTGGTTAGCAGCCGAGTGCTTAACCACTGCGGCACCAGGGCTCCTATATAGTAAATCAGGTTTATGAAAGTGTTACCTTTATTACTCAACTTGGAAGCAAATATGGCTTCAACTTATCTTTATCTAAAAGCTACTCCACCCCTTAAGACCCAATTTGAAATAATTTGGCTTCTCTGCAATTCTTTAATCTAGAAATAATCCACTATTAAGAAGGCTGTTGAAGATAATTCCTCCAGTGTAGACCAAATTCCGAAACCCATGCCAGAATTAGCAAAGCTAGGGAAATAAGTCATTTCCTTATGTTTGTAACTGTATGCAAATTAAACGTATATCTATGTTTGTCATGTTTACTCGTTTAATATCTATTCTCCCTATTAGAGCAGAAGCTCCTCAAGGGCAAGGACTAGGTCACTTTTTTCACGAGCTATATCCAACGTGTAGGAAGTTCCTGGCACAGAGCAGTAGTCAATAAATATTTTATTGAAGGGAGGGAGGAGGAGAAGGAGCAAGGCCTAGGGCTAGCAGATTTGGTCCTTTGCTCCTCTAGCATTGTTTGAGTGATTGTGGGGAGAAAAGGCAGGAAAAAGTACACTATATTTAATCAATTTACTTATCCATCTACCCTAGAAACCAAAAACATTTAAAATTGCTTCCAAAAGTACACTGTTACAAGATAAACTAAAATAGATGAGGAATGGAAAAGGTGTAAACTCAAGTGGGAAACAAGATGTTTCTGTATGTGTACATGCAGAGACAATTTAATCATAGGAAAGAGAAAGAATTTGGTTTCTTAATTTCTTTAATATAAATTAATCTTATAATAACTGTTATTACAATACTCTTACCATAACAAAAGACTAAGCGAGTATTTACTAGTGCCTTGTTGCCACACAATTTGGCAAACACTGCATGGCCCAGAGAGGTCAGGTTCCTTGTATCACGAGCCATAAGTCTAACAGAGGAGATAAATATTCACTTATAAATAAAGTGTAATAAGTAACGCTCTAATAGGAAATCTATAGGTTGCTGTGGGAGAACAAAGCAGGCATCTTCTCTGTCCTGGCAAAATGCTGACATGATAAATGCTTTACTTTGTTTCCTGTATGTGCTCTTCCAACATGAACACTGTTGGCTCTTGACGTACAGGGACACGTATACTCAAATCTTACTAGCACAAATGAGATCTGCTTATGTAAAGCATTACATCGTAAAAAAAACACATTTGAAAACTGCTCTTTTTCTTATAAGTGAAAATCTAACTCTGACTCCACTTAGCCTACTAATATGTTTCTGTCATTCCGTTGAGCCAACCCACACATACTGGGTTCTTGAAGGGCCCTGGGCTTGACCATCTGGCCCCTTATTTACTTAATTCTCTTAATACTGACAAGTGTATTAGTAACACTTCCTTGATCGCTGGTAAATATAGAGCTACCACATAACTAAGATTTCCCCTAATTCTGAAAGTCAGTAATTAGTTGCGGGTGGGGTTGGGGAGTATTACAAAGATAATGCTGAGCAGTACTACAATAAGTAATCTAATTCTGAAAGAGAAAACAAGTTAATCTGCTTCCCACTTCATTAGAGAAATAAAAAAAATCTCGTAATCACTAAAGGATACAAAAAGAGACTTGGATATTTGGGAGACTGGTACGTAAATAGGAAAAAAGAATGTCACATTTATTTAGGCATGAAATGCAAATCTTGCATACTTCTTGGAAACTGTGCTTTGTCTTGCTTTTTTTTATTGCTTTACTTATCAGTGTGTTTCATGGGCATAGTTTATTAAATTAATAAACGTACATTTCCGAAGGAAACAAATAAAGTAAATGAATCCTATTCAAAAATTCTACCAGTACTTAAGTTATACATTAGGCAACGCTGGAAGATGCATACATCACTTCAAACCAATATGTTTCCATAACTTGAACTTGCAGAAGAAAATACTGTAGGCTGAAAGGGGAGAATGAGGTTTCCAAAGGTGCTAAAAAGTCATTTAGGGAGAAGATATGATCCAAGCATAGGTCATTGAAATTGGGAATTTATGTATGTGAAATCCATTAAAAAACACATTCATTTTTAGTTTTTTTTTTCTGTTAGATGATACATAGTCTAATACTGTTTAATTTTCTGTAAGATTTAGATTCTTCAAAGAACATCAGCTGATTGTTGTGTGTGTTAACTCAAGCATCAACTTTAAAATATTGTAACTCAACTCCCTGGAATCAAAGATTCAAACTGTGTAAGGTTCGCTCAATTCTCCTCACTTCTGGGGTCAAACAATGTAACACCATGCAAAAGTTTCTTAGAGATGATTTTGGGTTTCATTCTTTCTCCTTTGTTTATAGACATTTTTGTAAAAGGATGACATTCTTTTACAGTAGTTACCCAAAATAACTAGAATCTCAACTAAAAATATATATAACTATAGGTTGTGAGATAGCTATTAGTGTTTTTTAACCACATCTTATAACTAATGAATAAAAGTTAATTGGTTCATATGCAGAAGGAAATTGCTGAAAGGATGAAAACTGTAATAAACAAGGAAAAAATCCCTACATTGTTTAATATGTAATTTAAGAACTGTCAAAGAAGCGGAGTATGTCTTATTTACTGGTATGTGAGGGAAGAAAACTTGATACTTTGTCATACAAACACAGGTACAGAAACATAATAGGAGCTTTGTGTTACCACGTAACTTAAACTCCTCTGGGCAGTGATCAGCTAAGAAGAAACAGAAACAGTTGCAATAAAATGATTAACTGGCTGACAGAGTTATTATTCATGGCAGGTATGTAAGCAGTCAAGGCAGCAATGTTGGTGGCCTCTCCTCATCAAATAGCTTTGCCAGGACAGACTGGATGCCTGGAACCAGGCAAGGCACAAAAACAATAAAACCTGGAGCCAACTAAGGGTATCTCCAATTTTAAATATTATCAGAAATCTCCATCGAACAATGTCTTCCCTTGGGATTGACATATAGTGTGTTTACAGGATGCTGAGCAACACATATTCTTATTTATCTCACTGTGCATACCAACATGCCTGAAACACCAACCTAGAAATTCCCAGTATACTGCAGAACACAACTAATTTTAACATTAGTTGGCAAAAATTTCTGTTGATAGGTATGACCATCATGTCGTTATATGAACAGATGGTCAGAGTAAGTCCATTTCACTGACAGTATATCATGTGGGTCTTTTTATCCCTGAACAACCCAACAAAACAAAAGCACAACACAGAAGAGGTCACTGTGCCTTTCCTCATTTGTTTGTCAGTTTTATCTCTGAAATATGAAAATAAAAAACCAACACAGGCTAGAATCCTTCATAGTATTATTTCCATGCAACATTTAATAGAATATTCAAGCATTCATATTCAAATATCATCCTGGTATTTTTGAAAATGGAAAAACACATGGGATAATTTTTGTCTTTCAACTCCCTGATCTCTACAGTAAAAGGAAAAATAAAATAGCCATTTCTCTCATTTTTCAATTTTTTGAGAAAAGCAACATTTTGCAAGAAAAGAGCAAGTTACAGCTCTTTATTTGCAATCAGGCCTTTTAATGAGACCTGATACACTAAAAACAAAAATAAAAATCAATTTCTCTTTGAAAAGCTGTGCTCTCTGTGTATATATTATTTTTACTGGATATTTTTAAATATAAATACTGAAATGCTCGTTACCAAAGAAATTAATAGTCTAACCGATAGCCAAACACCAATTATTACATTTTACATGAAGAGTTCTCTTAAAACACACACACACACACACACACACACACACACACACACTTTACTAATCGGATAATTAGTATGGTAACTTCATTTCTATAAACAACCCGAAGTATACTTTACATTGATTTTGTGAAATAAAAATAAATAATATTATGTGGCAAAAGAGAGGTAAAAATTAAGGATATATTCCTATCTATAATAGCTAGAAATAAAAACTGCAGGAAATTTCTGAAAATTATAATGCTAAAATGTATCTACACATATGGCTGTGAAAACTTAGGTGCAAGGAGAATTCTAGCTACCTACCTTCAGAAAGAGCTGATGAAGTGTGAGGTTTAAGGGTACATCTTTAGTACTTCTGTAACTTAAAATATTGCCGAGTACTAATTTTTCATCAAGTTGTCATTTTCTCTGACATTTGGTTTTATTAATCAAGGCATTTATCATTAATTTGTAGAAAATATCATAATTAAGTCAAACAAAATAAAATCCTGAAAAGGTTAAAATTGGAAAGCAGGTGAATTAGAAATTTGACATTACCCTGTTGATATACAGGAGCTTTCTGGAAATACGAGAATCAAGTTTTTATAGTGAGTTTGGTGCCTCAGTCTTGGGGTTGGCTGGTTTTTAAAAAATGTTATAAAGATTTGATTTAAAGCTCTCTGACAGTTTTGACATTCAGGTGAAAGTACTGCTGCTGCATTTGGAACAATTTGCATATCCCACTGCTAAACGGAATGTTTGAGGTGTGCACTGGTGTAAAGAAATTAAAAACAAGCTATCACACATGCTTAAGTGTATGTATTCACAGAACTGATGGTTGGATCACACCACTCCATCCCCCTCCAATGTAATCTGTGATTTACTCTTCTATAATAAATTACTCTACCATGTTATTCTTGCTGGAAGATCTAACCATGCATGTAAGAAGCAAAGTAATTACAGCCCCCTCTTGTCTAAGAAACCTTCTTCAATCCCTATGAACTCTTTATACACAATGAAGCAACACAGGTCTATTGTAACCTTCCTGCCTGAAATTCTGGATGTCAGTAGCCATTAAATTTCATCTAAATTGTTTCGTTGTCCCCAACAAATGCAGCTTTCTTTCTTATAGTTAATTATAAAGATCTTCCCAAAGAGCAATAGGTATTGACTTTTTGGCTTTGAGCCAGTTTGTCGATCTAAGAAAAAGGCAAGGTATAAAATCAGAGGAGTTCCAAACTAACTTAAAAAAAAAAAAAAACGACATAACCTGCAGAAAGAAGAAAGGGTATAGAAATAGCCAACTAGGCTGAGATAGTCTGAGATGACATAAGCAAACTTTATTTTATTTTGTTGTGCTTTAGATGAAATTTTACAACTCAAGTTAATTTCTCATTCAAAAATTTATACACATATTGTTTTGTGACATTGGTTGCATGCTCCCCCTTTCCACCCTGGTTTCCCTGTGTCCATTAAACCAGTCCCTGTCCCTTCCTACCTTCTTGTCTAGCTTTTGGGCAGGAGTTGCCCATTTGGTCTCATATATATTTATAATTTTAGATTACTTGTAGGTAGCAATAGAAAAAGAAATTTAATATGTTTAAAGGTAACAAAAGAATGTCCTGAGGTAATGAATACAAGGTTTTAAATATTATGACACATTTCAAGAAGATAATACCCATTCAAGAAAACATCACTGGACATTACCTTTCAGTCTTCAGAGTCTCAGGGGGAATTTCACAACACTTCTTTCTGTGTGTCTGTAAAATAAAATACTTAAAATTAGAAATCTGCTAAGGAATCAATTTGCATTTCACTAATATCTTTATGACTAGCCCTGGTCATAATCATCAATACAAACTCAGCTACTTATGTTAACTAATATCTACAGTTTCAAAAAGAAAAATAAAGTCTAATACATTCAGATGTACACTTGCAGTACAAGTACTCAATAAAATGTGCACAAATATACCATCTCAACTATGGATGGATTATTTATTACAGTAGTACTAAAACTTTTCTTAATTAACAATAATAAAGGTATTTGCATTTGTATTTTTATAATTTAAAGAACTAATCTCAAACAGCCTTTATCCCATTTATTTATTTATTTGTTTATTCTTATTTAACCAAGATTTCTCAAAGATGTACTATGTATAATGCACTGGTAAGCACCAGTGAGTTAGGAATTATACAAACACAAGTCCTATCCTAAAAGTAATTTACAATTTGCAGGTGAGGTTGGGGAGATTTGCACAAACACATCATCCAAAGAGAAGAACTAAGGGAGCAGAGGAAAATACGTTCAGTATATCATGAACAGGGCTATGTCACCCAATGCATTAGCATTAAAACATGGCTTTAATTCCTGTTTTATCAGCAAGGCCAAGTAAAAAAAAAGTTGCCGCCGAGTAGATTCCAACTCATAGCAACGCTACAGGACAGAGTTGAACTGCCCAAGGAGCAGCTGGTGGATATGAACTGCTGACCTTTTGGTTAGCAGCCATAGCTAAAATGCATGTGAAAGCTGGACAATGAAAAAAAGAAAGAAGAAGACTTGATGCATTTCAACTGTAGTGTTGGCAACAATATTGAGTATATAATGGACTGCCAGAAGACCAAACAAATCAGTATAAGAAGAAATGCAACCAAATGCTCCTCAGGAGCAAGAATGATGAGACTTTGTCTTGCTTACTTTGGACACATCATCAGGAAAAACCAATCACTAGAAAAGGACATCATGTTTGGTAAAGTAGAGGGTCAGCGAAAACCAGGGAAACCCTCAATGAGATGGACTGATACAGTAGCCGCAGCAATAGGCTCAAATCTATCAGAGATCATGGGGATGGCTCAGGACCAGACAACCTTCTGTTCTGTTAGACAGAAGGTTGCCATGAAGGAGCCGACTGGAAGGCAATTAACAGCAACAACCTAAATTTGAAAGCAAACAAACGGATGAATCACTTTACAATCCTACGCATCCAAATGCATTTGAGAGCTGGGTCTGGGTGCAGGACAGCCGACAGGAGGTTGAGGAGCCTTTAAAGTACCTTTAAAGCCAATTTAGGGAGTGGTAATATAAAAAGAATTCACTAGAAACAACTCTCATATTAAGAACTGAGGTTGATATTGTATGTCCTTGGAAAGCGATCTTTTTAAATTTGCTATGAAATCTCAATGATGACATTGATGTCATATTCACTAATAATCTCCATAGAGAATCATCCATTCAAAGTCTCAAAAGCAGTTTTACTAATGGAAATGCATACATAAACATAAGCTGATCCTATAAACTGGTACAGCTTCAGTAAAAGACCCATAAAAAAAAAAGATCTGACAATTATAATTGATTGGATCTTTAATATGAACAAACAATTCTGCATTTGCAGAGGGAAGATGAGGAATTACACAACAACCCACCATTAAAGCAAAACAACCCTGAGTTTAGGCTGAACTAACAGATAAATGGGGTTCAGAAAAGGAAGGACAGTCCTGTCCTACTCGGGACTATCACTCTCTTAGCAAACCTGAGGAAGGCACTGAAAATTAGAATCTGTCACGAAGAGCAAGAGCAGAACCATGAATCATGGAGAAACAGAGGACATTTAAGAATGAAATGAGAACATTTTCAAACTGGGGGGAAGAGGTGGGAGAGACACTTTTGAGAAAATTGATTTGCCATTACACGATATATTATAAAAGTAATTTTTATTTATTTATTGTCTGCCTCCCCCGCTAGAATGTAAGTGCCATGAGGATAGGCACTTTGTCTTTTCCGCTGTCTCCCCATTTCCATTAACAGTGCCTGACCCATTCTAGGATATCAATGGATATTTATCAAGTGAAAGAATTAACAGCCTGACTAACGTATGGAACAGGCACTAAGTCTACATCTGTTTACAGATGAAGAAATTTAGGCTTTAAGAAGTTAACTGTTATGTATTAAATTAAAATTTTATCTTCTGTAACTCCAAACTCCTACAACCCATTGTTCATCCTTCCATTCCATATTCATTCTATTAGGGGAAACAAATAATAAGCAAATAAACTATTAGACTTATATAATGTCACATAATTAGTAGTATGAGGACAAACAAAACAAGGTGAGGGCATTTGGAGTCACCGGGGCCAATATTTCTGATAGGTTTGCACAGGGAAGCTTCTCAGAGGAGATGACAGTAAGAACAGAACTGAACAAAGTGAGGGAGAGAGTCAATAAAATATCCATGGAGTGTACAGGTTGCTGTGAGGATTAAATGAAATAACACAGAATCCTGATTAGTACAGTGACTAGCACGCCTCAAACATGCAGCCAATAACTAGTATTTTATTACTATTATTTTTGTAAATTGTGGATTCCCTCATTAGATTATAAATTTGCCAAAGGCACTCATTTTTATCTTCCTACAGCTCCCTACGTAGTGACTAGCAAGAGCTCCATAAACACTTACAGAACAGAAAATAGGAAGATACAATCATCAGCTCCTCATTAACTGGAAAATGTAAACAGGCTATATGAATATAAAAGAGTCACAATATTTCATACGCCAGAGTCAATCTAACTCCATTAAATCAATGTCACATAATAAGTCAACTTTTCTGGATTAAAAAAAAAAAAAAAGGAAAAAAAAAAATAAAATGGCTGGGACCAATAAATTACAAATAACAAAAGAATAAGAACGAATCGGAAAAAAGTGAAGTTATCAATGTTACGCCACTATCTAGACCATTTACATGCCCTGTCTGCTTCCATTAGATTAATAATTTTTTCTAGCCTCAGGACTCTGCTACATAGGTATTCGATCCATTTATGTATTCCTAATGCAAGCACAGGGCTCAGTATATAGCAAACATTCAATAAATCTTTATTGAACTAAAATTACCTTTAGCTCAGTAGTTCTGATACTTTAAAGTTAGCTCAAATATTTTTTTGACAAGTTTACAAAATAAATTTCAACAACAACAACAAAAAAATCAAGTGATAAATTCCTGACCTGCAGCAAAAGGGTAGAGGACAGGATAGGTTTTACCAAAAATTGAAATAGAAGTAAAAGTATGCTATTGGAATTGGAAGAGACGTACCAGTTGAACAGACCACAGACTCTATTATGGGGGATATGTTACAGGAAGCATTTCCACAAACTGTGTTGAGATAATTGACTAGTTATATGAGGAAAAATAATTCTTTCATCTTAAGTAGGCAAATTCGTAACTCTTTATGCTTATATACTTCTGCTTATGTGCCTAAAAAGTTTTTCCTACCTTGGAGTTCAGAAAATTATATACTTATATTTTCTTAAGGGTCTTTTATTGTTTTACTTTTTACATTCAGACACATAAATCTGAAGAAGCAATTTACAATGAAAGAAACAGAAATTAAGATATAGATGATATACCTGCCACAGCAATGAAAGAAATGCAAATCAAAATAACCTAAATATTGCATAATAGTGAACTGGTTAAATAAACTATTTTTTGTCATTGTTAACTGCCATCAGGTCAGTTCTGACTCCTGGTGACCCCATGTGTGCAGAGTAGAACTGCACCACAGGGTTTTCAAGGCTGTGACCTTTCAGAAGCAGATGGCCAGGCCTGACTTCCAAGGCGCCTCTGGGTGGGTTCAAATGGTCAACCTTTCAGCTAATAGTCAAGTGCTTAACCATTTTTGCCACCCACGGACTCCATTAAACATTGCAAGGGAAACTTTCGACCCTATAGGACAGAGTAGAACTGCCCCATAGAGTTTCCAAGGAGTGCCTGTGGATTCAAACTGCCAAACTTTTGGTTACCAGCCGTAGCTCTTAACCACTACACCCCCAGAGTTTCCCGTTTAAAAAGCAGGTTGTAAAATGTTAATAATAATGATAACCAATTTTTACTAATTTGTGTATATATAATATATACATATATAGACTGCACAATTTTTGTTTGTATGCATACATACATGTAGATGTGTGTATGTTAGAAAAAGCACATATGTGACTATTAAGGACCCACACTAATTTATTTCTAGTACTTATCTCAGGGGTTAAGATTATGGCAGATTTTTTTTCTTTGCATTTTTTCCCAAATTTTCTACAATAAAAACACAAGTTACTTTCTACAAACATAAAAAAGGGGTAAAAGGATGTGCCTCATCTACGTTTTAAGGAGCTGCGGTGACACAGTGGTTAAGCATTTGGCTGCTAACTGAAAGGTTGGTGGTTCAAACCTAGCAGCTGCTCTGTGGGAGAAAGATGTGGCAATCTGCATCTATGTTTCAGGAAAAAAAAATTAGATACTATATTACTGATTCCCTGAACTGCTAAGAAATTCATTTGAAAATTTCTATCTGTCCCTCTTTTTGATAAAGGCCTTCAGTTAGCTGCATAGATAAGGAAGTAAGAAAGGATGAGTGAAGGGGGAAGAGAACAAAAATTTAAAAAGAAAAAATAATAGGATTTGTAACAAAACAGTAATCACCTATGATGGTATCTACTAGATTCCTGCTGTTATTTGTTGCCAATGAGTCATTTCCAACTTAATGGTGACCCCATGTATGCAGAGTAAACTGCTCCACAGGGTTGTCACGGCTGTGCCCTTTACGAAGCAGATCGCCAGGCCTGTCTTCAAAGGTGCTTCTGGGTGGGTTCGAACTACCAACCTTTCAGCTAGTAGTCCAGTGCTTAAACATTTATGCCATCAGGAGCCTCCCTTAGATTCTAGTAGCCAACGTTTAAGTGATCACATCTTTAAATTTTCAAAGAAAAGCTTAGCTGGAATGTAGAAAACTTTAGAAATTTGGGTTACGTTTATTTAGTAAGCAGAGTGCTACAAAAGAGACTAGGAAACATACATGCACAAGTTTCAGTGATGGGAACACTGTAGAGAAGCAAACAAAATATGCCATGAGAACAGATGAAGCCACTCCAAATCAGTTTTGGGAATAGGGGAGTATAAATTTCAAATAAATACAAATTAAAAATAAGCAAACAGCTATTTCAACCCACTACAAAATCACGCTTTCATTCCCACATGAGAAATGACTTTAAATCCATAGTGCTCAACATGCCATTCAAAGGTCACCTACAGCATGACTAGTCATTTCAACTGGCACTGTCTTATATGGGCCCTCCCTCAGTTTATAGATGAACGGAAACTGAAAAAGGCCATTATCAGTAATTAAAAAACATGAGTCTTCTTTGCTAAATTAAAATTTAAATATAAGGTTTTGTTGTATTCGATTAGAAAATGGCAAATAAAAGCCAATTCATAACCCTCAAAGAACACCAGAAAGAACCTGTGCATTTTACAGGCTAGAGAACAATTCCCTCTAAGACAGAAAAAATCTAATTTAATTCTAGCCCATCCATAATGGTGCTTCATAAGGTAGAGGTGCTCATTCTGGCTTTGGACATTATACAGTTTTAGAAACATCAAGGAAATATGGTAAGTTCTATAGTAGACTTCTCCAAGAATCCTTCATAATAGTGGCCTGGCTAACCTCTGTTCTAAAGCCATGTAAAATCAAATTAAATTCCATGAGCCCAGAGCTCTAGGGCAACAACAAAAAACCATTCACTCGACTCAGTTACACTTGCTGTTAGGTATTTCAGTTTCTTTCTAAACAGAGGGGAAAAGTTCAGAAAGATTATTGTACTGAAGACTGCTTTTAACCCTAAATTCCAATCAACTTATTTTATCTTCCTCACTTCTCTATTTAAAAGTAGCCAAAGCCCTTCCCTTTATTTTGTGCAGCTTCACTGTTTATTTCCCAATACCAGGATGCCTTAAATAAATTCTTAAAAACCAACATACCAACAAATAAATAAATTAAAACTCAATGGCTATAAAAAGTACACAGTCTAACCTGTTTAATTATTAACAGGTAAACAGAATGCATTTCTGAAGTATTTACTTAACCTCCTTCAACTAAAAATTTTAAAGTTTTTGAGCTTGGAATGTATCCCCCTTTAAAGGATCCATAAAGCAATTATTTTAAAATATTCTATTAAGCCATTTCAACAAAAGCAATCAAAAAGCACCAAACTAAATGTGTATACATTTGCACAATGCACAAGACGTACAACATATTTTTAAGATATCAGGGGTCAGTAAAATTCCCTTCCTTTAAACTTTCCCTTGTCCTCTTTCAGATACTTTATTCTGTAATACATTTGGACAGAATGAATAGAAATATTCTGTACTAAATTATATTAACAAGATTGATAATGTTTTGAAACAAGAATTTATACAATACTTATTTCTAAGCATACCATAAGAAATACACAATTCTGAAACTATAGAAAATGGCGGTAGCTCTGAAATTAGAAGAAAGAATGAACAGTAGAAAAACATCACCAGTTTCTCTGGATGAAACGTCAGCTCAGTTAATGTACTGGAGAATGATTGCTGTTTGACATGAGTAAACACTGATTACCTGGAAGGCTGGTTAATTAAATATTCTGGTTAGCTAAGGGTTCACCAGGAAGGAAAAAAGGTTTTCTTTCAATCTTTTTTACTCAAAATCTAAGACATACTAGTAGATTTTAACTTAACTTTGTTAAGTATTATAAACATAGTTTTATCTTTCATTAAAGATAAAAAATGTATATCACCTTACAGGATGACTCTTAATCTTTTTGGGGTCAGGGGCCCCTCAGAGAATATAAGAACGAAGGATCTTTTTCTCTATGAAAATGCATACGCCTACAAAATTTTACATAAAATTTCTAGGAGTCCAGGGCCCCCTAGACCCTTGCCCTCTCACTTCACGTAATTCTAAATTTTCTTATGGGAGATTGTACTGACTACCCAGTGACTCCAGGACATAACAACGATGTTTAAAGTTGCTTTTTGAAGACACCCCTAATAATGCTCTATTTTCTTATGATTTGTCTCCTTTTGTCTAAAAGAGGAGTGTAAAAACAATTCTGGTTAATTTAGTCTTGGTTAAAGGTTAAATATGCCCCCTTTTAGGACAATTGCATTACCAGTGCTTTGAGCTAAAAAAAAAAAAAAAAACAAAAAAACAAAACAGTGCTGCTTTCAAATCATTCTATATTCCAGAAGTGTCAACAATTTTCTTCTTACATTTTTGTAACTCTCAGAGGAGGCAAGGTCAGAGAAAAAGCTACTTAATTTTAACCTTAATTCTAAAGATCAACAGATAACAGCATGCACTATGTTAGCATTCCCTGTGTTCAGATTCTGTTCTAAGTGTTATTAATCCTCATAAAAACTTATTTAATCCTCATAAAATCTCCAGGAGGTAGGTATATTATCATCCCCATTTTACTGAGGTGTAAACTGAAGCACAGAAAGTTCAAATAATCTGCCAAAGGTCACTCTGCTAGTGATTGGCAGAACCAGGATTCACACCCAGTCCAATCTGGCTGCACAGTCTGTACTCCTGCACACCATCCTACACTGTCATCTTCAATCTTTCATGAGCTCATGAGTTTCTTGCATGATTTTATATTTAACACAAGTCCACCCCTTCACTACCATGCAGGAAACATTCTTACTGTTTTTCCCAGTCAAATGCATTTGGAGAATTGTACATAAGTTACGGACAAAACTGGCATCACCCTTGTGCAGCTGGCAGTTAAATTCCATTGTAAATTTCCCAGACTCAAATGCCCCAGATGGAAAAAATAAGACACCACTAGCTCAGTAAACATGGAACCCTGCAATAAAAACTGACCCTTCATTTCCCTTCTGGAAATACTTCTGATGGGATAGAAAATTGAATGATTATACATTCTAAGGGCCAACCAAGATAATATTATAAATGGGCCATATTATCATAAATGTTTTTGTTGTTGCTGGGTGCCTTTGATTCGGTTCTGATTCATAGCAACCCTATGTATAACAAAAGGAAATACTGTCTGGTCCTGTACTTCCTCACAATTGTTGCTATGCTTGAGCCCAACATTACAGGCATTGTGTCAATCCATCTTGCTGAGGGTCTTCCTCTTTTTTGCTGACCCTCTACTTTAACAAGCATGATGTCCTTCTGCAGGGACTGGTCCCTCCTGATAACATGCTCAAAGTATGTGAGCCGAAGTCTCACCGTACTCGCTTCTGAAGAGCATTCTGACTGTACTTCTTCCAAGACAGATCTGTTCATTCTTCTGGCTGGCATCAATTCTTCTTTGCTCTTCCTTATTCACTGTCCAGCTTTTGCATGCATATGAGGCAACTGAAATAGCATAGCTAGGGTCAGGCACACCTTAGCCCTCAAGGTGACATCTTTGCTTTTTAACACTTTAAAGAGGTCTTTTGCAACAAATTTCCCCAACGCAATGTGTCTTTTGACTTCTTGACTGCTGCTTCCATGGGCGTTGACTGTGGAACCAAGTAAAATGAAACTTTTGACAACTTCAATATTTTCTCCATTTATCATCATGTTGCTTATTGGTCCAGTTGTGAGGATTTTTGTTTTCTTTATGTTGAGGTGTAATCCATCCTGAAGGCTATAGTCTTTGATCTTCATCAGTAAGTGCTTCAAGTCCTCTTTGCTTTCAGCAAGCAAGGTTGGTGCCCAAAAGTGGGATTGTCTGCTATTCCTAATTCATCTGAAGAGAGGTACAAACCAGACTATATGATTTTTACCTTCTAGTCTTTCATGGTTTCTATGAAATAAAATATTAAAGTAAAATCCAGAAGCAGGCAAGTTGCTTCAGTGGCCAAAGATGCAGCAACATGAACATTTTCTTGACATATCCTCCTCACAGACTGAGCGCTCCAAGAGATAACAACCAATTTGTACCACAGCATTTGCTTTTAATGTACCAACTTTTATATTTTGAAAAGTCTCATGAAGTGCAAAGGCTGATAACAAAAAAAAAAAAAAAAAATTCCTATCCCTACAGTTTGTACAGAAAGGGCTTTAGTTACAAATCTGTTGTATTTAATTTTCATTGAATTATTCCCTACATGTCAATGCAAACAAGCAGGTACCAGTGAGACACAAATGTGAAAGGACAAAACAAGGCCGAATGTTCAGAGTCCTGAAAAATGGTTAAAGATCAGATATACAAGAAATGAAAATGCAGTCCAAAGCAAATAGGAATACAGATGCAAGACAGCATAACAAGGAAGAACCTTGATAACTGAAGCAGCTTTTTACACTGGACCCAGGGACTTTCATGTAGTAATTGATTCCAGTGAACTCAAGCCAGGCTGGTAACAGAAACCTGGGAAACGAGGAAAGTATGCCTGGATACAATGTCATCCGCAGCTTCAGTCTGTCTCTAAATCACTTTATATAGCATACTAAAACAAACATTTGGAAATCATTTAGATATTATTTAATTCCCCATAATGTTTCCTAATCATTTTCAATAAGAAATCATATGTGCTTGGTTTTCAAAGTCCTCCGTAATCTGAATCCATTAATCTTTTTTATCCCTACTTCCAAATAATGCAGAAATTTACACCCTCCATTACAACCAGGCAAAATTTTAAACCAATATACATTCCTTCACCAAATATTTATTGGGACCTACAATGCATCAAGCAGCATTTATGGAGCTTAAATACTTTCACACATGATATAGGACTGATACAGGCTTTTCCTAAGCCCTCAACATGGCCTCTGCGATGTCACTTCTATCTACTCCAGCATGAGGTACTCTTGTTCATTCTCTCAATTTCTATTAAATATAGAGTGAGCAATAACTAGTTTTAACTTTGGGGATGTCAGGACGAGAAATTAAAGTTATGACACAATATATCATAGCACTCAGGAACCAAGTAAATGATTTAGGAAATGGGCAGCAATTCTTCTCAAGGTTGTTCTGGTCAACAGATTTCAGGGACACGGTCAAGGTAGAAAATGCTGATGAAAGATTATAGTAAAACGATCAAGTCTGCAGCTGACCAAAGCACCTGATTTGCACCTGATGCAAGCAAGTTGCCAAAGGAAAGTTTGTATCAGGATAATTTTTGGCTTCAGACTCATAAGAAAGGCTTCATCTTTTCAATTAAGACATTGGTTTCTCCTAGTCTTGGTATATAAAATAGATTAGAGATTGTTATAGACCAGGAATTTTTTACTTTTAAGGCAGAACATGGCCAAGAGAGTTTAAATTTTAAGTAATTTAATTTATTAAATATATTGAATTTTCAATTATGTGGTTTAAATACTTAGTAATTTCCCATACTTATGCTGCAGACCTCCTATTCTTCTCGTTTCCAAGACCATTTATGTCTCTTTGTATAAACTTCAGGTTTTTCACAATTGCTTCAATTACCATTTCTGTAATCCCTCTTTTTTTTTTCTTCCTGTGACTATTTCCTTTGCTATATTATTCCCCCATTGGCCCTCTTATTCAAAGCTAGTTTTGCTATTGGAATGTGCCTTTTTCTTTCTTCTTCCACAACGTGTATTGAGGCGGAACACACTCCATCCACTTCCTGACATTTTAATATCAACATACTGTCCTCCCATTTCACAATTCAGTTCATCCTCATCCTCATACTGCATTTCCTCTGTGAGGCTGGCATTGATGCACTCACAGGGTTTGGGATGCTTCTGTGTAGTCACTTGAGTCTGCCCCATTCCCAGCCTTGATATTTTTCTCGATAAAAATCAATTAAATAAAAAATATCTATGTTCTTTTCTTAAATCCTCCCTCCAGACATCCTCATATAAGACACAGCTTTCATTAAGAGCCCCTGCTCACTCACCGCCCTCTGCTGTAGAAGTTCTTGTTCAGCCAGGATGCACAGCAGCTGCCTAGATCTAGGCCATGTGACATTCCAAGTCAGCTTCTCCTTGCTCTTGGGGTCAAAGAACCAAGTGCTAATCTCCTATGTCTCTAAAACTCCAAATCAATGCTTTCTCTCTTCTCCGTCTTATTTCTATCTAGACACCTATGCATGGTCTTGTTCTTTTGGACTCAACCAATTGCTTCAGATACAATCAGTTCAGTCACTCTCATTTTAGCTCAGATACCTACATTTCTGTTTAGAACATACTCACCATTTTGAATATCCAAGAAAACATTCATAGGGTGTTAATCTTACGCCCTGTTACCACTAACGCTCTCATAGAAACAAAACATGGAGGATCCTAAATTAAAACTCTCTCTCTTTCTCTCTCTCACTAGGATCCAGCAATATAATGTGATTCCCTTCTATTCCTTTAAAGGCCACACTTGTTCAGGGATTTTGAACTTGCTCTTCTGGAAGGCTCTTCTCCCAGATCTTTTCATGGCTGCTTCCCCTTCTCATCATTCACTTCTCAGCTCAGACGGCACCTCCTCACCCTTTGTAAGTTCCTCTGTATCCCAGTATCCACCTTTTCTGACTTAACTCACAACTGCACTATCCAGTTGTATTTTCTTCACAGGTTATTGCTATCTGCAATTGTTTTATTTATTTATATATTCCTCCATTGTCTACCTCTTTGCATTAGGGACTGTATCTGTCTAGTTCTCTGCCAAATTACTTGCCCCTAGGCATCACAGCTGGCAGAGAGTAAGCACTCAAATATCTGAAGAATGAATAAATGAATCTACAAAAATCATTAGGAAATTAATATTCAAGCCATAAATATTTACAAGCACCTACGATGTGGAATGTGATCTTTTTCAGTTGAATACAAGTCTGAGGAATGCTCTCCCCCTAACACAAGTACATTTGGAAAAAAGGTCCAAGATCCATTTGATGACATTTATTTTGAATTAACAAAATTGTGTCTTCAGCCACCTTTCTTTCCACATATTTCCGTTAAGTCTATTGATATGTCATTATCTTCTTTTATGATGTCTGGACAATTGAATGAATCTGAATGAAAGCAGTGATGTGACCCATTTCCCTCTTTGTACATTTACTGCCGAAATGGATGGCTCAGTCCCCATGGAAGATTCAGGAAAAGACTAAACCCTAAGTATAGTAGCATGAGCAGATTCGCTCCCATCTTCCTGCAATGAACAAATATTTTACCTATGCCTAGACTTGACAATAATTCTAATGCTGCTAACTATAAAAAAAAAAAAAATTTATCTAAACTAGGCACCAGCAAGCTTTCTCTGCAAAGAGCCAAATAATAAATATTTTGGGCACTGCAGGTCATACAGTCTCTGTCTCAACTACTCAGTCCCACTGTAGCAAGAAAGCAGTCACAGACAATAAATACATCAACTAATGAACACAGCTGTATTCTAATGAAACTTTATTTACAAAAACAGGTGTAGGTCAAGATGTGCTGATCACTAACCTAAACCTATCAATGAAACTTCAGAGTTTCTACACCGAAGGGGCTTAGCAAAAAAAAAAGAAAAAATTGATTAGAAGGACTTGTATTAGAAGCTGTATTTGCATGATGTGCATACTGTTTTTAGTGAACTATATGAGTATGTGGGGGGCTGATGGAGATTACGGGGCATCCAAACCAGTCAGGTCACCCTTTGTCACTGATAGCTATTCCACAATTAATTTGAGGGTTTTCTTCACATTATATTTTCACCTCACAATTGATTCATCGTCTTTCCATAAATATTCAAGCCATCAGATTATTTATATCCTAATTTTAAAATTATTTTTGAAAAGCTACAACAAACACTTGGCTGAAGTTTGAAAAATACATTTCCTTTATGCATGCTAATTCTGCAATTCTATTTTAAAAATCTATTAATTTTGTCAGACATGATCTGTTTGTAATAAACTTATCTTATTCATTGCTCATGATTCCTTTGTCTTCAAGATGTTTACTGATTTTTTCCCAGTGTTTGAGGATCTTGTCAAATTCACTGTAAAGCCATTTCAAGTTACATTTGCATTACATCTATTTTAAGAATCTTTTTCCCTCAAAATCTTTTAGATATTCTAAATTTACTAATTAGAATATGCCTTCATATATCCAAAGCTCTAAATACCCCTTGACCTGTTTCTGACTGATAACTATATTGCAAAGGTGTTGTAAACTTATTCCACGTCTCCAAAATTGTATTCCACCATCAAAACACCTGCACGATGAAACTAAAACCTAGTAAAGATTCTAAATGAAGTGCATTGGTTTACACTGTCAGAAAGAAGTTACTTATTAATTAGCAACACTTTACTTCTTTATTCTCCATCTTGAAGCTGCTGTAATAAATTCCACTGCCAATCAGTTTTCATTAAGTTATCAGCCTTTCTATTTGCGATAACCAACGAAGTGTACTCTACATTCCTGACATCTAATTGTGCTTTACTCTGGCTATATAAATCTCTAGGGTCTATGGTATCAAAATTTTTTTTTTTTAGCTTCAATCTAGGGTTTTTGCAAAAATTCTAAAGCTGTAACATCGAAATGTAAAGTTTACCATTAAGTTACATCAGCATGTCATATAATCATGACTTTTAAAATAAAATGAGAAAATATATAAAGTAAGATTTTAGATAATATTATAAAAGCTCCTTCCATAGGATTTAGTATTCAATAAACAAAAACACTTCAGAATCCTAATAAAAGTAAACCTGAGATGGCTGAAATATCCATTCTAAATGACAGGAACATTTAAGTAATTGTCTGTACAAAACAAGGATTGGGTTTTTTAAGGTCATAAAATGCTTGACCTTCCCAGGTATGATGAATGCAGAAAGCATACTGCTAAATTACACAATAGGGGTAAGATTGTTGAATTTATCTGAAAAAGAAAATTTTCAAAAGCTCCATAAAGTAACTGATTCATTAAAGGAATAATTGGAAAGAGTCTTTCTCTTTCCTAATATGAAGGAGAATCATAAAACATTCCAATATTTGAGAAGAGGGTCAAGTGTTCACATCTCACCTGCAAAATCTGAATAGCTCTATTACCTATGTTCTTGCTATGTATTCAGCATGTTGAAGAAAAGCAGTTTCAAAAGAACACAGGTTTGCTGATTCTGGGTTCTTGATAATATCAAATGATGGCATAGGAGCTTTCATGCACAATCAAGTTGACAGTCACTTACTCTGTACTCAGAGGGACCAATTTTCCCCGGTAAACATGAGCACAGCACAAATGATAAAGTGCTAAAAATTGAGTGTATGTGCAAACCTCTCAATTTCACTCAGGTATCAGTAAAAAGGACCAGTTCAGCTACATGTAAAAAGCAGCAGGTCCAAGTCCAACAAGTTGAAGGGGAAGGCAGATTAAAATGAGAATAATTTATCTGCTTTACAGAAAAGAAGTAAACCAAGGATGATATGTGAAGTATTAACACCAATGTGGGGACAAGAGACCAGGCCTGAAGCCAATGAGAAAGGCAGAGCTGCAACTATACACGCCTATTAATAGATTCCTCACCCATAAGGTTAGGACTAGAAAAAGCCTACAGACTAGCCTGAAGAAGCAGAAAGAAAGCTTGAAGTCAAGTCTCCTTGGGAGTCTAGGTTGAAAATAGTCACATGCAAGGAATACGAAACCCAGATATGTGCCATGGTCAACTTAAGAATCAGTATTTATACTATCTATCGGGAACAGGAAACCTAAAGTGAAAAATTGACCGAAAGCTATCAGGATTTCCTTAGACCCTTATGGACATAGAGAATATTTAGCATAGAATAGAAGGAAATGCTAAATCACTTTGGTAACATCTGTAGAATTCCACAAAAAACAACCTCCTTCACCTGAAGATAAACTCATCACAATATCAGAAACTGATATTATTTTGTTCATTCAGTCAACAAATATATATTAAATGCCTATTGGGGGCAGGAACTGTTTTAGGGTCAGAAAATAGGGTAGTGAATAAAATATAGTTCCTGTCCTCAGAAAGTTTATATTCTAGTAAGAGACAATGAACAAAACAGCCCAAGAGGGCAGCTTAGTCAGACATACCATGCTGCCCCTCTACAGCAAAGACAGGAGAAACCCAGTGGAAAAGATACAGATGACAATCTTGGAACCCTGAGCATCAAATGAAAGGACAAAGAATTAGATCAAACAATGATTGGAAGAAGAAACAGAACAAAAACAGCAAATGAGGAGAGATACGGAGCAGAGGTGCCTTGCCAACCAGCCTGGCACAGCGTAGCCATCTTGAGACAAAGCTAGCAGTGATCCCAGGTGAAGAGCACAGGAAGGCAACTTCACAGAATTCCCAATAGGAGACAGAGAAACTGTGTAGACAGATAAACCTGCAGTGAAGCAAGGTGAGCAGGCCATGAACTGGATGTAAGAATGGTAAGTACAGAAAGGAGGTTGAGAGCCCCAGGGATCCTGGCACCCACAGAGCAGGGAGGGAGCCAGGATCCAGAGACAGGACTACTCACTAGCTGTGGTCCCTGACCATTATGGTGGGTGGCACACATGGAGTAATAGATCCACAGAGTGTCAGCAGAAGGTCCCCCACCTGACCATAATCCGGGCAGCTCCCCCATCACACTTGGTCAGGTCCAGGTCCCAATTGCTTGCTACAGCGAACAAGAAATGCCCAGATACCCATGCCCAGTGACCAGAGGAGCATGCTCCCTCTCCGCCTGCTCTACCAGTGATCAGCGGGCACGAACTTTCCCCACCCTTGCTGCCCCACCCACCTGGGGACCACAGTATGAGCCCCCTCCCAGCCTTATCTGCTGCCTCGCCCACCACCCTGCCCATTTGGTGAGAGGCAGAGAGCTATGTGCACCCCGGGTTGCCCACCATATCCCCCTGCCTGCTGTTCCACCTACCAGGTAAGCAGCAGAGAGCACTCTCATACCCATAGTCATCCACCACAACCCCTGTCCACTGCCCCACACACCCAGAAAGTAGCAGTGAGCGCTCCTGCACCCCCAGTAGCCCATAACACCCCCTCCTCATCCACAGCGCCACCTACCTGGTGAGTGGCAGAGAGAGTTCCTGCAGCCCTGTATGCCGCCACACTCTCCCTCGCCTGCCATCGTGCACATCCAGCGAGTGGCAGTGGGCATGCCTGCCACACCCCCCGCCCACCACCCTGCCCATCCAGCAAGTGCCATCATGCACTCCTGCACCACTGGACCAACAACAGGCAACAGCCCACACCCACCCAGCCATCCCCTAGCTTTCCACACACTCAGTGAACAACAATACATACTCCTACCACTCACACTGCCCTGCCCACACAGCGACAGGTGGTGGGTGCTTCTATACTGTCAGACCAGTGATCAACAGAGCACACCTGCCCTATCCACCCTGATATATCAAAATAAAACAAAACGAAAAATCAGGACAAAACAAACAAACATACAGTCAATATAAAATACATAAATAAATAGAATAACACCTTAATGCCTTGGAGATAGCAGACAATAACAAATCATATTAAAGAACAGGATATGATAGCTCAAACAAGTGAACAAAATAAAAGGAAAGAAACCCTTCCAGAGGAAGAAACAAT
Source organism: Trichechus manatus latirostris (assembly GCF_000243295.1). Classification (NCBI taxonomy): domain Eukaryota; kingdom Metazoa; phylum Chordata; class Mammalia; order Sirenia; family Trichechidae; genus Trichechus; species Trichechus manatus. The sequence continues at coordinate 18,934,014 of NW_004443962.1, read as the reverse complement.
AATATAACTACCTGAGAAGAATTCAAGACTTCTATTTAGGATGCTCAAAGAGATCAAGGAAAACACTGAAAAAAACCTAGACGAATTCAGGAAAACAATACAAGAACAAAATGACAGACTAAATAGACAATTAGAAGCCATACAGAAACAACTAAAAATTTAGAAGATTACCAATAAAATATCAGAAATAGATAACTCAATGGAAGGACACAAGTAGAACTGAATCAATAGAAGAAAGAATCAGCAAAATAGAGGACAAATACCTTGATACTAATTTGTTTGAGGAGCAATCAGAAAAAAAAAAGAAAAATGAAGAAAGCCTAAGAGTTATGTGGGACGCCATCAAAAGGAATAATTTATACATAATATGAATTCCAGAAAAGGAGTAAAATAAGAACAGTGCAGAGAAAATTTTTGAAGATATATTGGCTGAAAACATGCCAAATATCATGAAAGTCAAGGTTACCATCCAAGAAGCTCAACGAACCCCATAAAAAAGAGACCCCCCAAAAAATCACTAAGACATATCATAATCAAAATTTTCAAAACCAAAGACAAAGAAAGAATTCTGAAAGCAGCTTGTGAAAAAATGAAATATCACTTACAAAGGGGCACCGATCAGAGTAAGTGCTGATTTCTCATCAGAAACCATGTAGGCAAGAAGGCAATGGGATGACATATATAAAATCCTGAAGGAAAAGATTTGTCAATCAAGCATCATATGTTTGGCAAAATTGTCTTTCAAAAATGATGGTGAAACTAAGACATTCCCAGGTATACAGAAATTAAATGAATTTGCAAAAACCCAACCAGCCTTACAATAAATATTAAAATGATTCGTTCGGATACAGAACCAATGACATAAGACAACAACCCGAGATAAAGTCACATGACAACATTGCCCAGATAACGTCCCAGATAAAGACTTCACAAAAGCAAAATAGAGCTAAAAATGCCAACTACACGGAATCAGAAGAGTTAAGCTATAAAAGACGACAACTTCAAAATAAAAAGAGCAAATAAAAGATGCAATTATAGAACTTCCATATGAGGGGGAAGTCAAGGGCGAATTCAAGATATACCAGACTGTTTTCAGAGGATTAGGGTAAACATCAGGGTAACCACAAAGGAAAGTAATAAATCTACTCACCAAAACAAAGAAGAAGAAAACCACAAATGCTCAATAAACACAAAAACAACAGCAATGATTGCTAGGAAAAGAAAACCCATATACAAAAGAACTCAGCACAGAAAATTAAGAGGAACAAAGAAACCATTAACACCACACCAAAAAAAAGTATAACAAAATGACAGTAATGAATCCATACCTATTGTTAATCACACTGAATGTAAATGGATTAAATATACCAGTCAGTGACAGAATAGATTAAAAAACATGACCCATCAATACGTTGCCTATAAGAGACACACCTTAGACACAAAGACATAAACAAGTTAAAAATCAAAGCATGAGGAAAAATATATATCAAGCAAATAATATCTAAAAGAGAGCAGGAGTAGCAATAATAGTTTTGAATAGAATAGACTTTAAGTCAAAATCCATTCTAAGAGGCAAAGAAGGGCATCATATAATGATTAAAGGGTCAATCCACCAAGAAGACATAATAACAATAAATATTTATGCACCCAATGACAGAGCTCCAAAATATACACAACAGGATTGAAAAGAGAAATAAACAGCTCTACAATAATAGAAGGAGACTTTAACACACCATTTTCAACAACGGACAGAAAAACTAGAAAGAAACTCAATAAAGATGCAGAAGAACCAAATAACACAATCAACCAACTTGACCTCACAGACATACAGAACACACCACCCAACAGTAGCACAGTAGACACTCCAATGCACATGGATCATTATCTAGAATAGACCATATTCTAGGCCACAAAGCAAGTCTTAATAAATTCAAAGACATCAACATAATATAAAGCATCTTTCCTGACTATAACATTATTAAAAAAAAAAAAAAATCCGTTGCCATTGAGTCAATTCTGACTCATAGTGACCCTACAGGACAGAGTAGAACTGCCCCATAGGGTTTCCAAGGAGCACCTGGTGGATTTGAACTGCTTACCTTTTGGTTAGCAGCTGCAATTCTTAACTACTACGCCACCAGGGTTTCCATAACATTATAAAACTAGAAAACAATTAACAGAAAGAGAAAAGTAGAAAAGTAAATACATGGAAACTGAATAACACCTTACTTAAAAACTACTGGGTCAAAGAAGAAATTTAAAATTAAATTAGAAAATTCTTAAAATCAAATGAAAATGAAGACACAACATACCCAAACCTCTGGAGCACAGCAAAAGCAGTGCTCAGAAGAAAATTTACAGCAATAATTTCACACATCAAAAAGGAAGATCCAAAATTAATAACCCGACAACTTGAACAAACAGAAAAGGTACAGCAAAAGAAGTCCACAGTTACCAGAAAAAAGGAAATAATAAAGACCAGAGCAGAAATAAATGAAATAGAAAAACAATAGAAAGAATGAACAAAACTAGAAGTTGGTTCTTTGAGATGATCAAGAAAATTGACAAGCCACTGGCCAAACTGACAAAGGAAAAAAATGAGAAGACGTAAATAACCAAAATAAGAAATGAAATGGGCAACACTACAACAAATTCAACTGAGATAAAGAGGATTATTACAGAATATTATAAAAAATTGTACTTTAACAAATTTGAAAACCTAGAAGAAATGGACGAACTTCTAGAGATACACTTTCTACCAAAACTAATCAGAGGTAGAAAGCCTAAATAGGCCCATTAAAAAAAAGAAGAAATTGAAGATGCCACTAAAAAAAACTCCCCACCTCTCGAAGGAAGAAAAAGCCCTGGTCCAGATGGCTTCACTGGAGAGTTCCACCAAACATTCAGAGAAGACTTGACACCAATTCTCCTCAAACTATTCCAGAACATAGAAAAGGAAAGAATATCTTTTATTCATTCTATGAAGCCACCATCACCCAGATACCAAAGCCAGGCAAAGATGCCACAAAAAAAGAAAATGACAGACCAATATCCTTCACGAATATACAAGCAAAAATTCTCAACAAAATTCTAGTCAATAGAATACAACAGCATTATCAAAAAAATAATACATCATTATCAGGTGAGTTTTATACCAGGGATGCAAGGTAGTTCAACATTAGAAAATCAATCAATGTAATTCACCATATAAATAAAAACAAAAGAAAAATAATCACATAATCATCTCAATTAATGTAGAAAGGGATTTGATAAAATCTAACACCCTTTCCTGATAAAAACTCTCAGCAAAATGGAAATAGAAGGGAAATTCCTCAATATAATTAAGGCCATATATAAAAAACCAACAGCTAACATTATTCACAATGGAGAGAGATTGAAAGCATTCCCTTTGAGAATGAGTAGGAGATAAAGATGGCCATCATCACCATTCTTATTCAGTATTGTACTGGACAAATATTATATGAGACCTCTACTGTAAAAACTCATGAAAAAGTTTACACACAAAAAGAAACAATCTGTTGGTTAGGAGGGATTGGAGGGGTGGGGGTGGGATACTAAACAGATGATAGATAAGTGGTAACTTTGGTGAAGGGTAAGACAGTACACAATACTGGGGAAGCCAGCAAAACTTGTACAAGGAAAGGTCATGGAAACTCCATAGACAC
>NW_004443962.1:18914307-18930228 GCF_000243295.1 Trichechus manatus latirostris | reverse complement strand
CAACTAGATGGTGCCCAGCTACCACCACTGACTGCTCTGACCAGGATCACAACAGAGGGTCTCGGACAGAGCTGGAGAAAAATGTAGAACAAAATTCCAACTCACAAAAAAAAAACCAGATTTACTGGCCTGACAAACTGGAGAAGCTCCAAGATTATGGCCCCCCGACACTCTCTTAGCTCAATAATGAAGTCACTCCCGAGGTTCACCATTCAGCCAAAGATTAGACAGCCCCATAAAACAAAATGAGACTAATGGGGCACAACAGTCCAGGGACAATGACTAGAACTCAGGAGGGGACAGGAAAGCTGTTAATAGGGAATCCAAGGCTGAGAAGGGACAGTGTTGACATGTCGTGGGGTGGTTAACCATTGTCATAAAACAATATGTGTACTGTTTAATGAGAAACTATTCTGTAAACCTTCATCTAAAGTACAATAAAAAAAGGAAAAAAAAATTGTACTGGAAGTCCTAGCCAGAGGAATAAGGCAAGAAACTAAAATAAAGTGCATCCAAATTGGTAAGGAAGAAGTAAAACTATACCTATTTGCAGATTACATGATCCTGTACATAGCAAATCCCAGAGATTTCACAAGAAAGTTACTGGAACTAATAGCAGAGTTCAGCAAAGTGGCAGGGTACAAGAGTACAAGATCAACATACAAAAAATCATTTGGAACTCTGAAAAGGAAATCAAGAAAATAAAACCATTCACAATATCAAATACTGAGGAATAAATCTAACTAGGGACATAAAAGACTTATAAAAAGAAAACTACAAAACACTACTGCAAGAAACCAAAAGAGACTTACATAAATGGAAAAACATACCATGCTCATGGATTAGAAGAATTAACATTGAGAATATGTCAACACTATCCAAAGAAAACTATAGATATAACACAATCCTGACTCAAATCCCAACAACATTCTTTAACGAAATGGAAAAACTAATCTGCAACTTTATACGGAAAGGAAAGAGGCCGTGAATAGCTAAAACATTACTGAAGGATAAAGTACGAGCCCTCACATTTCCCTATCTCAGAACTTACTATATAGACACGGTAATCAAAACAGCCTGGTACTGGTACAATGATAGACACATAGAACAATGTAACAAAACTGAGAACCCAGAAGTAAATCCATCCAGCTATGGACAGCTGATCTTAGACAATGTGGAATTAAAAGTCTCTTTAACAAATGGTGCTGGCAAAACTGGATATCCATTTGCAAAAAAATGAAACGATCCATACCTCACACAATACACAAAAACTAACTCAGAATGCATCAAAGACCTAAATGTTAAACTTAGAACTATAAAGTTCCTAGAAGATAACATAGGGATAAAGCCAGGGGTCCTAATTTACACCATAAATATACCATCAAATATAACTAAAAATCCACAAACAACAGAAGATAAACTAGATAACTGGGACCTCCTAAAAATTAAATGCTTTTGCTCATTAAAAGATTTTAACAAAAAAGTAAAAGGAGAACCTACAGACTGGGAAAAGATTTTTAGCAATGACATATCCAAGAAGGGTCTAATGTCTAAAATTTATAGAAAACTTCAAACAACTCAGTAACAAAAAGATAAACAATCCATTCAAAAAATGGGCAAAGGACATGAACCAAAGAAGGTATTCAGGCAGTGAACAAACACAAGAAGAGATGTTTGCGATCATTAGCCATTAGAGAGATAAAAATCAAAACTACAATGAGATAGCATCTCACCCTTGCAAAAATGGCACTGATTAAAAAAAAAAAAAAAAAAACAGAAAATAACAAATGCTAGCAAGGTTGTGGGGAGATTGGAACTCTTATGTACTGCTGGTAGAATTGTAAAATGGTACAACCACTATGGAAAATTGTATGGTGCTTCCTCAAGAAGCTAGAAATAGAAATATCATACAATGCAGCAATCCTACTCCTAGGTATACTCCTAGGTATATACTCTTGAGAAATAAGAGCAGTGATGCAAATAGACATATGCACAACCATGTTTGTTGCAACATTATTCACAAAAGTGTCCATCAATAGATGAATGGATAAACAAAATGTGGTACATACATATACAGTGGAATACTGCTCAATGATAATAATGATAAGTCTGCAAAATATCTTATAACGTGGGTGAATCTGGAGGAAATTATACTGAGTGAAATAAGTCAATCACAAAAGGACAAATATTACCGATACCACTTGTATAAAAAGTCAATACAAGGTTTACACACAGAAAGCAACATTTTTTTTATTGTGCTTTAAGTGAAAGTTTATAGCTCAAGTTTGTTTTCCATACAAAAATTTATACACACATTATTATGTGACCCTAGTTGTTACCCCTATAATATGATGGCATACTCCTCCTTTCCACCCTGGATTTCCCATGTCCATTCAACCAGCTCCTATCCCTTTCTGCCTTCTCATCTCACCTCCAGACAGGAGCTGCCCATTTGGTCTCATATATTTATTTGAACTAAGAAGCACATTCTTCACGAGTATCATTTTATGTCTTATAGTCCAATCTAATCTTTGTCTGAAAAGTTGGCCTTGGGAATGGTTTTAGTTTGGGATTAACAGAGAGTCCAGGGGCCATGCCTTCCGGGGTCCCTCCAGTCCCAGTAAAACCATTAAGTCTGGTCTTTTTACTAGAATTTGAGTTCTGCACTCCACTTTTCTCCTACTTCATCAGGGACTCTCTGTTGTGTTCCCTGTCAGGGCAGTGATTGGTGGTAGCCGGGCACCATCTAGTTCTTCTGGTCTCAGGCTGATGGAGTCTCTGGTTTATGTGGCCCTTTCTGTTTCTTATACTAACATATTCCTTATGTCTTTGGTGTTCTTCATTCTCCTTTGCTCCAGGCGGGTTGGGACCAATCAATGCATCTTAGATGGCCTATCGCTAGCTCTTAAGGCCCCAGACGCCACTCACCGAAGTGGGATGCAGAACATTTTCTTAATAAACTTTGTTATGCCAACTGACTTAGATGTCCCCTGAAACCATGGTCCCTAGACCCCCACCCCTGCTACTCTGTCCCTCAAAGTGTTTGGCTGTATTCAGGAAACTTCTTAGCTTTTGGTTTAGCCTAGTTGTGCTGACTTCCCCTGTATTGTGTGTTGTCCTTCTCTTTACCTAAGGTAATTCTTGTCTACTGTCTAGTTAGTGAATACCCCTTTCCCTCCCTCCCCACCCTTATAACCGTTAAAAAATGTTTTATTCTATGTTTAAACATTTTCTTGAATTCTTATAATACTGGTCTCATAAGAAAGCAACATTCTTAGATGGTTACCAAGAATGGGAGGGGGAGGAAGGGAGACTCACTTACTAGATAGTAGACACATGTTAATTATGGTGAAGGGAAAGGCAATACACAGTAATAGGGAAGTCAGCACATTGTGACCAAGATAAATGAAGACACTGAGAGGTACACAAGAATGAAGGACAACTACAACAAATGTTATAACATATACAATTCTGCAACAACGGTAATAACAACTGAAAGTTTGTGAGTGGTTACATAGGTAGATACGTATGCTATATAGGTGTGGGAGGGCATATGGGAGTACATACATATGCATATATAGGTATACTTGTGGGCATTTGTGTATACATATTTGTATGCACACTGCATATATACTCATAAACAGAGTGCATAGGGGGCATAGTTTTGGAACCTTCTTAGACATGTCCAAACACCTCATGGAACCGAGTTACTGGGCTCAAAGGCTAAGGACCATACTATCAGGGGACATCTAGGTCGATTGGCATAACGTAGTTCATAAAAACAATGTTCTACACTCTAGTTTGGTGTGTAGCATCTTGGGTCTTAAAACTTCACAAGCAGCCATCTAAGATGCAACTCTTGGTCTCTTCCAGCGTTGAGCAAAGGAGAGTGAAGGAAACAAAAGACTTGAGGAAGCAATTAGTCCACAGGACCAATGGCCCACACAAACCACTGCCTCCTGTAGCCTGAGACCAGAAGAACTAGATGGTGCCCAGATACCACTAATGACTGCTCTGACCAGGGACGTAACAGAAGGTCCCAGTTAGAATGGGAGAAAAATGTGGAACAAAACTCAAATTCATAAAAAAGATCAGATTTACTGGACTGATAGAGATTGGAGGAACCCCCGAGACTATCATCTTAAGATATCCTTTTAACCTGGAACTGAAGCCACTCCCAGAGGTCACCTTTCAGCTAAATAATAGATTGGCCTATAAAATGAACAATAACACCTGTAAGGAATGTGCTTCTTAGTACAATCAACTACATGAGACCAAATGGGCAACATTTGACCAAAAGCAAAAATTAGAAGGCAAGAAGGCCCGGGAAACCGGAGGGATGGAAATGGAGAAGGCCAGGTGAAAATGGGGAGAGGGCTGACACATTGCGGGGACAGCAACCAGTGTCACAGAATACTATGTGTATGAATTGTTGAATGGGAAACTAATTTGCTGTGTAAACTTTCACCTAAAATACAATAAAATGTTCCAAAAAAAAAAAAAAAAGAGAAAATGAACAAATAAATATATAATAAAAATATAATGTCCAGTAGTAATAAAGTCCACAAGGGAAAAGCAGGGTAAGGAAAAAAAAAAGAGTGAAGAGATGGAGAGGCAACTACTTTAGATAAAATGTTTATAGAAAGGCACATTAGGAAGGTAAAATTGAACAGAACCCTGAGGAAAGTGAAGGAGCAAGTTATGAGGCAGAAAACACATCAATTGGTAAGAAAAAAATAGAAAAAATATACAGAAGATTTAAACAATAAAGTTAATAATGTTCAACTTACTAATGTATAGAATCTTTTGCCTCAAAGAGAAATTGCACGTTCTTTTGAAACTAATGTATAACCTTAGCAAAATTTCTGACCACAATGCAATAAAATCAGAAATTAATGACACAAAAATAAAATCCCTATATATTTGCAAACTATAAAAACACATTTATAAATAATCCATGGGTCAAAGAAGAAATAATACTTGAAATATGAAATATTTAAAACTGAACAATAATAAAGGCACTAAATATTAAAACCTGTGAAATGTAGTTAAAGTAGTACTCAGAGGAAATTTCATGACTTTAAATGTATATATTTTAAAAATATTTAACATTAATTAGTTAAAGATCTAACTTAGGAAGTTAGAAAATAATAGAAGAATAAATGTAAATAAGTAGAAGGAAAGAAATAATAAGGATTATAATAAAAGTTAATGACAGAGCTAATAAAATAAAAATTACATTACAATGAACTATTTAAAATTGCCAACATTCAACCTAATATTAAAACCAATACTAATCAAGAAATTATTAGTCTTTGAATATAAAGTAAAAAAAAGGAAAGACATTATTTAGAAACTTTAGGAATAAAGAGGATGTACTCTACAGATTCCATTTTACTTGGATCCACAATCAACGTCCATGGAAGCAGCAATCAAGAAATCAAATGATGTACACACTGGACAAATCTGCTGCAAAACCCAAAGAAAACAAACCTACTGCCTTCGAGCCAATTCTGACTCATAGTGATCCTCTAGCAACCCTACAGGACAGAGTAAAACTGCTCATAGGATTTCCAAGGTTGTAAATCTTTACCAAAGCAGACTGCCATATCTTTCTCCCGCGGAGCAGAGATGAGGTCGAACCGCCAACATTTTGGTTACCAGCTTAGCGCTTTAATCACTGTGACACCAGCTTCAAAAGACTTCTTTAAAGTGTTCAAAAGCAAAGACGTCACTTTGAGGACTAAGATGCACCTGACCAAAGTCATAGTACTTTCAATCACCTCATATGCATGCTAAATCTGGACAACAAATAAGGAAGACTGAAGAAGAATTGATGCCTTTGAATTATGGTGTTGATGAAGAATATTGAATATACCATGGACTGCCAGAAGAATGAACAAGTCTGTCTTGGAAGAGATACACCAGAGTGCTCCATGGAAGCAAGGATGGCGAGACTTCGTCTCACAAACCAGGACATGTTATCAGAAGGGACCAGTCCCTGAAGGGCATCATGCTTGGTAAGGTAGAGGATCAGCGAAAAAGAGGAAGAACCTTGACAAGATGGTTTGACACAGTGGTTGCAACAATGGGCTCAAACATAGCAACATCATGAGGATGGTGCAGGACCAGGTAGTGTTTCGTTGTATTGTACACAGGGTGGCTATGAGTCAGAACTGACTCGACCGCACCTAACAACAACAATTCTACAGGTACAGGAAAGGTTAGAATGTCATAAGATAATATATGAGACAACTAAATAGTGGTTAATTTAAAAACTCAAATGAAATGGACAATTTCCTAGGTAAGTATGACATACCAAAAATGAGAAAATAGGAAATAGAATATCTGAATATATTTATGATCAATAATTGATAGTTAAAAATATCCACAAGAAATAGTTGAGTCTCACACAGTTTTACAGGGAGTCTTGCCCAGCCTTTAAGGCGTGGATAATTCCAATATTAAATAAAGTAATGCAGGAAGAAAACCAACTATCCTGAACTCATTTTATGTGGTTGACAAAACCTTGATACAAAAAATAGTGTGAGAAAGGAAAAGTGTATGTTAATCACTAGAGAACATACATACAAAAATCCCAAATAAAATCAGAGCAAATTTTTAAAAAGTGCATTGTGTGTGTGCATATGTGTACGTATACACGTACATACGTTACAGTCGTACAGAATTTATCCCAGGAGGGTAAGAATGGTTCAATGTCAGAAACTACATTAAGTGATACACCATATTCAGAGATTAAATTAGATAATTTTTTTTTGCTTCAATAGAGGTAACAACAACAACAAAAACCTACTATAAACATGGATAAAAGATATACAGTAGACTATAAGAAGATATTTGCAACACATATAACCAGGAAAATATTAATATTCAGAATATATAAAAGCTCCAACAAATCAATCAGAAAATGATAAGCATCATAATTTTTAAAACTACTAGCAAAGAATTTAAACAAACAATTCAGAGAAAATAAAACCTGATTGGCCAGTAAGAATATGAAGATGCTCAACCTTACTTAAAGAAATAAAAATAAAGCAGCAATTAGATACACTTTTACTCCTAAAATTTAAAAGTCTATCAGTACTCCTTAAAAGTCTATCAATATCAAATGTTAGAGTATGAAGAAAGAGGAACTCAAACATTGACAGTAGGAGAGAAAACTGGTATAACACTTGGGAGAACAAATTTTCATTACTTTGTAACGATTAAAATGCATATTACCTAATTCGACAATTCAACGAAGAAATTATCCCACATGTATAAAAGGAGATATTTACAAAGATGTTCAGTGTAATAGGAGAAAAAAGGGAGGAGGAAAGAAGGAGGAAGGGAAGAAAGAGCAAAGATAGAAAAGGAAAGGAAAGGAAATAAGAGAAAAAACATTTAAATGTCCACCAATAGGAAATGAATAAATTGTGGCTCAGTCACACAGTGAAGTAGTATATAGCACTATATAACTGGGGGAAAAAACAAAACAAAACCATTGCCATCGAGTCAATTCCAGCACATAGCAATCTTATAGGACTAAATAGACCTGCCCCCATAGGGTTTCCAAAGAGCTGATGGTGGATTTGAACTGCCCACCTTTTGGTTATCAGGCAAGCTCTTAACCACTGCACCATCAGGCCTCCATATATATAGAGGAGTTAAAATTCCCTGGATCTATGTGTACCAACATGGATAAATATGAACAATGTCAAATGAAACTAAAGTAGATTGCAGAATGCCCCTTATAACGATCTCAAAATTTCTCACTTCACAGAGCCTAGTGTCTCATTTTTATTTCCCCCCACACACACAGAGCCATTTTTTCACAGCATTCCTAGGCTACAAATCATACCTAACAGTTTAATTTACTAAGTAGTTAGACCTAAATAACTTAGTATTTGTATCCTAGCAACTTAATAGCCATTTAAAAAAAAAAAAACATAAATTGAAAAAATACATTTTCATTCTTATATAATCATTCTTAAGTTATTTATAATTGAGATGTGTGTACCTATAGGGTCACTATGAGTCGGAACTGACTAGATGGCAATGGGCTTGGTTTTTTTTGGTTTGGTGCCTGTTGGGCACTGCACAACTTCTTAACCTTTGGAATCATATTGGACACTGCAACCCTCATTTCTTGTTCTGCATTGATTTTCACATGGTATTTGCGTTCTATGACAGCATTTACCAAAATCTCAGCTTCCCAAAGACATGATGCCATCAAAAGAAACGTACTACAATCAGACGTTGAAATTGTGAACAACCTTGAGCGACCAGCTCACCCAGTGTCTGACAGATATTGAGTATTACCATGTTTTCCTGCAAATTTGAAAACACCCCATGGCACACCCATGAGTTCACTGTGGCGCCCCAGGAGTGCCTCGGTACACAGATTGGAAATCATGGCATTATGAAGTGATGTTATCGTTAGTTGCCATTGAGTCAATTCCAACTCAGGGAGACCCCACATCCGCAGCATAGAACTGTGCACCATACAGTTTTCAAGGCTGTGACCCTTCTGAAGCAGATGACCAGGCCTGTCTTCCGAGGCATCACTGGGTGGGTTCAAACCGCCAACCTTTTGGCTAGTAGTCAAGAGTTTAACCATTTGCGCCACCCAGGGATCCTTAAAATATGATTTATGTGGAGTTCCTAGGTAGTGGAAATGGTTAACATGCTCAGTTGCTAATCAAAAGGTTCGAGATTTAGTTTACCTAGACACACCTTGGAAGAAAAGCCTGGTGATCTATTTCTGAAAAATCAGGCATCGAAAAAATCCCTATGGAGCACAGTTCTACTCTGACATACATGGGGTGGCCATGAGTTGAAATTGACTTGACAGCAACCGGTTTTATGAGCTATGTAAATTTTAAACATACACAAAACTCCACCAAATAAATGTTATTGGCAGATACATGTATTCATGTGTGTGTGTATGTGTGCGCACACATATGAAATACAGAGACAAAATAAAAATAAAAAAAATTTTAAAAATAAACTTCAAGAGAGTGGTGGTCTCTGGGAAGAGAGACAGGGAAATGCAAACAGGCGGGGACTTCAACTACTTTTGTAATAATTTCTTTTAAAAATGTCTCAAGCAAATATAGCAAATGCTACCATTTTCAAAATATGAGTGATGGGTATTTGGTATTTATTATATTGACTCTATGCTTTATGTTTGAAATAGTTCATAAAAGAAAATAAGAAATGACAAGCACTGTATTTTCAAAAGCTTTCTATAGGTTGCTACTCTTAGCACATCATTCTAGATCCCAGGACATCTGGTTACTGGTGGACCTGCTCTTCCACAGTTACCATTTAGAATCATTAAATGATCCACTGGAAGTAGCCTCACATTTAAAGAAAAGAAATTCAGTGCAAAGACCTCTATTACCTATGTTCCACCCTAAGTCACAAGTGTTATTTCTATTTAGTAACTTTAGAAAAATACTCAGCAGAAATGAGATAGATACATATTTATCCTGTTCCTGAAAAATATACTTACATGCTCATTTTATTTATTGAAGATAGTGCTAAGAATGACAGAACACAAAATTTATTCATTTAATGCTGTCACAAAACCCACAAATGTCTGGCTTGTTGCAAGAAATATATCTATTCCCAACCTTAGTCTTATTTTTTTAGGACATTAGCAAATTCTGAAGTATAACTTTCCTTTGTCTTCTTCCAATCTGAATATTTACAAAAATATTACTACATTACAAAAAGCAGGAAACTACAGTTGGTATGGAAGTGTTGGGGATATTGACAGATTTTAAAAGTTGTATGTATCAACTGGATGGTGCAAATGGTTAACACTCTTGGCCGCTCACTAAAAGGCTGGAGGCTCAAGTGCCTCAGAAGTGCCTGAAAGAAAGGCCTGGTGATCTACTTCCAAAATATCAGCCACTGAAAACCCTATGGAGCACAGTTCTACTTTGACACACATGGAGTCACCATCAGTCAGAATCAACTTGACGGCAACTGGTTTTAGGTATCAATCAAGGCCTGATGATCAATAATATTAGCTATAATAATAAATTAAAGAAGGTAGCAATTATCCCACTCTCCTCGGCACTGGACTGACACAGTCTATGTCTTACTCTGCACACTTCATTTTGGTAAAAACATTGCCAAATCAAAAAGCCTTTGGAGAAAAACATGCAGAATGGTGACAAGTCTTGAAATGTGGGGACAGTTGAGGCAACCAGTATGGTTGTTATGGAAAAGAGAAGACTAAGAGGGAAATCATCAGGATCATCATGTTCTTGATAGAATGTTATGTGGCTAGAGGATCAGGTAGTTACAAAACCCTGGAAGACTGCACTCTAGATCTCCAGTAGTGATTCCTGAAACCACACAGCAGACCTTGCTGACCAAGAAACTGCTACCTCTGACACAATCAGGGGCTAGAAACTGAGAAAGCCACAATCCCAACCACTGGCTCCAGGGTCACACAGCCTTACTAACAGAACCAAGAACAAAAAGGTGCTGCCATGTGGGGATTATAAAGCACCCACAAGAACTGTTAGCTCTAATACTGCCACAGAGCTGATAGATCTCTATCTGTAAAAAAAAATGGATGCCTATAATGATCTCACCCCCCCTCACTTTGACTTAATTCGATTTTGAGTCCAAATGCTGAGTACATCTGAACGAAGAAACATAAACTATACCAGAACCCTAGTTTCAAAGGAGCCAGGAAAACGATGTTTAACTTTCCAGTCTCTGCTGTTCAGGAAGGTAGACTAGAATGTGGCTGGAATAGAGGGTAAACACATCAACCAACTGAATCTATCACAGACTAGGACTAACCCTGAGAAACTCGAGAGCAACCGAGAAATGGCAGAAAGGTAAAAACCGTGAAGATCAAGGCAGGTGGGAATTTCAAAGGAGGACATGGTTACTATGAAATGCTTCTGTGAGATCTGAAAAGTGAAAATTAAAAATTATCCATTAAATGGAATAAAATTAGAAATCAATAACAGAAAAAAATGAGAAATTCATAAATATGTGGTAATTAAACACTGCTAAATAATCGAGTCAATGGCATTTAATATTATTATTATTATAAACATATAGATAAAAGGAACTGCTTTGGAGTCTAGAAATAAACCTTACATATGTAATCAATTAATTTCTGACAAGGGTGCCAAGAATATTCAATGGGGAAAGAATAGTAATATCAATAACTGATACCGAGACAATGAATAGCTACATGCAAAGGAATGAAGTTGGACCCCTACATCACACCATATGCAAAAATAACTCAAAATAGATTAAAGAACTAAAACTATAAAATTCTTAGAAGAAAACAGTTGTAAATTATTGTGACCATGAATTAAACTTCTCATGATTTTTAGTTACGACACCTAAAGCACAAGCAACCGAAGAGAAAATAGATAAATTGGGCTTCATCAAAATTACAAGTTTTTCTGCTTTAGGAAACTATCAAAAAAGTGAAAAATGAACTCACAGAATGGAAGAAAATATTTACAAATATGGCCCTAATACACAGAATATATAAAGAACTCTTGTTATTATTGTCATCATTACTTGCCATCAAGTTGATTCCGACTCACGGCGACACCATGTGTGCACAGTAGAACTGCTCCATAGGATTTTCAAGGCTGTTACCATTTGGAAGCGGATCACCAGGCTTATCTTCCGAGGTGCCTCTGAGTGGCTTCAAACCACCAACCTTTCAGCTAGTAGTCTAGAGCTTAACTGTTTGTTTGCGCCAACCAGGGACTCCATAAAGAACTCTTACAACTCAAAAATAAAAAGCAAATAGCCCAATTAAAAATGAGCAAATGATTTGAATTGACATTTCTCCATAGAAGATATACAAATGGCCAATAAGCACATGAAAAGATGCTCAACATCATTACTTACTAGAGATATGCAAATCAAAGCCACAATGAGATGCCACTTCACACCCACGAGTATGGCTAAAATAAAAGAATTTTTAAAAAGGAAACTAACAAGTGTTGGTGAGGATGTGGAGAAATGGAACTGTCATGTATTGCTGGTGGGAATGTAAAATGATGCAGCCAATATGGAAAAAAGTTCAGCACTTCCTCAAAAAATTAAACATAGAGTCACCATATGGCCCAGCAATTTCCACTCCTAGCTAGATACCCATGAGAACTGAAAGCATATTTCCACATAAAAACTTTAATACTGATGTTCATGGCAGCCGACTCCACAGCAAATGACAAGAGAGGAATCCCTGGATGGTTCAAACAGTATGATCAGCTGCTAGCCCACTCTAAAGATCTCAGAAGACAGACTTGGAGATATAGCTCTGAAAAGTCAGCCACTGAATACCCAATGAAGCAAAGTTCTACTCTGACACACATGAGGTTGCCATGAGTCAGAACTGATGGCAACTGGAACTTGTTTAAATAAGAAGAGGAGCCCTCAACAAAGAGTATAAAGGAGCAGCCAGAAAATGAGGAGAATGTGGCATCAGACAAGCCAAGAAAAGAGTGTTTTTTTTTAAAAAGAAAGCACATGTACAAATATGTACAAATTGAATGCACATGAGATTAACTTTTGTGAACTTCAAAATGTTATTTAACTATTAAACATAATTGGTGCTATGGAAAATATAATGATAAACGTTTCATCTCTTCATTCTTTGAACCTAAGTGCACATAACGTCTTTACTGTTTTTCCCTCAAAAAGAATATCCAAATTCTCAGAACAAATTTGCTAAAAATATTTATATTACTCTTCCAATCAGGTTTCCAAAATGGAAACATCTTCATCCACTTTCTTGGCCAAAGAACTGTGGTTAACTATGTTGATAGTTTGAGAACTGTGCTATAACTTTGTTAGGTCAGGTCAACCATAGTTGAACAAAATGTTCTCTTTCCTATAGAGAAAGAAGATTCCAATCTACATTTATCATTCTTCTACCATCTGTCCAAGCACTCCTGCTATTATTGCTTCTTAACTTCCTCTACAAAATATAATATGCAGCCAAATATTTGGCGGTATTTGGGTCAAACGACACATTACTGAGAAAAAAAATTCTGAACGATAATTAAAGCCATTGTGAAACTAGAATAAAATTGAAAGAGTCTCAACTTTGAATTCTCTGGCCTTTGTTAATTTATGTTGCAATCTTATATTTAGCTAAGGCATAACCCTGAGTTCATTTAATGACCTAGACTATTTTATGCTGGACTTTCATTTTTAAAAAGACAACAAACTAAAATGCCATCTCATAGAGGGCTATTAACCATATGAGATTCATCTGACAATACCATTATTTAACCTGGAATGTACAGCTATTAAACAGTTACTCTAAAATGCTTGTAGGAGTAAATTCTCCTGGTTTTTCATTTAAGGCACATTATGTTTCTGATAATTCTAGGATAATAGATATATCTGAATGTAGATGATTTTTAAATATTAATTATAGTATATTTATTTTATATTTTAAATATCTACTAATGAATTTTAAATTTTTTTTGTGAATTAGTTTTATAGAATTAGATATTTTGTTACTCAACCCTACCCCTAAAAAGGCCTTTAACAGAAACTTTACAAGGAAGATTATAATTAAAAAAAAAAAAAAAAAAACTTGAAGTAAAATTTTAGTCTTTGTTTTGTAGTCTGTTTTCTTTTCCCGTAAAGTATTCATTGGAGTAGTTCACCAACTTACCAATATCCTGTCAAGTTTGGCAAACACTGAAAAAAATCAAAAGATTTTTCTCTTGATAGATTGTCTTAATTCAAAAGAAAGACTGCATGCTGAGCTCTCTCATACTGAAGCCAAAGAGAAGACCAAGGAAAAGAAGTCACTTTGCAAATAACCTCTTGACCTTCTGTGTGACTTATAACTCATCATTCCCCACCAACTTAGTACCACTCAGGGACATATTTCCAAAACGAATTCACCACATTCCAAATGCTGGATCTGTGAATGAATGGTTCTCAAAGAAAAATTGATTAAATATTTGTAAAGAAAAATAATGCTCCTACTACAAAGTCAGCAGAAAATTCTGGGAATTAATAGCACACACACTGTGTCTTCAGTCCCCAAACTCTGACACAGAAAAATCCTATCAACTTTTTTAAGTAACAGAGTTCTTCCAGCAATCCCACCAGTAAGGTGTCTACATTTAGGTGGACTGGCCACAATCATCCATTTCATATGTACAAAGCCTTGATAATTACTAGGAACAAATGAAACTGAGTGATGCTCTCTTACCCTGATGTTCTTTCCCACAGAGCAAAAACCATAGTAGCCTATGTTCCAAAATATTATCAGTTTTGTAAGATTCTGGAAATTTTTTTAATACTCTTCAATGTTTTTCAGGTTTGTTAAAATAAGCACTTAAAAATAAAGTACTAGAGAAAAAAAACTGCACTCTAGGCAGAAGCACCACGCCGTCCCTCCACAGCAAAGATCCGAAAAACTAAGCCGAACAGAGAAAACAACAATCGTGAAACCCTAAAACATCAAATGAAGAGATAAAGAACTCAGCAAAGCAACTAATGGAGTGAGAACACTGACAGAGAACGGAGAGCAAGGAGAGATTCATGCAGAGGTCCCCTATCAGCTAACGCAGCGCAGATCCACCATCTTGGACTCCAGTTGGAGACGAGCAAACACGGGGTATGAGAAAGCAGCTTCACAGAGCTTACAGCGGGGGACAAAACGACCGGTAATTTGCGATATATGCTTTCCCACCCCCCACCCATATTCACCCCACTCGGCCTCCTCTGCTTCCCGTGGACACAGTCTCTTGTCTGGGAAGCACCGGCTGCTTGGATTCCACCACCCCGCACTAGCTGGCTCTCTGAGTGCCATCTGTTGGCTGCTGCTGTTGCTTTTTTTCTGCTTCTTTTGATTTCTTCCTTACTTCTCACCACCTCCCCCTCCTTTTGCTCAAATACCTGGCTCTGTGTGCCATCTTTGCTTCTTCCTGAGGGGCTACGGACCTTCGTTCGAGTGTGGAGCTGCTTCCCGATCTGGGCTGCCGTGCTCGTGGGATCCCGGGGCTTTTATTCATTTGTTTGTTTTAAATTGTTTATTTGTTTTCTTTTCCCTTTCTTGAGTTGGGAGCCCGTTCTGGCCAGGCGGTGCTGTGTGGCTTGGAACCTACCCCCTCGGCTTGAACAGATGTGCAGAAGGATCCCTGAGAGCATTTTTTTGTTGTTGTTGTTGTTTTTCTTTTTTTCATTCTTTTTTTGGGGGGGCTTTTCTTATTCTTATTTCTTTTTTAATTTGTTTTGTTTTCCCTCTGTTTCCCTTTTTGTCTTTCTTCATTACTCAGTTTCTCATCTCTCTATATCTTCCTTCTCTTTCTCTTCCCTGAATACCTGGCATTGTATACCTCTACGCCTTCTAGCCAGTCTATACTGCAACACCTGAGAACAACTTCCGCAGACCTCATAGCTGCACCAGTGGGTTCCCTGGGAACTTTGCTGTTCTTTTCCCTTTCCGGTTTTTATTTATTCATACTTTTCTTTTCTTCCTCTTCCCCTTTCTGTTTTTCTCCATTTCATAGTCTCTCATCTCTCCACTCCAATGGCAGGCTCCTGTAGCATTCTTTCTTGCTTGTTTGTACGTTTTTGGCTCCTGTTCCTCTCTCCTCTCTCCCATATCCATCTTAGCTCCACACATAACAATCTCCCAGCACACCCTGCCTACCTGCACCATGCGCTTAACATCACACCACCAAGCAGCACAGGCACAGCCTACTGGAACCTACCCTGCACTGATTACCAACCCGCCCTGGTGGCTGTAGTAAGTGCCACAAACAACCCATCCCAGTAACTCCTCTTTAGCTAGACCTGCCCTGCCGTACCATATCTGAGCGACTGACCCTGCCAATTGGAGAAGGAAGCGAAAAGTATTGTGCCCACAGACGAGCAAACAACAAAGAACAC
>NW_004443962.1:18875776-18911074 GCF_000243295.1 Trichechus manatus latirostris | reverse complement strand
AAAAAAAAAAAAATAAAGTACTATATGATAAATTTCTCTTATCTTATTTTTTTTAAAGTTTCAGGATTACTCTTTTATTTTCAGTAGAATATATGAATGAGACTTATAACATGGTTGGAAACACTTCACACCACATTTGGTATATATTCCACAATAAAATTCAAATATCAGAATGAAAATATGAGTTTTTGGCCAACAGCGGTATTATAAATTCATTATGGAAGCTGTTTGTTTTTTAACCACATGAAAAAAAAAAAAAAAGAACAACTGGGCACCACATGGAATCAAAGAGCAATTTAATTTGCATATACCAGCTGAAGGATTGTTTTTTAAGACAGGCATTAAAATGTTAAATCCACCTATTTCTAAAGTTAAGAGCAAGCAACATCAAACTGGTAAGCTTCTTCCATCCTCATCTGTCAGGGTATCAGTCTACGTCCTTCAAGGGTCAGTTCAACTCTCATGCCTCAGTTATACTCCCTTCCTCTCCTGTGATTATGCAGTGCTTTGAAGTCAGTGGTGCAACTAGTTAAGCACTTGTCTACTAACCAAAAGTTTGGCAGCTCAAATCCACCCAGAGGCACCTCGGAAGAAATGCCTGCAGTCTACTTCTGAAAGGTCACAGCCATTGGAAATCCCGTGGAGTGCATGTCTACTCTGAAACACACAGGGTCATTATGAGTCAGAATCTACTCTTCAGCCTCTGCTTTGTAATTCCTTGACCAAAACCCAAACCCAAACCAAACCCGTTGCCGTCAAGTCAGATTCTGACTCATGGTAACTTCATGAGAATATTTAAATATGCCTTGCAGTAGACTCACCAAAGAGTGTCCCACTTCTTCACTATTTGTCCATGAGTTTCTACAGGGCTGGTCTCATTTTGCTCACCTTTGTATTCTGCCTAAGCATCCAGTGTTTTGCAAAAGACTGGTGCTCAATAAATATTTGCTGCAATAAATTGAAGACACATCTCAAGTATCCAAAAGTTAAAAATCAAAATGCATTTTGCCTTAGTGGATGTAATATCCTTATTCCAATGATTCTGCCATTCTCATCGTATCATAACAATTCTTTCAAAACTGCCTTCAGAGACTATAGCAGCCACACAAGGGAAAGGGCTTTTTACATCCATAACTTAAAAGAAATTGTCCATGTTGGTCACCTACTCTATTAAAAAACATGGCTCTAAATTACTCTTGACTATTTCTAAAAATCTAAGCAAATTAAAGAATAGTTGTAGATAAGAATATTCAAGAGAATATGCTGTTGAGTCTGAAGGCAGTTCCAACACAGTACAATGTTTAGAGCAATGGCCGTGCTGTTCAAATGACAGACTAGCTACCAAGGTGATTACTTTGCACAGAACAATACTCATTTGGCTGCATAAGAGTTCCATTACATAATACACAGTTGCGTTTGTTTTTTAAAAAATTTGAGTTTTAAAATATAGAATTGATTCTTTTTATATACTAAACAAGTATAAATAAAATTTTGTGAAGAAATTGCACTTTAAAAATATCTTACAAATCATATTTCTCCTATGTAGTAAACCATCATTCCTTAATGTATCTCTTTTTGCAAATTCTAATTTTTCATAACTCAGGTTTTCAAAATGGAGATCAACTGTAATATTATGTGGTTAGATTTTAATTTTTAGGACAAATGTGTCATAACTTTTTATTCTGAATATTTTAAATAAAGTGTCTTGAAGTCCCAAAACTTGTATCATCAGAAAAATTTTCAAAATGCAATGAATTCCTAAAATCTTTATATTCTGTAAATTGTATATTACTTTGATCTGAAAGTCCAGTCACTTTAAAAATGTCTCCATTCAGTACTATTTAGAAGGAGGATAGCATTCTCTTTGGAAATGTGTGAAATATTTGAACAGATTAGTCTGATAAAGACATGAATTTTGTTAGAACACACCTATTTTAAGTGATGGTGACTTTTTTGGAAATACAGAGGAGAGTAGATTGCTTAAATTGTAAAAGTGGAACTTCTTAATGACAGAACAAAAATGCTAATGAAGCGCTCGGTACAGATATCCTGAGTATGTATAACGTAATACATAAAAATGTGCTTATTTTAAAAGGGACATATGTTTGGACAGTAACTCAAGTTTGTATGCATTGTATAAAAATAAATAAATAAAATCTTCATGACTTAGGGCACCACTGAAAAGAACAGCTTCATTACACAGAGACTTTATTTAATAATATTATTTATCATAGGATTTTACCTGTTTCATATGTGTAGTGTTTTTTTAACAAACTTTCTGTGTGTGTACACGTCCATGCCCTATATATAATACTGGCAGATATATGTACTGTCCCCAGTTTTAGGTTAAGTTGTTAGAAAACAATAGTGCCTCTTCAGTAAGTAAGGCTACTTTTGTCTCTGCTCCCAAACTCCATTGGCTTAGGCCTGATTTCAATGAGAAATCAAGATGTTTACATAGAAAGTTCAAACATCAAGTCCTTTGTACTCATGCAAGCTATTATCCAAGGAAAGAACAGATAAGGACTTCCCTTGGGGAAAAAAAACAGTTAAATTAAAACTAGGATTCCAAAAATATGGGGAAGAATGAAGTTGCTTATAAAATGTTAACAGCAGCTTTTGTCACAAGATGAAAAATGTCCATTAATGTGAAGTGAGAATTAAAGATATAACAGAAGTATAAAAAGCTGCAATTCATGACTATATCCTGATTTTCACCCTATCTACAGCCTGTAAAATTTAAATTAACTAGAAGTTCCACAACCAATAAGGAGCCCTGGTGGTGCAGTGGTGAGACACTTGCCTGCTAACCAAAAGGTTCGTGATTCAAACCCACCCAGCAGCTCTGTGGGAGACAGACCTAGCGATCTGCTTCCATCAAGATTACAGTCCAGAGAACCATATGGGGTTCTAGTCTGTCACATGCAGTCACCAAGAGTCGGAACTGACTTCATGGCATCCAACAATCACACCAACGACTATAGGACACCATACGTACAAAAGTTACACTGTAACAATAGTGTTTTGCCTCGTTCTGGTATTAAAGGAAAATTCCATTTAATAAAAGAGAAGTCTTTCATTTTTAATAAAACTATTTCATGTAAAATCAATGGACACAAAGCAAATATTTCAATAAATAATAAATGTTTTTAAAGACTTATTATATGAGCATAAATGAGAGTACTTATATATATATAAACGTATACATACACACATACGTATATATACTCTCTAACATGTATGATATGCTTACTTAGAGAGATGAATAATCGTGAAGAGGCATACTAGATTTATGCATAAGGTAGGAGAGAGACGATGATGAGATAATACAATGAAGATTCTTGATTTCATCTTTTCCTTATTAGCAGCCGAGCACTTTAACCATTGCACCACCAGGGCTCCTCACCACCCTCAAAAAAGACAACCAAATGTTTTAAAAAGAAAAAGGAAAGAAAGAAAATATTTCTTTGTTGAACTGCTTTCAAGATTTCCTTACTCAAAGTTAAAGACTAAGGCTGCCATCACCAAGCTGGGTCGTTAATTTATCTAAATCTGTCCAGACCTGACTGCAGCACTCCTCATTATGTGTCTCTGAATTCATTATCATCTGCAAACATCTGAAACCTTTCTCACTGAAACCACTTTCATAGGATTTAACAAAGTATTTTGAAATGTTTTTAAAATAGTGAGACCAAATTGTGTCGCTTGGTCACTACTGGAATTATATGTGGTGATCCATAGGTGCAACATAACCACGTTGATACACATATCAATTTAAAATATAACGTGTCTTCTGTATAAGCAGTGAAACTCTAAAGGCAATGTATTACAGAAGAGCCTGGGCACTTCTGGTGGCTGAAACCATTCAGCTTTGAGCTTTTTGCTTCAAAATGCATTTGAGAAAGTCCAACTCATCTTAGCGCAGGTTGTGCTGGCAGGAGTGTCTTGCCCTTCTTTCTTAAGGAAAGAGCAAATACTTCACTTCTCATCATGCTGTCTGCTTCTTGCATACAAAGTTGAAAACCGTTTTCTTTCAGCTGGGCTGCTCTGCACTGGCATCCTCTGAGTTTTGGCAGTTCTGTTGTTATTAAGGAAACCCTGGTGGAGTAGTGATTAAGAGCTATGACTGCTAACCAAAACGCGGGCAGTTCAAATCCACCAACTGCTCCTTGGAAACCCTATGAGGCAGTTCTACTGTCCCATAGGTTCGCTATGAGTAGGAATCGACAGCAACGGGTTTGGTTTTGGTTTTTATTGTTATTGAGGCTTTTTATTTCTTCCCCAACTGCTTTTAAGGATCCCTGGTGGTGCAGTGGTTAAAGCACTCAGCTGCTAACCTAAAGGTCAGTGGTTCAACCTACCAGCCACTGCGCCGGGAGAAAGATATGGCAATCTGCTTCCATTAAGCTTTACAGCCTTGGAAACCCTAAGGGGCAGTTCTACTCTGTCCTATACGGTCGCTCTGAGTCGGAATTGACTCGACAGCAGTGGGTTTTTTTTTTTTTTTGTTAATTGCTTTTAACTCCTCTTTGCTTTCTACTGCCTCAGCGTTACCTCTTCAGAGCTTTCTGTCCAACCAGGATTTTCTTTGCAGTTTTATATAACCACATTGACTCTGTCATTTTTGGAAGTCTGGACTGTACTAGGAAGAAACTGCAATTTGTTGTCATAAATGTTCCTCAAACATCTTCCACCTGCATTCGGTAGATATCCAGACTTTAGTTCACATTCCTCCAAATTCCTTTTCTGCCCTCAGTCCATTAATTCTGCAATATAACTTTTATATGAAACAAATGTTCCCTAAGCACTCCAAAGACTAACAGAATGAATAAATTACTCAGATATCCTCGAATTTTCCATGGGTTTCATGTTTACATCGAGCCCATTTCAATTTTTATTAAGTCTGTAATAGCTTATGTTTATTGTATGTACAGCATGAATATCTGCTGCTTGAAGAACTAACAGGCAGATAGGGCGTGCACCAGTTGCCTCAGAATACCCCTTATTAGAATTCAGTTCACTATGTTCCCAGGCAATTCCCAACCTTCACTTTGTTTAAAACACAGCAATTTCATATGGTGCATCATAACTTTTTTTTATATTTAAAATACAAGTCCTGAATAAAATCATTAATGATTCATCAACAAACTATTTAGATTCAAAATTATTCCATACAAAATTGTTTTCTCTGTCAAGAAGTGCATAGATTTAAACTGCTCTCTAAAATAGATGAGTCACAAAAATGTTGGGAAAAAATCTGATTTTTCTTTCTATTTGTCAGTACTTACAAAATGCTTAATTAGGGTTGGTGAAGTATAATAGTGCTAACTGCTCAAGTACAGACTACCTATAATTTGACCTCAGCTACAAAGGACAAAAGCCACACAATCTGGAGGGGAGAGAGGTTAACACCACATTAAAATTGTCAAGCAACTTCTAAACTAGATCAGTTTCCTTTATAATATTCTCAGAACAAAATGTTCTCTACCAGCAGATCTGATACGAAGAGCCAAAAAAAAGGAAAACATTCACTACCAATTTACTGCAGTCACCCATAAACTATTACAAGAACATTATGTATTGAGGTTCAAGCCAGCAAGCTATTAAAGCGACTGCCCTGGTATCTTTTCATTTACTTCAGTGCTACTAAAGCATTAATAAGTCTCTGGAGGATTGTGCTTATGCAGAAACACTCTTATCATGTAATCAGTTTTTCAAATATTCCAACTCTTTTCAGGTGAGCTCTGTTTCTTGTTGGTCGATGTCACTCCATCTTCACAAATGCCATCATCATTTTTGTTTGTCTGGTCCAAATCATGCTTTCACCTTGGAAATACATCAATCTAAATGGTGCTAATTGCCATAGTTAATGAGTGCCAAGACATCTAGCATCCTTGGCCCCACTGCCACTTGATGTGCCTCTGCTCGTGTGGAGATAAAAGAACAAAGGATGGAAAGAATCATCTTCAAAAAATAAGATGCCAAATACACATCTTTTTTGTTTGTTTTAAACTTTGCTTGAGGGCATAAATAATCCTGCTGAAATTACTTTCCTTTATAGTTTCTGCTTAATTTTAACTTGTTAAAAATTTTCTAACTTAAAAATTCTTTCTTATTTAAGGGATAGTTAATGTTGCTCTGGCAGAACATGATCAACCCAATGATCTAAGACTTTTAACTCAGTAATCACTGTTGTCCCTGGGTGGCATGAATTCCAAGCAACTAAGGAATTTCAGTCTATTTTACTAATGGAAAATATTAGCACATATATACTTTGTACAAAATAAGAAGTTCCAGTAACTTTCATGGATACAAATCAACCATAATTCAATTTGTAATTGAAACTTAAAAAAAAAAAAAACCTTAAATATAAACAGATTTAAATTAGGAATAAGTCATTGAAATATTGAAACATAAATTTCAATGTACTATTTCTTGCCAGGACAAAATTAATCACAATTTAGTACCATTACTGAAAGTTACTATTCATTTACTTGTGTGATTATTTAGTATGTGTATGTGAGTGCATGTATACATGTGTGTATCCACATATATGTCTTCAATTACACTGTAAGACCCATGAGCCATGCTTCCTTTGATCACTACCATGTCTCCAAATTCCATCACAGGCCTATAACCTAGCAATCATCCAACAAGTATTTGCTGAAAAAATTAAAAGTGGTGATGATACAAATGCAATAGCTTGCTAGTAAATCTTTACTAGGGAAGAAATCCTGGAAAATCATTAGTGATAAAATATTCCCGTATTTCCTTAATAGATAGTTCAATTTATACCTGTCTGTGAAAGCATATTATTGTATTTTTCTTGGTATACTGCAATGAAAATTGCCATCTTAAGCTATTAATTTATACCATAAACTTCACCCTAAGATATTTATTGAGAATTCAGCCTAAGATAACTTCCTCAACTTTATGATATAGTAATGAAACTGTATGTTTCCTAATTCGTGCACAAACCATACCTTATTTTTCTCCCTCACACTGCTTATCTAAATTAGCAGATCTAGAATACCCCGGTTTTATGTTTCTTGTATAACTCTCTTATGTAATTAGTCACATTTCAATCAAATTGACATTAAAATAATAAGCGATGATTTCTACCTACAGTAGTGTAGAGGGCATCTGAGACCCATCACACAGCAGGCAGGCAAACAGCTGTAACTAAACCTCTCCCCAGTCCTTCCATGTGACGATTCCTCAAAACACAACTACAAGATGTGATGTCAATTAAAATAGTCAATAAAGTTCTCAATGAAGTGGTTTTCTCAAATGTATTGGTTTAAAAGGGACACTGTACAAATGAAGAGCTCAGGTGGCACTTTAGACTCTGCCAATAACCAAATGGTCAGCCATTCAAATCCATCAGGCACTCAGCAGGAGAAAGATATAGCAATCTGCTCCCATAAAGATTACAGCCTTGGAAACCCTATGGAATAGTTCTACTCTGTCCTACAGAGTCACTATGAGTTGGAATCGACTCGACAGCAGTGGGTAAATGGGTACTATACAAACAGCACAGTACAGAATTGGTTTTTTGTCTCGTTTTGCTTTATTTTGCCAGACTCCTTGATATGATGCTTATGTCAATGTTTTAATGGGAAAAAAAAAAAAACCCTCAAATGAAAGACCTAAATAAATAAAGAGACAAAAAAAAAAAATGTTTTTTTTTTCTCAAAACAGACAGTAGAAGCAGATTCTTTTAAAAATATGTACGCTGACCCTTAAAGTAGTTTCTTGAGTGTCAAACACTGGACTGCAACCTTGTAAGCGCACTTTTTATATGTTCACTGCTGTATCTCCAGTACCCAGAGAAGCTCGTGATTCACAGTAAGCAATACATATGTAGTAAATAGAATAAATTTATGTATACACTTTGAGTGCAATAATAATACTACAACTGACCAGGGCCTAAATGAGACAAGGTGGTTGAAACTGGCTGCAAATGCTCTCTGTTCCTCTACCTTTCTGGGTTTTCTGGTTAAATTCAGAAAATATGCTACAGATGGATCACGATAGTAATTTAAAGAAAGTCAACCAGAGAATTTCTCTAGAAACCTCTCTTAGATAAAGAAATAACAAACATATTTATCTGAGACATTTTTAGGAATAAAATTTCATGATGTCTGGGATTTGCTTCAAAATAATTGGAGAGGGGGTAGTTATTGATCATGTAATATTAGCTTATTGAAGCTGAGTGATGGGCACATGGGGATTTATTATATTTTTCTCTCTTCTTTTGTGTAAATTTGAGATTTACCATAATAAAAAAAGAAAATGAGAATACACACACACGTATGTAAAATAAATAAAATAAATCCGGAAGCTCCTAAGAGATGTTTTCTCCCCAATCCCCCCAAAACTTCTTTAGCAAAAATTAATATAAGGAAGGGATACAACACCCTTCCACAACCTTAGTAGCAGCTAAGGAAGCGGAGAGATAACGGACATGACTCCTATTTTGGAATGATCTCTCCCACCCAAAATAGTTTAAGAAAAAGAGTTGAGTGGATGAAATCCTGAAAAAAAAAAAAAAAAGAACACTTTTTACTAATAGTCCCCAATTCAGAGAGATATTTACTGAGAAGTGTGACAAATTTAAGATTGGAGTTGGGTATTAAAACCAACAAAACAAAACCAAAACCACTAGGAGACTAGCCCTCCACACTAACTCACAAAAGAGATGCAATCTTCCAGTGCTCACCATTTTGTTCTTGCCTTACTGAAAGTAGGAAAGAGAAGACAGAATAATTATAATGTCCTAATAGTAATTACCTTTAGTAATAAATAGGCTATTTATTAGTAGAATGTAAGGGAAAAGAGAACATTAAGTAACACATAACACTCTGAGGAAAGAGGAGGTTGGAGGGAAGAGTTGCATAAGCATGTGCAAATATAATCCCTACTCCCCAATTTTAGCCTTGTATTATAATAGCAAAACTCAATGATCTTACCTGTTTTGTCCTAACTGCCTGAAAGTATGATGGGGAGAACAGGTGAATATGGGAAACTGAGGACCTGGACGAATTTTCTGTGTTAAAAGAAAGATTTTAGCTCTCAGACAAAAGTCCAACTGGTTTCTGATGGGGTGGAAAGGCCATCCAGGAGAGTACATGCACACAATTTTCAAACACATGATTAAGAGCTATGTAGGGCTTTATGCATTTCATTAAATGAAACAACTGTAAAAATAGTACAGATACAGGTATATAGCATGAAAAAAGACATATGAAGAATCCATTCTAGAAAAAAAGTCTAACCTAAAAAACAAAAGAAAATTAAAGAAGAAAAAATACAAACAACCCAATGGAAAAATATTCAAAGGATATGAAAAGGTAGCTTGTAGAAAAAAAGATAAATTTCCAAGAAACATATGAAAAGATGTTCAATCTTATACCCACACATACCATTTTCCCTAATCAGATTGATAATATCAAAGGTTGGTGAACATATGGGAAACAGATATCATACATGGTTGGCGGGAGAGTAAATAATGCAAATTTTTGGATGGCAATTTAGAAATAACTCTCACATTTTTAAACGTAGGGTACATTCCACCAGCAGAAATTTACCGTACAGATATACTTTATTTAGACACTGCTTCCCAAGTCCCTGGGTGGCACAAATGGTTAAGCGCTTGACCTAGCAGTTCAAACCCACCCAGAAGCTCCCTAGAAGACTGTCTGGTGATCTGCTTCTGAAAGGTCACAACCTTGAAAATCCTATCAAGCCATCTGCTCTGCACACATGAGGTTGCCATGAATTGGAATCGACTTGAAGGCAACTAAAATCAACAACAATTAAAAACGAAAATGAGTAGTTACTAGACACTGCTTCCTATACTTTTATGCCCTGATGTATCTCTGACCAAAAAGTATTTGTCATCACATAGATTGATGGGAAAAAGTTGACCATTTCTAATACCAAACAGATACAAAAATGATCAGAGTGAATCAAGATTTTAGCCTTTGTGCTTTCATTAACTAGCTTTTATATTGGATAAGTCATTCCTCTTCTCTATGTTTAAAATTAATGTTTGGTATTTTTATAATGTGCAAGGACCTTTCCACCACTCAAACATTACTGTTCAATGTTACTTACAAAGATTTGTCCTTTAGATTTTACCTACTCTTTATCAGGAGTATTTTCTTTGTTATTTTTATGATATTGAACAAATATTGACTACAAAATTTCCTTTCATAAAAATATACTTCCTCTCCTAGCTCTGTTTTTAACCCCCAGCAAGCAGATCTACAGAACAACCTGGCATGTTAGAATTTCAGGCTGTAGCCATGGGGCAAGACAAGGTTACTGTTCCATATGGAGATTAGAACAGCCTCCTTGGTCTTATTAACGGCCTCCCTGGAGATTAGAACAGCCTCCTTGGTCTTATTAACGGCCTCCTTGGAGATTAGAACAGCCTCCTTGGTCTTATTAACTAGTCTGTACCATGTAGAATACTATAAACAACATCAGATGGGCCTAGTGGAATAATCAATCTGCTCACTTTTTTGAAGACCTTAATTTTATGGATTCCTAGTAAGGAGCCCTGGTGGTACAATGGTTAAGCGCTCGGCTGCTAACCAAAAGGTCAGAGGTTCAAACCCACCAGCGGTTCCACAGGAGAAAAGACCTGGTGATCTGCTCTCATAAAAATTTCAGCCTAGGAAACCGTATGGGGCAGTTTTACCCCATCAAATGTGGTTGCTATGTGTTGGAATCAACTCAATGGCACACAACAATGATGAAGTCAATGAATACATTAGACCTATAAACTTAGCTTGTAATAGTGTGAATATATAAATGTGACCCGGAAAGTCCATGACATGATACAATTTGTCCTTTCACTGAGGTATATATTTGAATGACTTGTATTACAGTATGGCAGCAATTCCTTAGACAATGAGTAAACTCAGGCATCTGAGAGGCTATGAATTTGGATATTTGCAAAGTGTCTGGA
Organism: Trichechus manatus latirostris; assembly: GCF_000243295.1. Classification (NCBI taxonomy): domain Eukaryota; kingdom Metazoa; phylum Chordata; class Mammalia; order Sirenia; family Trichechidae; genus Trichechus; species Trichechus manatus. The sequence goes on along the minus strand of NW_004443962.1, from coordinate 18,900,096 downwards.
CTTATTCTTTATGAAAGCTAAAAGTCTACTATATATCATAAGACTATTTGTTACATATATACAAATGTGAAGAAGGAATAAATGAATCTTTGTAAGATGAGCAATATTCCCTACTCAAAGAATAACTACAAATTAGTAAAATCAATTTCTATGTACTTTCAAGACCTGAGCAACTGGATATAACATCAGATACACAGAGCTTAGAAATCAAAGGGATCAGAAGTATATTAAGTAGAAAAAATAAATTTCCATAAATGTCAAAGCTTTGGAAATTATTTTTAATGGTAACACATAACTTTGGAATAAAAAGTGCTAATTTATATATTTACAGTAATTTCATGAATTCAGAACAAAAAATCAGACATCATTCTGTATGTCTATCTCCTGTATCTCCATTATTAGACATAGCAGCATTCACCCTTACTGTAACCAAAAAAGAAAAACCAAACCAACTGCTGCCAAGTTGATTCTGACTCATAGCAGAGATGTAGTGAATTCATTACTGAACTCTTACTATATCCCAGGCACTTTATAAACTCCAGGTTTTGTGGAGGGGGGTGGAGAAGTTCAACGTATAAAGTGCTTTAGTAGAGACAGGGAGTGAGGGTTTGGAAGGCAATGAGGAAGGTGTCCTAGGGTACAGATTTAGAGGGAGTGGACAAGACTTCCAAAGGAGACAGAACTAAGGGAGCCAAGGAAGAGAGAAAGGAGAGCGATTTAGGAAGAAAAGAGTGTGTGGAAAAGCACAGAGGTGAGAGGAAGAGTAACTTATTCCAAGAATTGAATGATTCAGTCTGGCCTGAAAAGAGCTAGTTTGATTGTTTAAAACTATTATCAATAAAAAGCCATTATGAGATTTTATGCAGCAGAATGTCATCATCAGATTTGTATTCCAAAAAGATCATTCTAGCAGGGATGCACAGTATATCTGAAGGGAGAAAAAGACAAGCCAGGGAAAACAAATAATCAGGAAACACAAGACTAATCCAGATGAGAAACTAATGGGAGGATGGACTAAATAACAGGGGAGGTGGAGATGGTGGTTAGAGACCAAGATACAATTAATAAGTAGAGTTAATGACCACTGGGATGTAGGGAAATTAAACAAGGGGAGATACATAGGCTTGAACTCAAGGTGCTTCCAGAGCATCAAGGTCTCATTCAGAGATGGGAAAAACAGAAGAAATATCACATTTAGAGGGAAGAAAAAAATAAACCACAATTTGAGACATGTTAAGTTTGCAGTCCCATGGGGCATTCATTCAGCTGAAGATATCCAGAGAGGCACAGGAGAGCTGAGCCATGGGCTGGAGCTACAGGTCTAAGGGTCTGCAAGATAAAAGTGAAGGCTGAAACCAGAGATGTGAAGAAGATCATTCAAGGAGATGTATGATGTGACAACAAGAGAGGATTAAAAAGAAGAAGAAGAACCAACACACAGAGGCAGAAGTAGGAAGATAAGCCTGCAAAGGAAACTTGAGAGGCCAGAGAGAGTCAGTAGAAAAACCAGAGCATTGAGAAAGCACAGGGAGGGGAGAGATTTTAAAGAAAGAAACTGTCAAAAATGTCAGAATCATCAGAGATATAAAGTAAGGTCAGGATGGAATATATTCCACTGGATTTGACAATTCTCATGATTTGTGATCTTGGTGGTAATATTTTAAGTTTTAAGGGCAGAATTCAGTTTTCAGTGGGCAGTAGAGAGGATGAGAAGGGAAGAAGAAAAATCTTTCCTAAAGCTTTGACAGTAATGAGAGAGAAGAAAGTGATAACAGAGCAAACCTTCCAAAAAGGATTGATTTTCTTCTTTTTTGTTGCTTGCTTAATTTACTTATGTATTTGATGGAAGATACTTGAGCATGTTTACATGCTAAGAAGAAAGAGCTGATACAGAAGAACATAAGTGAGAAAAAGAGATGACAAATGAAACACATAGCAAGTGTTTTAACTAGTATGTAACGAACGGCTAACTGTGAGTTAGCAAAGTCCTGGGGGAATGAAGTGTGACAGCATTCAGAACACAAGTAGTAGACTTTATTTAAAATATTTTCTAATTTTCTCTTCTTTCTTTTTTTTTTTTTTCATTCAGAATGTGGTATTCTCTCCTTTTTTCAAATTTAGTAAAAATTAATTGTTTGGCAAATTAAATGATAACATACATACAGAAAAGATATTTCAAGAAGTGGAAATCACAAATTATGTTTCACTTGGTTTTATCAAGAAAACTGATGGGTTTTTCAGAGGAATCAAAAAGAAAACAGACTTCGTAATTTTACTTAAAACATTATAGTGGCTGCAATGTGAATAAAGTAGCTGACCAAAAGAACAGAATTGGCACAATGAGAAACAGAAATAAATATATAAAGAAACATTTTGCAGAAAAATTCCAAATACTCCTACTCTCATCGTTAAGTTTACTAACAATCTAAAAACCTGATCCAAAAAGGAATTTTATGGTATTGCTCTATAATTCAGAAAAAACAGTTGCCTGAATTGAGTTTCTAATGGAAAATGAAACAACACAATAAAGTTAAACTGAAAAAAATGTTTAATGAATGCAAGGGCATAAATAGCAAAAATTCAGTAGACAGGAGAAACATGGAATGTACTAATACCTAAAGCTCAAAACATAAATGTCAGAATATTAAAACTCATTAACAGTTAGACTGGTTGCTTGAAAGGCAGTTAGCTCCTTGAGTCCAATGATGCCCAAGCACCATCTCAGTACTACCTGGTAAAGGGGCTGTAGAGGAGGCTCAGGCCCCAGGTGGGTGATGGGAATAGATGGGGTCTAAGGTGGCCTTTGGCTCCATGACGCTATGATTTTACAATTGTTTCAAATATCTTGCTAAGACATAAGCCACACTATATATTTTGGGTGGGCCAGTAGGAAGATGGTATGTTCTGACTCTAGGATGATGTTCAATGGCAATGAAAGAAGTGTCACCATTTTACATATTTCAAACTTTAAGAAAGAATAACCAAAATACCTAAGTGGTAAAGAAGAAAATACATATTGCCAAGTGGACAAATTCCATATTTAATTAATATGAGGACATATTATAGTAGAGAAAGCATGGTCTTCATTCATTCAGCCAACAAACACTGAGTACCTACTATGCTGGACACTTTTTAAGAGTGATGAATAAAAACATATTTCTGTCTCCATAGAGATTTTAGTCTATTGTGACAGCAGAAAGATATAAACAAACAAAATTATCATTTACAAATGAGAAGGTTCTCTGACAGTAACTAACCAAGGTGGGAATAAGGGGAGAAAGCGCCAGTTTTAAGAAGCAGTATTTTAGTTGAGGAGTCCCTGGATGGTGCAAATGGTTAAGGCATTCGGGTGATAATTGAAAGTTTGGAGGTTCCAGTTCACCACGTGCTTCCTTGGAAGAAAGTCCTGGCAATCTACTTCTGAAAAATCAGCTACTGAAAACCCAATGGAGCACAGTTCCACTCTGACACACATGGGGCTGCCAATGAGTCAGAATCAACTCCAAAGCAACCAGTTATTTTAGCTGAGACTTCAAAGACAAGAAGGACCAAATGATGCAGAAAGCCAGGGCTGGGCAAAGCATGTAAGAAGGCTCCAAAGAAGAAAAGGACTTGGCAACATCTAGGAACAAAAAAGGGGGGGCATCCATGTGACTAGAATGCTGTGAGCTAAGAGGAGAGTGGACTGAGATGAGTTTAAAGAGGAATGGAGAGACAGACTAAAGATTTTACTCTAAATGAAACGAGAAGTCACTGAAGCATGGCAGAATTCAAGAATAAACCTGCCTCTGGATGCAGAATGGACTGGACACGGCAAGGAAGTTAGTGAGGAGAGCCATAGGAGGCTAATGGTGTAGGATGGGTGTCATAGCGGCCTCAACCAAGAAGGCAACAATGGAGACAGAGAAGACAAACAGACATTTCTCAGTTATGTCCTGAATCACTTTGGTTGTTACCTGTTCTCTCTGGGCCTCAATTTCATCTTCTATAAAGTAGGGTTACTACATTAATGCAAAGGGTTGTTCAGAGCATTAGGTGAGACAAGACATGATATGTACCTGGCATACGGTAAGCTGTAATAAATCTCAGTTCTAAAGAATGACTTATTTATTTAAAGAATGATTTATTTAAAGCTAATGTTCACTCCAAGTTTAAAATAGTGATGGCAATTAAGTATACAGTCAGATAAAAACTGACATTCAAACATGTATGTAATTTCTGGAATAACAAAGGAAAGCATTTAGAATTATTATTCATGAAATATTTAGGATTATAAAAAGTTACAGAATATTAATTCAATGCCCAACTGATTACAATAAAAAACAAACCAAAAAGGTGGAAATTACCACTTAAATTAATTTCTACAACATGATAATAGATGTTTGTAGAATGTATTAATTTAAAGGTGGAGAAATAAAAACAAAATCTTCAGGATAAAAATCCTCCCCACCACCCCCACTGAAATGGGCCTTTTGGCTTGAATGCAAGGACTATCTACTCTCCCTCTGTCTCCACATTTTCTCCCTCAACACACACACACACACACACACACACACACAGCTATTAGCAACCCTGTTTGACATTTAGAAAGAAAGACCTGACACCATAGAGGGGGGAAAAGTAAATATGTTGCATGGCTTGTATATAATTAAACATTCTTCAGATTCTTCAAACAGAAATTTCAGTACCATGGTGATCCTTGAAATGTGAAGAGATAAAAGTGACCAGTTACAGCCAAGTATCTCTTGCCAAAAATTTAGAGAAACCTTCCATGCAAATGATGAGTAAATAAAAATCTCACTTCAAAATTATATTGTAAATATGTGTTCCTCAGTTCAAGAAATATCACACCCTTTACAATAGAGCAAAAGAAAACTGGCCAAGTGTTCTGCACAAGAAGAGTACACAGAATCTTTATCTCTGAACAATGAAAGGAACTGCACCCAAGGAAGGGGACCGTGGCAGCTGAAGGACCCTTTTGTTTTATGTCTTTGCTTTATTCACACATGTAAGTGAAAAGAAAAGAAGCACAAATGGTAGGTCTTATTATACTGTGCAGAAAAACTTACTTTTGAGAGTTGCCAGCTAAGTCCCTAAATAGCTAATGAAAATCTATGTACCCTGCTTCCCGTTAAAATAGAAAGAAAGAAAGCAAATACAAAACTCCTGATCACAGAAGACTTCCCTACGATGGAAATGTTTAGTCCGGCATCTACAGCGATTATAGATAAGGAATGTTTTTTGAGTCATTTTTAACCATTAAAAAGAAAAATAAAAACAGTTGCCACTAGTCAATTCCAACACATGAATTTATATATAGCCCTCCACAGCCTTTGGAGGACAAAATGTGTGTGTTTTTAAGGTAGATGACCTAAGTTAGAAGTTAGTTTTCGGCAAGTGTTTGTGCCACCCTGGGTGTCCAGGGCAAGAGCGGAGTTTAGTTTTTTTGCAAAATAGAAACTAAACCCATGAATAGACCTATTCAGCTTCCCAGGTTCTCCTGACTGTATTGACCCAAATTCAACAGAGAGCCCAAGTTGCAGAATAGATTACTTAAAAACTATTTGAGCTTCTTGCCTTCATACTAACAGGAGTACTATTTTTTAAATGACCACAATCCTAGATAAAAACGCAGACTTTAAAAATTTTATAAACAACGTTAATCCTTTGGCTACATTGGCACAACAATGAAGAAGTAATATTGATAGATGCCAAGTTAATGTTTTCCAGAGTTTTCTTCTATCCATGTTGATTTCCAAAATGTTTGTTTCTGCTATTGAAAGGAGAAATTCAAACCACCTAATTGTTCACAATAAGTAAAATTTAACTACGTATTTATCTTTAACTCCATTAGACAGGCAATATAGAAGAGAAGGGAAAAGTACCTTTTACCTGATATTTGAAATCACTCGTCTAAGACCAACCCAAAATGGGGAGAATTTCACAACTCTTACACTGCGGAGTTTTCAATGACTCTTTACTCTGTATACCTTTCTTTCCTTTTTTATTCTCCTTACCTCTCACTTCATTGCTTTGTAGTCTGTCCAAAGTTTATACATTTTTTTCCCCATTCTCCCTTTGTATTCTTCTCTCCTGATTCTTATATCACACTGCTGGTGGACTCAGAGGCACCAAAAAAAAAAAAAATTCCTGAAGTAAACCATACGCTCTTTTCAATCAGAATATTATTAAACAATACTTCCAAGTATAGCTAGTTTAATCATGCAAGTTCAGTTAGGATTTAATGATGATTCCAAGCCAGATTTTCTGAATCAAATAGTAAATAACCAGTAGTTTAGAGATGCATATATTTTATTACATTATTTCTTAAAAGAAGTCACTGAAGTTAGTTATCTCTGCCCTCCTTCCCAACCCTGCTGCACAGTCCTGTTTGTGGGGCGCAGATGGTCTTTGCAGCTCACCACTTTTGGCAGGACTAAATCAGAGGGCTACTGTTAGCAGACGGCAAACTTGGTTAAGGCAAAAAGTGGAACTGACTGTATTTGTCTTCAGATTCTCCCTCTTATTTTTTCCTTGTAATAAACCTGAACCCCGAGGCTCCCATTTTTCCTGTATTTATTCAATAAATATCTACTGAACCCTAACTATGTGTCAGGAACTATGCTAAGTGCTGTGGGTAAAATTGTGATCTAGGCCTTCTCTGACATGGAAACGCCCACAGCCTAGGTAGAAAGGAGGAAAGTAACTACAATGCAGTTTGCTAAGACCCTCATGGAAGTAAGACAGATTGCTGCCCTTGTTATGCATCTGCCTACCCACAATCCGCTACTTGATTCTTGGATTTTCCCTGTACTTGCAACCCACCTCTCTATTCTTCTTCTCATTAAAACTTACCTGCCAGTTAATCCCGTTTTCCCTAAAGGCACACCTCTTGGGCAGGTGTCTTGGGAAACCAACCTCACAAATTAACTCACATTGGATATTAAAAGAGTACAGCATGTATATCACATCTCTCTTGAACTTTAACAAGTCACTCCGTTTGAAAAGAACTGATTGTAAGTGATGGGAATTTCAAGAACTGGATAGTAAGCTTGTAGGAAAGAAAGGAGGACCTTCTTCCTACACCTCAATCGTAACAGGAATCAGTTAACTATTCCTTAAAAAATTTCCCTCTTCATGCCTTGTCATTATTACTATTTTTTAAATAAAACAAGCATGCTACTAACTTATTCATTAAGAAGATACACTCAAATTTAATTACTACTATTACTAAAATAGGGGTTGTATTGATTAGAAATTACAAATTTAACTTATTCTTAGATATTATTAGGAAGGTTTGTCTCAAATATATAAAATAGCAAGGGATTTTTTTTTTTTTCTAGTTGGAAAAGCATGATTCCCACAATAATGGGAACAAAATGCAGTCAGAAAATATATCAAGAAAAATGATTCATGGGATCACATAATCAAAATTGTAGCTATTGAGAAAATCTTAGAGATTATTTAATATAATGTCTTTAGGAAAAATAATTTAGTATCTGTGGACCTGGGTTTCCTCCCTTGTAAAATGAAGAGTTTAAATAAAAACAAACTTTACATTTGCTTCCAGGCTGGATATGTATGTGAATAGGTTGCATAAATATTTCCTAATATTCCTATTACATGAAATTTAACAGATTCTGCAACATCATAATTAGAGAGTCTGGATAACTAACAGGAACCCTTTTATATTTGTATCTCCGGTCCTAACACATTGCCTAACCCAAAGTAGATGCTTAAAAAAAAATTAGCTATTTGGCTGGATGGATTGAAGATCGAATGAACAGAAAAATACACTGATATAAAAGAATGTTTATGAAGTCAGGGATATATCCAAGTATCTTAAGACTTTTAACTAGAAACACTGAACACTCAAGACTTAGTATTTTTACAAATTTCAAGGCTCTATGGAATATTTAATAAATAACTAAAGTTTACATTTAGAGTCAAAGCAAGAAGTTTAAAAATGGGGAAAAACTGAAGTAACACAAGGTTCATTGCGACTAGACTATTTCCTCTTATCCACTTTCTGTACATTCATGTATTTTCACCGTACTGTGCTTCCTGACAATCGATCCCAAATTACTCCTGGCAGTTTATATAATTTCATCTACAATATGTAAATACCTCACTCACTTCAGTTGTACAAATTCTGGATCCCATTTCACTAAAGTTTTCTGGAAAATAATTGTTCTTCAATTCACCTAACATCTTTAAAACTCAATTTCCTCATCTGTAAAACAATAATACCTACCTTACAGAGTTACTGTGATAACCAGACGGAATCAATGAATGTCATAGTTCAATTTATTTATCTACCACCCACTCTCATTATCCTACTAGGCCAACCCCTCCACTTATGCACTTGATTTCTGTTACATGGGACTTTGTTCGATCAGTTGTCATTTTTCTCTCCTTATCTTCAATGTCTTCTTCTCTACTGCCTCTTTAGTCTTCGAAACCTGCCGATCCCCCTCATGCTAAGACAAATCTTCCCCCATGCTCCCTTTCATCAGCAATTCTCTCTCCTTTTCTCAGCTGGCTTCCTTGATTAAATAAACAAAAAAAATCAAAGTATTTCTTTTTCTATATGAGAAATTTTTATGGGTTTTTTAAAGGACAAAACGGAGAATAAAGAAGAACAAAAATCATCTGCTGTCAACCACAGTCATTTCTTTCCACATATAATGTAAATACACCCCCACTGCCATTGAGTCGATTGCAACTCCTAGTGACCCCATAGGGTTTCCTAGGCTGTGAATCTCTACAGAAGCAGACCGCCACATCTTTCTCCCGCGGAGCCCCTGGTGGTTTCAAACTGCAGCAGATCGTTTTAACCACTGCACCACCAGGGCTCCTTAATACAAATATAGCAATATGTAATTAAATAGGACTCGCACATCATCTAAAGTTTTCACCTAACATATTTTCACCTAACATTATATTTTATATAATATTACACCTTTTTTTAAAAAAATTATTCAAATATATTATTTTAATGACTGCATACTACTCCATCCTTCATGTTAGACAATTGAGTTGTTTCAAAATTTTTGCAATTATAAATGGTTTTGATAAACATGCTTGCACATAAATCTTTGCACGTGTCTGATTATTTCTATAACATAAGCCCCAAGATTTGCAATTACTGACTAAAATAAGATAAACCATGTAAGTAGATTTTATCTTTTTTGAAACAAGCTAAAAGTCTTTTTCTCTTATTAAGGGCAATATGTCCATTTACATTTATTCTCAAAATGCTGTGTAACTGATGGAATGGGTGAGAAAACAAAATACTTTCGATATATAATATATATTAAAAAAAGAGATTATTGTATACTTAGAAATCCAAAGAAGAAAAGTAAAAACAGTTAAACAAGAACATTTGGTAAATACAAGATACAAAGTAAAAATCTATAGTAATAACCAGTTACAAATAGAAACAATTAGTTACAATAGAGACAAAATATTAAATAAAAAGAAATGTCTTTAATAAAAATATATGGGATCTAAATGAAGAAAAGGAGCCCTGGTGGCATAGTGGCTAAAGCACTCGGCTACTAACCGAAAGGTCGGTAATTCAAGCTCACCAGATGCTCCGAGGAAGACAGATGTGGCAGTCTGCTTCCGTGAAGATTTACAGCCTTGGAAACCCTATGGGGCAGTTCTACTCTGTCCTATAGGGTACCTATGAGTTGGAATCGACGCAATGGTAACAGGTTTGGTTTTTGGTTTGGTAAATAAAGAAAACTGTAGTCTTTTGAAGGCAAAAAAATAATCCTGAATGGAGGGATATTCCATATTCCAGGATGGGAACACTTAATATCCTTAAAATGTCCTCCATTCCCAAAATAATATATACACTTTATTCAGTTACAATTAGAATCTCAGTGAAGATTTGTGTGTGTGTGTGTGTTTTGTTTTTGCTTTTTAGCAAACTGGAAAACGTCATGTCAAAGTTCATATGAAAGAATAAATTTTATTTAATAGCACAGGAAAAAGACTAGAGAAGATGTATTTTAATATACATTAGAACTTATGTAACAGTGATTCTTATCAAAACAGTATGGCATTAGCATAGGAACAGACATGTCTGTCAGTGGAACAGCCTCCTGGGTGGCATAAACGGTGTGTGCTCCATTACTAACCTAAAGGTTGGTGGTTGGAACCCACCCAGCAGCATCGTGGAAGAAAGGCCTGGAGATCTGCTAACATAAAGATTACATCCAGGAAAACCCTATGTAGCACTTCCACTGCTTATTATATGGCGTCATCATAAGTCAGAATCAACTCAAGGACAGTGTTTTCTTATCAGTGGCACAGATCATGGCTTCTAAAAACATACACACATAGCCCCTAACTTATGACATATATGAGTTATGACAAACTGGGCTTATGGTCATCTGCTTTTTTTCTTTTTTCTTTTGGTACATCTTATCGTTAGTAATTTTACAGTGAAAAGATGAGCTGGAGTTTTTTCTAAACTAAATCAAGAGCTCCAGTTGCTTGAAAATACGGACCCAAAAGCAGATCACTTAGTTAGTGTCAACAAGCAGATTCAAGAAGCAGTGAGATGTCACCACCAAATATACGGAGAAAAAAAAGATCATACAGACAACTCTCAATAATTTTCTGACTGGAAACACCACCCTCATTCCCGGGAATAATTCAGATGATCCAGAACCTTCCACAAGTGGAGTTATTACTGCAAGAGACAAAATGCCAACATCATCTGTATTAGTTATCTGGTGCTCCTACAACAGAAATACCCCAGGCAGATGGGTTTAACAATCAGAAATGCATCCTCTCACAGTTCAGGAGGCTAGAAGTCTGAATTCAGGGTGCTGGCTTGCGGGAAAGGCTTTCTCTCTTTGTCAGCTCTGGAGGAAAGTCCATGCTGATCAGGACTGCCCCTTCTCAGCAGTGTCCGCAGGTAGGCCTGTCTCTGGCCCTTGGTCCCTTGGCCCCTCGGCCTGGCTTCTGTCCTGCTCAGGCAAGTGTTCCAAAGCTCTTTAGCTCTGCCAATAAGTGCCCAGTGGTACCCCACTCTGCCAGGAATCCTTCTGCCCAAAGGTGCTCAGCTCTCTCGCTCTGTGGGTTAGCTCCCATGCCATCTCACCCAGTCTCCTAGTTCTGCTGCTGCCATCTCTGCTGCCGCTTCTCATCATCTCGCGCTGTCTCCAGTGTCACAGCTCTCTATGTCTCCTGGTTCTAGGAGGTTCTTAGCACAGGGACCCTGGGTCCAAAGGACGTGCTCTGCTCCCGTCTCTTCTTGGTGGTATTGAGATCCCTATCTCTGCTTCCTTCTCACTTCTTTTATCTCTTGAAAGTTCTTATTCAAGTAAGGGTATGACTTGAATAAGGGTAGTGACTTGAGTCACACCTTCTAGTAAGGTGGTAACTCAAGATTCATTCCACCCTAAACCTGACTCATTAACATAATAAATAACTCATTCCCAAAGAGACCCATAGCCACAGGCATAGAGGCTAGGATTTACAACACATCGCAAAATGGAGGATAATTACATCAGGTCACAAAATGGAAGACAACCACACAATACTGGGAATCATGGCTGTTTTGGTCCTCTAGTGCTGCTATAACAGAAGTACCACAAGTGGATGACTTAAAGAGAAATTTATTCTCTCACAGTCTAGTAAGCTACAAGTCCAAATTCAGGGTGTCTGCTCCAGGAGAAGTCTTTCTCTCTCTGTCGGCTGTGGAGAAAGCTCCTTGTGGTACATCAGTCTTCCCTCCTTGGTCTGGGAGCATCTCTGCACAGGAACCTCAGGTCCAAAGGATGCGCTCTGCTCCCAGCACTGTTTTCTTGGTGGTGTGAAGTTCCCCCTCTCTGCTTGCTTCCCTTTCCTTTTATCTATTGAGAGATAAAAGGTGGTGCAGGCTACACCCCAGGGAAGCTCCCTTCACATTGGATCAGTGATGTGACCTGGTAAGGGTGGAGTTATAATCCCACCCTAATCCTCTTTAATGTAAAATTACAATCACAAAATGGAGGACAACCACACAACACTGGGAATCATGGCCTAGCCAAATTGATACACACCTTTTTTGGGGGGACATAATTCAATCCATGACAATGGCCTAGCCAAGTTAACACATATTTGGGGGGAACACAATTAAATCCATAACATTGTCCAACTCTTCTTTATCATTAAATTTTTATGATTTGTGTTTTTTTATGTATGTATTAACATATATCTGTAAGTTTATATGTAATGTTTCCAACCACCAAAGACAACTAAAGATCAGATTTATAAAGATCCTGGCAATAAAATGCAATAATAATGAAACTAAAAAAAAAAAAAGAGGTATTCGGCTTACATCAGAACCAACTTACGATGGAGTCATCAGAACAGAACCCCAACATAAGTCAGGAACTACCTGTATAAATATAACTAAGAACTTAATATATGATAATGCCAGCATTTAAATTTAGTGGAAAATAAATGGTTTATTTAATCAATGGTACAGCATAATGGGATATCTCTCTGGGGAAAAAAAAATCAAGCCAGCCTTCTACCACATGTCATACACAAAAAGAAATCTCAGAAATTTAAGAGCTCAGTGTAAAACTACCAATGTATTGATGGCTCCAAAATATCTCTCTTCAGGTTTGACCTCTCTTCTGAGCTTCATACTCCTATGTCCAGTGTTTCTTGACTATATCCTCTAAGGTGTCATGCCGTCACCTCAGACTCTATGAATAAAATAAACTGTTCTTACCTCTCAAAGCCAGTTACTGTGACAATATTCTCCAATCTGTTAACAGTACAGCCATAGTCCAAATGACATAGGCTGTAAACCTAGATCCATTCTAAACTACTCTTTCCCAGACTACTCTTCTATTCCTACATCCAAACCATCAATGTCGTTGCTGTTGTTAACTACCTTGGAGTCTGCCCAATTCATGGCACCCCCACGCGTAACTGAAGGAAACATTGCCTGGTCCTGCGTCATCCTCATGATCAACTGTGAGTAAGACCATTGTGATCTATAGGGCTGTCGTTGGTCAATTTTCAGAAGTAGATTGCCAGACCTTTCTTCCTAGTCTGTCTTAGTCTGGAAGCTCTGCTGAAACCTGTTCAGCATCATAATAAGATGCAAGTCTGCACCAAGGGAGAGGTGATGGCTGTATACGAAGTGCATTGGCCAGGAATAAAACCAGGTCTCCCACATGGAAGGAGAGAATTTTACCACTGAAACACCACACCCCGAACCATCAATAAGCATTGCTAATTTTCCTTCCTATGCTAGTTAAGGTTAGCACAGTAATGTGATCTATTTAAAAAACAAATTACACCAGTCATTCATTCTCCTGTTTAGAACCCTTAACGGAGAAAAAAATTAGAAAAACTTACAAATGCATCCAATACAGTATTTTAAAATGAAGCTAATAAAATAAACACTGGCAATTCTAATCGAGTAAAATGAAGTAGAATGCTTAAATATACAAAATAAAGAATAAGAAAGGTAATATAAATATTCAGAAAATATTAAAATATGTGAGAATACTATGTACAAACATGTACTAATAAAATTGAGAAAACAATGAAAGGCATGCTATTCTGGGAAAATAGAAATTTTAAAAATTGACTCTATACATAGAACATTTTAATAAATCAGTAAACATGAAAAAATTATTACAAAAATATTTCAGAAACACATAGCTTTAAGGATGAAGTCTATTAAACTTTCAAGGACCAAAAGAAACCCACAGTATAAGGACTGCTTCTTATGGCACAGTAAAACAAAACAAAACAAAAGTAAACCAAAAAAAGAAAAACTGAAGTTAAGTTCATTTTCTGAGGCTAGCATAGCCCTGATAACACAGCTTCAGCATCTACTATATGAAGCCACTGAGCACTTGTAAAGTGGCTAGTCTGGACTGAGAGGGACTGAAAGTGTAAAATACATACGAGACTTTCAAGACTTAGTACAAACAAATCTAAAATAACTCAATAATATTTTATATTGATTACATATTGAAATGATAATATTTTGGCTGTATTGAGTTAAGTAAATTATATTATTAAAAATAATTTTATCTGTTTCTTTTTACTTTGTTAAATGTAGCTACTAGAAAATTTTAAATTACATATGTGGCTTACATTAATTTCTATTGCACAGCATTATCATACACCATCTAACTTATAAATAAGAATACAAAACTCTTAAATAAAATAGTAGCAAGCTAAGTATGGATATATATATTAAAAATAATTCAGAATGACCAAGAAATTTAAAATGGTTTGCCATTAGGATAGCTATTAATATAATGTATCATATCATTATGATAAAGGACAAAAACAATCATTTTCACATGTCTTGAAAAGGCATCTGATCAAAATCAACCACTATTCTTGATGTTAAAATAAAAACTGTTAATAAACTATGGCTAGAATAAATTCTTTTAACATGATGAAGAATATCTACCTAAAAAATAGTTACCATTGAACCTAATAGTGAAAAACACTAGAAATATTCCTACTGAAGTCAACAGACAGACAGAAACACCCGCTAGCAATACCACAAAATGAAACAACAACGATAAACAAAAACGCAAAGCATTAATATGGGAGAGGAGCAGACAGAATTACTGTTATTCAAGAAGACATAGTTTACATGGGAAATCCAAGATAATAAACTGAGAAAATATTAGGGCTTACAAGAGATGTTAATAAGTTGCCTGTTTACAAAATGTATATACCAAAAAAAAAAAAAAATGCTTTTTTACTATACCAAGAATAGTCAGTTAAAAATGTAATAGAAAAACAGTCTATTACTATCAATGATACAAACAAAAAGTACATAAAACTGAGCACTACAAGAAATGTATGTTAAAGTACCTGAAAAAATACAAAAAAAATTTACTACGGACTGTTAAAAAATATCTTGAATATATTAAGATATTTTCCAGATAGAGAAGCTATATGTCAATTCTCCCCAAAACAATTCACAAATTTAATGCAACCCCTATTAGATTTCTAATGAAACTGGTGGACTTGATTACTCTAAAGTTCTTATGGAAGATTAAATAGATAAGACTAGACAATAACCTTTTTAAAGGAAAATAATAAAAGGGAACTGATATTACCAAATTTAAACTGTATTTTAAAAGCCACAATAATTAAAGTAGCATAGTCCAGGTAAAGAATACAAAGGCTGATAGAACTGAAGCGAAAAGATAGAAAGGCTGGAAATCAAATAGAAAGGCAGTAAATAAACCCATCTGTAAATTAAGTATTTAACATATGATAAATAATATATTTTAAATCAGCAGGGAAAACGTAGATTTTTCAACTGATGGTGCTGGGACAACTGGTTAAATATTTAGAACAGAGTAAATTTAGAGCCTATCTCGCACTGTATATCAGAATAAAATTCCAGATGGTTTAAAGAGTTATATGTAAACAATGAAACCATAAAAGAACTAGAAGCAAATATAGGAGAATTTTTAATCTGATCTTGGGTTGGAGAAGGTCTTTCTAAAGCACAAAAGCAAACGCGGATCCATAGAGGAAAAAAAAAGTCATAACTTTTTTTAATAGTAAATTTGATCACATAAAAAATACAAAGGTCTATATACCAAAAACAGAAAAATTAAAAGGCAAAGAACAAATTTAGAAAAAAAAAATTTGTAATGTATGATAGAATATCCTGTAGCAGTTAAAAACCACGTACCATGAAAAGTAATTAAGGACCTAGAAAAAATGATTAGCATATACTGTTAAACGAAGAAAGATTTAAAAACAGTATATACATTACAATCCCAACTTTGTAAAATACATGCATGTTTGGGTAAAATGGATTCCTACACATATCGTGTTGTTTCTGATCTCCATGCTTTTACCCATACAGTTACCTCTGACCAAAGAGATTTTCCCTCCCTCACAGTCTAACCAGTTGCCATGGTGTCAGTTTCCACTCATGGCAACCCCGTGTGTGCCAGAGTAGAACCGTGCTCCACAGAGTTCTCAATGGCTGATTTCTTGTGTCAGATGTCAGATCTTTCTTCTGAAGTGTATCTGGGTAGACTAGAACCTCCAACATTTTGGTTAGCAGCCAAATGCATTTACCATTTGTACTACCATCCAGGGCCTCACTGACTAGCCATGTTCTATTCATCTCTCAAGGATCATTTCAGATATCCTTTCATTCAGGAAGTTTTCCTTGAGTTATTAGGCTGGAATATGTGTTTTTTTTTTTTTGCCCATAGCACACTGCTGCACACCATCAAATTAGTACTACATAATATTAATATTATTTACTTGCATGTATTATTATCACACTCCTATGATTAAAGTTCAAGAGAAAGTGCCATAGTTTACTTCTTTCTGCATTCCCAGTGCCTAGTATACATTAAAAAAATATTAGTTTGAATTACTGTTGAAATAATGACCGTCTTTCTTCTAATCAAGATTATTTTAAAATGGAGCTATTGTCAACAGGGAACCAGGATCAGATAGCATAAGAAGTCTGAAGAAGACATAGCTCCCTAATAAGGGTTCATTCCATCCTCCTTTCTAAGACCTACCAGAAGCTTCCTCCCAGGTTCAGCTCATTGAGTCACCCTAGAGTTTCCCAGTTCTGTATTGATCTTTCCAAAAACATAAAGACATATATCACTTACAGACTGTGTCCCACAATTTATCACTTAAATTTATTGCTATTTGTTTCTCATTTATGAGTCTTTTCACCCTTAACAGATTTTGAGCTCTTATAGCAAAGAGGCCATGCCTTATTCTAGTTCACTGTCCTCTGCAATGTGTCAGGCTTAACAACTTAGTACTATAATAAATATTTAATATACACTTACTGTATTTTTAGCTTTGAATTATTTTCTGTTTTATATACACCCTTCACTTCATAAAGTACATGCAGGGTCACCCCAGTTTCCTCCTTTCCCTACCACCGCCCCAGAATGATGGCTCTGTAACTGAGTATTACAGGAACACTGGCACTGGCTGAGCAAACCCGACCTGGATCAAATCAGAACAGCTGCAGCTGTGCTCTGCTGGCGTGCCAGGCCACAGGCTTCCCCAGTTGTCATGAATTAGGGGAGGTAGATGTCACTATACTCTTCTGGTAAGAGTAAATGGAGATATCATAAGTGAGCTTCCCTCCACAACAGAAAGAACCATTTCTATTAATAAGTACTCAATAGTAGGTCTTCTTCTAGCTAAAACATGAGATGAAACACTAGTGACAATTTTTTGTTAGTCAAAGCATCTTTCTACATCCAGCTTAGTATACCCAACATCCAAGTTCACACCATCCCATTTAATGCTAAGGTCAACTTAGTGCCATATTGCTTGATCCATTCCAAGGTTTTTCCCTAAGCTATTTGACCTCCTGTACACGGAAAATAAAATTGTTAGATTTAAATTATTTAATGCCAAGCAGGGAGCCATCCTTTTCTCCTTCTTGTGTCTTTGTTTCACAGAACTGTTATCAGACATGCCATGCAAAC
The DNA here is from genome assembly GCF_000243295.1 of Trichechus manatus latirostris. Taxonomy (NCBI): domain Eukaryota; kingdom Metazoa; phylum Chordata; class Mammalia; order Sirenia; family Trichechidae; genus Trichechus; species Trichechus manatus. The sequence goes on along the minus strand of NW_004443962.1, from coordinate 18,882,607 downwards.
AACTGAACACAAAAAATTACATGGTGCAGTTAATTGAAAAAATGCTTTTGCTGCACACAGAAATTGACACTAAGTGCTGTATTAGCGGGAAATCAGTGATTTTCAATTGACATTGCACAGGAAATCATTTAGTGTCAATTGATATTAAATGGGCAAAATTGTACTGAATTAGTACAAAATGATTTGGTGGGAAGAAATGTGCTTCCATTAGGTGACTTGATATTAAGTGGGCTCAAATGTAATAAGTTTTAGAGGTCACTAGTCAACAAAAACCAGGGCATGTTATCCAACCCTGAGTACATCAGCCTGCTTGCTTTTACCACCCTTATCAAAAGATAAGTCAGTGTCATATTATCATGACAAAACTGTCTCTCTATGAGCTTTCAAGGGAAGTGTAAAATTCAAATTGTTTAAATGAGCTAAATTAAGCAGTGGTAAGAATCATGACTTCGTGAAAACATTTGGTGGCCCCAATCTTTTAAAAATATATATTTTAGAGAATTGTTGGCATGAAATAAAAGGCAAAATAATAGCATGTTTTATGTAATATGGTCCAGATTGAGCTCTCTCTATAAAATGGCCTTCACAGTAAGCATACAATAAATTGTTGGCTGAATGAGTGATATCACTGGATATTATAAAGAAATCACTTTGTAGGTCTTTAAAGAAACCCATGTTTTTAAACCTAAGTAATGGGGAAAGAGAAGTGCAGAAGATATGGGAGGGTGAAGAGTTACTGCAAAGAGAACTAACTCTTTGTAGTATTCAGTTACTACAATGAGAACTCATTGCATAAAATATTGTAGATATGTGCTGGGGCAGAAATGGGGATTTTTGAAGGATAGGAAACTATAAAACTCGCTTGCTATTAGTAATTAAAAAAAATTGTTATGGTGAACTCATCCTGGCAAGTATATGGCTTGAAGAGATGGCAATGACTTGTCTTCTTCTATTTTGGCTCACAGAATTAAAAAAAAAAAAAAAAATCATCTGCAAGAACTGTAAACCCTCAGAGAACTTACCATGAACATATAAAAAGTAAACTAAGAATATTCCCTAGGATTAGCATGAAGCAATCCAAATAAACCCAGCTTCATCAGTGAAGGAAACCTTCAGTGACACTAGAGCTGCAGTTGGGACAATCTTTTTTTTTTTTGTACTTTAGATGAAGGTTTACAGAACAAATAGTTTCTCATTAAACAGTACACATATTGTTTTATGACAATGGTTAACAACCCCACAACATGTCGACACTGTCCTTTCTCAACCATGGGTTCCCTATTACCAGCTTTCCTGTCCCCTCCTGTCTTCTAGTCCTTGCAGTTGGGACAATCTTTAACGGACAGGGGAATACTTGATTCACATCAGTGACACAGACAAATTTTATTTAGTTACAATAATTACTATTTACAGAGCTCTTACTAAGGGTAAGCACAATGCTCAGCATTCTTCATAAAATGTCACAATTATTTCTCTTGACAACCTTATGAATTACCCCCTCCTCCCTCTTAGAAACAAAGATCATGAGATTAAGAAAATTACCAGTCTTAAACATAGTAAGTAGAAGAGCAGATGTTAAGCCCAAAACTATCTGACTCCAAAGTCAAGGATTTTAACTAGGTAAATACGACTTTCAAAGCCAGAACATAAACTGGTAGTTGAAAAAAAAATTCTGTTGAGAGAATATCTAAAGCTAAAAATGTTCTAACACATAACTGGAGCTGGGTACATGCCTAGTGCGCTATTAACTATGAAAATATTGGATAAATTAATCCGGACTGGGGTGGGGGAAGTTAAGCAGTGGTTGATAGTGAAGGTTAGTATCAGAAATTCTTACCTGTACCAAGATGTAGCTATTCATTTAAGTCTAGATTTAAGTGTTATTTTTTTAATAAATAACTCCACTAGAAGCATTTATTCCTTGTGGTTTTAATACAGAGAATTCTACTTTAATTTCTAAGCAGCACAAATAAGTTGAAAATCATGATTAAATACCTCAGTCACCCTTTATCCTAACTAAAGAGAACTTAGCTATGTAAACAATGGAGTTTCACCCAGGTGCCATCCTAATCTCACCAAGTTATACTCATGTTTATAAAAAGAAACAAGAGTTTTTCTCAAGCCTATTTACGATGATAAACGTCACAGTTTCAAAGACCTAAAAGGAAAATTTATGTAAATTCTAGGTAGGTTAACCAATACATACTAATCCAAAATGCATTTGTTAAGAGCAAGGCATGTTCTACACACCCTACGTTGTGAAGATACTTAAAAACCCACTCAACAATCTTCAAAAACAAAGCTTGATCCTTGTTATAGCATATATAAGCACAAACACAAGATGAAAACTGGTGTGGTGATACAGGCTTTACAATCTAAATAAGAAACTTAAAAAAATCACAAATAAACAGATCAAAACACAATGAGTCTGATCAATATACATAACTACATACACTTACTCAGAAAATTATTAAATAAGAAAGTAAGGAATGAAAATAACATACATTATTGTTCATTGGACTAAACTTGCTCTAGTGAAGTTATCTTCATACATAATTTGCTATGTAATCACATTTTTCCTTGAATTTTTATTATAAAAGTGAAGGCATATTTCACTGAAACAATTCTATCTTTAAATGTAAAGAACGCATCCAATCTTATAGAAATCACAAATTTCACAGAAAGTAGGTATTTTTGACAAACTATCAACATTGTGTTAATTCAAATAAAATACTAAAAATACTAAAAGTTAAATTCTATTGTACTTCTAAAATCTACCAATACTTGCTTAACACATCTGCAATACAAAAGTGGTACAATCTAAAGAGGCAACATTTTAATATAATATTTTCACCGGCTTTTGGCCATTGTATCTTGTTTATATCTAATTCACACAATTTTTTCACTCTTTTGTTTAAATTTTTTTTTTTTTGTACTCTCTCCCTTTACTAGTGATTACTGGCTTCTTCTCTGACATCATTACTAGACAATATCTCGGTAACCTGTCACTGTATCCTTGGATAGGAAGAGATAGCATCTACAGCAAGGTCAATATGAGTCAACTTTGTGATATGGGTCCAAAAAAAAAAAAAACAGATTAAATCTTAAACTGTGTTAACAGAATAACAGTATCTAGAATGAGAGACGACAGCCCCACTTTCGTCAGCAATGGTCAGATGACATGATCAATACTGTGATACAGAATGACCCAGAAACACTATAATGTTCTGAGAAAGAGGACAAGGAAGTTAGCAAAACTAGAAATCATAATACACAAGAAATAGCTGAAAGATTAAAGGTGCTGCATATTGACTATTTATGGGATTGGGCCAATAATTGGGGTATGAAAGGTTTCAAATATCTGCAAACTTCTAATTAGATTTACTCTGTATGGTCTCAGCGTACGTATTAGAATAATGGGTTGAGAACCGTAGATATAGATGTCAACTCAAAGTAAAAAGGATCTTAATATCAGAATTGCTCATAGATAAAATGTATTACCTGAGATGTTAGTGAGCATAAGGAGACTTCAAGTGTTCATGCAAAAAGTGGCCAGTTGGACTAGATTACCCAAAAAAAATCATAGTAAAAAAGAGCATTTTTACTATATTTTCCTATGATTCTTCTCAAAACTAAGAACTGAAATATTGTATCCTGCTGGGCTGTGAATGTTTTTCTGATGTTGCCTAAAATTTGAAGTTATCAGCTAAATATTGTCTGATTTTTATCAGCAAAATATTAAAAAGTTGTACTTTTTCCCAACTTAATAAGCAGTCTCTGATTTCAAAATTTGTTGTTGTTCTTCTTTTTTCATTTCAAGTGATATGATCTAATAAAATGCTGAATGACTCTCTGACTGAATCATTCATTCAACATACTTTTTTTTTTTGGACTCTAGTATGTGCCAAGGATGCAAGGCGGCAGACAAAAATAGAATTAAAGATAGGCCCTCTGTTTATAATGTTGAGGTAAGCTGACACACAAGAAAAACATTCATTTTGTAATTCATTGGGTCTTATTTTAGAGGCATGGGCTCTGGAAACACAAAAGAACGGTGTTTAACTTTCCCAAGAAAATCAGGGAAGACTTCACGAAGGAAGTCATATTTGAGCTGAGTTTTGAAAGATAATTAGGATTTTACTAGATAGTAAGAGAGAATGGCATTTTAGGCAGAGAAGGCAATGTGTGCTCAGTGACATGGAAGTATCCAGTGTGTTTAGGAGAAACGGCAAGAAATTGGGTAAGGCTGAAGTGTAAGGGATAGGGTGAAGACAGAATGAAAATAAGCCTGATGAAGTAGATTGCGGTTAAACGTTGAGGTCAGTAGAAGCCATGCTAAGGTGTTTTGGTTTACCTTGAGGACAAACGGAAGATATTTTCAAGCAAAGGTGTGACATGGTCAGATTTGCATTTTAGAAAATTTATGGGCAACAGTGTGTGAAATTGATTTCTGCCGAAGACGTTTTATGTTTTATAAACGGGTTTGCTTCTGAAACATGCGGCAGAAGGAGCCGAGTCCTCCAGCTACCGGCACCAGAAAAGGTGAATTAATAGGCGCCAGCGGGCAGCATGTCGTTGTTAGGTGCTGTCGAGTTGATTCCAACTCATAACGACTCCATGTACAGAGCAGAACTGCCCTACAGGGTTTTCTCAGCTGTAATCTTCATGGAAGCAGATCGCCAGGTCTTTCTCCCATGGAGCCACTGGCTGAGTTCGAACCACCCACCTTTCAGTTAGCAGCGGAGCACTTAACCATTGTGTCACCAGGCCTCCTTAACTGGCGGCATAGAGCCCCGGTTTTCTATAAGGTCTGAGCTTGCAGGTCAGAATCGACTCAGTGGTAACTGCTGTTGGCTTGGTTTTTTTTGACTTGAAGTTCCTATGTGGTGCAAATGGTTAACATGCTCAGCTGCTTTTCGAGCCCAGCCAAAATCACCTCAGAAGAAAGTCCTGGTGATTTACTTCTGAAAAATCAGCCACTGAAAACCCTGTGGAGCACATTTCTACTCTGACACACATGCGGTCGCCATGAGTCAAAGATGACTCGATGGCAACTGTTTTTTTGTTTCGATTCGTTTTTTTTTTTTTACCTTAGTTCCTTTATTTAAAAATCCCATTAAATGAATGAGGACTACTTGGACAGACTGACATGAAGTAGATTACTGTAATGGGAAAAAGCATTTTTAAAGAATTAAAGACCAGGTTGGTGTATACTTGAGAAAAGGCAGTCAAGAAAGATAAAAATTTAAAATACAACCATGAGTTCAATGGGGTTTTAAACTTCTCTTTCAGAAATTTCCATTTATTTTGAAATAATAACAACACACACACGTGAATTACACCTAAAGTTTATAAACCCATTTCAGATTCATCATCTCTCCTCTCTGCCTTGAACCCCATCATGACCATAGGAAAATATTACTATCCCCACTTTACCAGGAAGGCTCCTTTCAAATGAATTACTTGTACAGTTTACACACTACAGTTAGTAAATAATAATGCCAAAATCAAACCTCTACTTTTCAAATTATAAATGCAGTCTTTAGTTCATTTTGTCATGTTTCACAGCTGAAAAACAGTTAGGAATCAGGACAAAGCTAAGACAAGGAGATGACAAGCACATCGTTCAATACCATCCTGTGAGAAACAAAGAGGAGAAGAAGACAAAGACTTTACATTGGATCACACGTTCATTAAATGCATGCTTTCCTGAAAACTAGTTTGGAATTTATATACCAAAGAAAATTATGACCAATATTCAGTGTCAACAGGAATTTACATTGAAAAAGCTCTTTATAATTTTAGGTTTGGGTTGATATTTTATTGACCAGATGATAAGTAAGAAACGCAGAGAGGACGAAAAAATTGTAATTTTGGACCTAAAAAGTTCCAAATGACTATAAATTCCTTAAGGAGAAATAAGTTCTTCTTGTCCTACATCCTCAGACCTTTTTAAAACTAGGCAAAAAAAAATTTGAATACGCAACAGTAAAATTATTTAGTAGTGGGGAAGGTCTCCCTCCATTTCCTAAAAGGAAGTAATTATAATGACCCCACCTGGATTATGAGAAAAAGAGTTTTTTCTTTTCTCAGAGAATTTATTCTAGCACATGAGAGGTAACTCTTGACTCTGTTTCTCCTTCACCCCTCATAGGGAGCCAAGAATTCAGTCCCTGGTGAGTTGTCTTTACAGTTTAGTTGACAATCTCTGACAAGATAGACTACAGTCAACTGAAGCTAGCCATTAAACCGTTAGGAAGCTGAAAAGAAGGCAGAAGTCTCAAGTAGGCAGTAGGGAAATTTAGGATGTAAACAGAAACTGAAAAAGAGTAGCTGACACCAATGGGACCTCCTAAAAATCAAACACTTATGCTCATAAAAAGACTTCACCAAAAGAGTCAAAAGAAAACCTACAGATTGGGAAAAAAATTTTGGCTGCGAAAAATCTGATCAGCGTCTAATCTCTAAAATCTACATGATACTGCAAAACCTCAACAACAAAAAGACAAATAACCCAGTTAAAAAATGGGCAAAGAATATGAACAGGCACTCTGCCAAAGAAGATATTTGGGCGACTAACAGACACATGAAGAAATGCTCACGATCATTAGCAATTAGAGAAATGCAGATCAAAACTACAAGAAGATATCATCTCACTGCAACAAGGCTAGCCATAATCCAAAAAACACAAAGTAATAAATGCTGGAGAGGTGTGGAGAGTCTGGAACACTTATACACTATTGGTGGGAATGTAAAATGGTACAACCACTTTGGAAATCAATTTGGTGCTTCCTTAAAAAGCTAGAAATAGAAGTACCATACGATCCAGCT
>NW_004443962.1:18856867-18874891 GCF_000243295.1 Trichechus manatus latirostris | reverse complement strand
GGGCAGCTTCTGTCCGGAGGTGAGATGGGAAGGCAGAGAGGGTTAGAAGCTGGTTGAATGGACATGGGGAATCAGTGGTGGAAAGGAGAAGTGTACTGTCACAGTATGGGGAGAGCAGTTAGAGTCACATAACAGTGTATGTATAAATGTTTGTATGGGAAAAAAAAAATACAGTAGCTGACACCAGTAGTCTCTTTTTAAGCTCAATTTAGTGTCCCAAGTACTTAAAAATCTATCATCATGTACTCTATGCCATCAGTGAAGGAAAACTCAATTTTTAAACATTTTGTTCACTTTTTATAAAAGGAAAACCATGTTAAGGTCCATATGCAAGGTCTTTCCAATGGATCAGTTCATCTGAAAATTAGCAGCTGAAGCCTAACCAAATGCATAGGAAATTTTCTTTTTCATCTTGAAAAAGAAGAGAGTTGATCTTTATGAGTACAACAATGAGTCTAGAAACAAAGTAACCAGTATATTTTCTTTAAGTTAAAAAAAAAAAAACACATTGAGTACATCAAAAAACAATTAAATATGCTCTCTCCCTGTCCCCTGAATCTTTTTTAGTTGACTTTGAATGGCCTACTTGATAATTCACAAACTGCCAGTTTTAGCATATATTCCCACACATGTACAACAGACATTTCATATTTTCCCCCTTAGATTAACAACTAAAGTTACATTTCACAATGAATACTAAGTCTGTTAGGTAAGATTCACTTAAACCTAGAAAAAGTAATCTGTATTTTTTATTTCTTGCAAATTTGAAACATGTCCATGAGGTCATCACCAAGATCTTTTTCATGTTTTATCATCCTCCAACTTTTCAAACAAGAACAAAAAAGTATGTAAAGGAGGAGGACTAATATCTTTGATCATATGTGTTTCAATTCAAAGTTAAATCTAAGATTTTTTTGTTTTAACATGAAAGGACAAAACAATTCATTGAAAAAAATCTCAGTTCAATTTTCCATTAACTTCTACTTTTAGAATTTCTGGTCTACCCAGTGTGGGACTTTCTAAAAATGTATGTCCTTTTCCATGCCTTAACCCTGAAAATACTGTTTCTACCCACAACATGTCAAGGTGATAATGTTTCAAATAATCTTGAATTATGAACTCTCTATAATATCAGAATAAATCAGCACATTTCATATATGTTAAATTTAAAAGCAAATATTAACCCTCAAAATATATCTTCTGTAAGAGTTTATAACCTCTTTAAATGAATTATAAAAAAGTAGTTGGAACCAGAAAAGAATGTCATCTACTACCTAGGAGCAGAGTTTTAAGGCACAAAGTTTCACTCTGCACTTTCTTTGTCCCTTTGTTCCTCCTCTATTACTCCTACCTCTCTGCAGTCATAAGCCCTTGTTTTCAAGATTTATTCTCCGAGAGGTTTCAAATTATATAAGACTAAGTGTTGGCATTCTTGCTGCCAGCCAATCTAGCCTCATCCCGACTAACATCCTAATGAGAAAAAAAAAAAAAAATCACTTAGTCTATAAAACTGATTTTGATTTATAGGAGCAAATATTATTTCTAGGTATCCCACATATTTTTTCCCCCAAACTTCAGACCTCAAATAAGAGGTTAAAGTTTAATGTGGCTCAGTCCTATTACCTGGTTAATCTGAAAGGCAAAATGATGACAGTACAGAAAACAGGGGGGAAAAAAAAGACAAATTAAACCAAATGATATTGGTTTGTGGACTTTAATGAGTATTTAATAAAATTTTGTAAAAAACGTAATTAATTATTTGCTCATCACCTGTTAGCAGTGATTTTCAATCATGGCTAATCTTAAGAATCAGTTGGAGAGCATTTAAAATATACCAATTCCAAAGCCCCACCCCCAAACCAATTATATTACAATCCGCAGTGCCAAGATTGGAGATTGCTTAAGCAGTTGTTTTTAACCTACCTATTCTCAGTTTCCTTATGTCCAAAATGGACATGATCACTACACATTGTGGACGTTGCGAGGATTAAACGGAATACCGCTTGTGAAGCACCCAGAGCGGTGGCTGGCCCACACAGCACGCACTCACATGTTTACTGGTGGTGCTGACATGAGAGCGCTCTTGCTGCTCTGCATGGTTAAGCCAGTCACTGCTCCAGAAGGGCAATGGTGTGCCTGTAAATAAGACGAAAGGACATTCTTCCAACATCAACCTTGGCGAGCAACGAGCAACCTATATAAGAGAAATACTAGGAAAGAAAGCAGCAAATCCTCCTTGGGCTTCCTCTGATAGAAGTTAGTCTCAATGAAGTGTCTGCACAGCACACACAGGACCACAGAAGGCTCCGTGGTGATTTTGCTTTTGTCTATATAATTTTTCTGCAGAGGCTGGACTTTCTACAGTACGTATACATCATTTTATGGTAAGTAACAACAATAGAGCTACTTTCATTTGAATTAAACAAATAAGAAGTTATATCCATTTTAAAATACAGAGAAACTACACTTTTCTAAAATTATATCTGTACAGGTAAGTTTGTCTACTAATACTGTTCTCACTGTATGGATTGTCCTTACATTTCCTTAAAGGAAAAAAAAAATGGCAGATAACTAAAATGTAACAAATCCAGCCAAATTCATTGTGCTATGAGGCTCTCCAGAAGAGCACTAATAGGGGTGAGCTTTATAATAGGAAATAATAACTAAGTAGAGGGAAAGGGGATATAAATATGATTTAACCCTTCCTTTCAAAAAATGAGGGAAAAAAATATTAAGGCTAGAGGTTCTTTCTTTTTCCTACTACTTTCATATTTTCCCCCTAAATTTAAACTCTGATCTGAATCTTTTACTCTTTCTCTTTATTCTCATATTTTAAGATTCTAGATTATTTCTCATACAATTGGAATCTGCTAGACCACCTAATAAGGGTTCAACAAACATGTGGACCACTAATTTCAGTTGGAAGGACACTATTGCTTGCACTTGTTCACCAATGTATCTCTATGTGGCTCAATTTTGAGTTGTTTGAGCTATAGATCAGGCTCAATATGCAGAAAAAAATTTCTTTCTTTACTTTTCTATTCTACTGAATCATAAAAATCATGATTTACAGTTATAAACCTTCAGGATTAGAAACAAGTTGGAGATGGTTCTATCAAATAGTTCTGGATAATCTGCAATAAACATTTGCCCAGAGATTATGGGTGGTTTCTCATTGAAGACTATCTTCAGTACATGTCAGATACTAAGTCAACAATCATCACCCATTCAAACCTAGAAAGACCAGGACCTAGAGGAACTGGTTCTTAATCCACCCTTTGGTGACATTCAGTCCTATCAGGTCGTTAGAAGAAAAAGCATTTCTTCATGTTCTGCACCCAGAAAATGTTTTTAATTGGGCTTAGTAAGGTAGCATCAATTCCTTGCTCCCAAAATGAAGAAACAGATGAAATGCTGAGGCAAGAGTCAAATTCTCAGGGATCACTGAGCCATTTCCACCAGAGTTTGTATTCTAAAGAAATCCTGCTATCTTTATCCTCAACCAAAAATCATGTTGGCCTTAAATTAATAGGTTTAATCTTACTTAAGAACTGATAAAAACAGCCTGACAAGGCTACCTGAAATTATAAGAAGAGTGATTATAGGTACTATAAGTATTATGAAAAAATATTATTTCTTTCATCTCTCATTCATACTTCCCAATGCAATTTATGAACTGGCTTTCAGGGGAAACTATTTTTATTCATGTAACAAAAACTTTCCTTGCTGTGGGCAAGGCTGATTCTCCATACTATACAATGACAGTTTTCCAGTCAACATTACAGCTCAGAAAATAATTATTAAAAACAAACAAACAAACACAAATCTCTATTGTAGAGTATGGGTTTTAGTGATAAGCAGAATAAAAAGTTATCAAGCACTTCTCCCTCCAATATTAACTGCACAAATGCCAAGAGCTGATTTAGACCTTCCAACTTAAAATTTAATTATCTGCTAGTACATACATTAGACGGTATCTGTTTTTCCACAATGTATTAATATGTTGATATAATGCAAAATCCAAATGTGGTTTGATAAAATAATTTTATCAATAGTTTCTTCTGCTTTCTTTCTGAGCATATTTGTCATTAACTCTGTGGTTGATTTACCAGTTTGGAGGCAAATCTTGTGCATTACCTGTATCTGTTTTTTCCACAAGGAGTACAAGCCTAAATGAAGCCTTTGTAGTTTTGATCTTTTCACCTTTGGCAACAAAAGTCATCAATTTTGTACCACAAAGCATTTCAAGTGACAAAAGAGCTTCAATAACTTCCTTTGACTATTTGACAAAGTTTGAGAAAAGACAACACACAAGGAACTAGGAGGACACAGAACTGCTGGTATTCACCATGGTGCTTTCTAGCTGTACTTTCCAGCTGCTTGTATACAATCATCACACCTGTGTATTCACTTTTTCCAGCACATATTAAATTTACATTCTATATTGCTACAAGATACTATTTATATTTACAATATTATTCTGAATAATTTTGTTAAAATGTTCACCAATACTTTTGTATTTCAACAAACCTGTTTGTAACCACTGAATTTTTGTGAACTGGGAATATAACAGAAAAGTAACAGTTAACAATGGAAAGTTTAACAAAATGGAAGCAATTTTCAAGTGATGTTAAAATATAGTAGCCAAGAAAATCATATACTCTATCCTGTGAACTAATTGGTAGTTGGGATACTGTCTTTGCAGTATATATTTGATCTTTAAGAACAAAAAATTGTGAAAACTACAATTAATCTTATGTTTTTAAGCTTGTGAAATGTATGTGAACAAAATTATTTCCTTGCTTTTTTTTCTTTTTGTTTTTCCTCTAAAACTGCCAAAAGTCACTGACTCCTTGCTAAATTGCCAGGTCTACAGGCAGCAATTAGAGAAACACTGTTAGCAAGCAGAAGTCTGAGTTAGGACAGGTGATACAGAAAAGGCAGATTTTTATTACAAATAAGAAAACTGCTCTAAGTAACTGAAAAACTTCCAAGAATAGCAACCTAAGCACATCCTAAACAATCCTCCTTGCCTTCATCTGTGACTGAAAACCATGCTTCATCCAAATATCTTATTATGAAACACTGTGAAAGAAAACGCCAGCCATAATCACATTCAATGGATCTCCTGAGGAATAAAACTTGGATCCACAGTCTAGTCTGTATAAATGTGGGTTTCCCTGGTATAAAATGGCTTGGCTGGCATCTGAAAAGGATCTTCACTGAACAACAGCTCAAACAAGCAAAACAGAATACCACATTGTAGGTATGATATCCATAGGTTTTCTTTTTAAATGTTCATTTTGTTTTTACAGCAACCTCATGCATGTGTGTGGCACTTTAAGATACACATCCTTATGCAAATTTCCACATTCTAATGGCATGCACCTCAGTCACAGTATCGAAACCTCTTTAAGTGATTTGCAAAATGAGAGACCTGGGAAGGTCTGGAGGTAGAACCAAGAGGAATAAAGCATCTAGATTTGCAATGAAGTTTCTTGCAAAACCAGTGGGTACTTCCCTTCTCCCTTTAGGTCACCTTTCATCAGGTCTTCATTTTTTTCTACTGCACTATTTACGTAATTTTTGAAGTGGTAATTACTTTGTTTCTGTTCATAAAGGGACATTGTAAGAGGTTCCACTTGTGGGAACACCAGACATTTCTGCCTCAAATATAGGTCTTCTGTAGGCTTGTGTGGTGGACAAATACGACATGAAGAAGCTACCTCCTACTCTTACTCTGAATGGTTTGCTTACCCTTCATACAATGCAACCAAAATTTCCTTAGGGAAAAAAGTGCCCAAAACTACATAATATGATTTATTTCTCTAGTAATTAAGTTCGAGAGTATCTTCTGATACATGGTTGGAATTATTATATTTTGTAGGAAACACTTAAAAAACACCATTGCTTTCAAGTCAATTCTGAGTCATAGCAACCCTACAGGACAGAGCAGAAGTGCATCATAGAGTTTCCAAGGAGCGCCGGAGGGATTTGAACTGCCGACCTTTTGGTCAGCAGCTATAGCTCTTAACCACTACGCCATCCGGGTTTCAGAAAACACTTAGCTGTGTCTAAATATTGCCATAATTTATGCAACACAAATAAAGTTTTTTCTTGGTTTAATTGGTGGTAAACAGCTTGCTTTGTTGTAAAGGTAAACTTTACATATGGTAGAATTGAGTATTTATAAAGCTTGTTACCTACGCAGTAACCTGGAATTGTGGTAATTCCTTGATCCCAGAAGTAGTATGACTAAATCAAAACAATAGTAATTATTAATAGCCAGTAAAATTTTTTATACCAAATAGCAATTCTTATTTGGACTACATCTATACACAAACACAAAGCTATTCTTTCTACTTTAATCTTGTTTTGTAGTGTTTTATATGGCTAAAATAGAAAAGTTCCCACACACGCCTGTGCAATATCCCATTTTGAGACAATCCCAAAACCTACTTACTCAATGTGATTTAAATTGTATGCTAGAGTCAGGGCTTTGAGTTCATATGACTTATATGTATAAGTCATAATAATTATTATAATAATATCTCAACAGAAGCATCTGTCATTTCAGGTAAGATAAATAATCTTTGCCGAATTAAACAAATGTTGAGATGATTATTACTGTGTACATTTCAAAGCAACTATAAGCTTCACAAAATGAATCAACTTCACAATTGCTACTCTCAGAGAGTCTATGTATTAAGGACTACTATAAAGGTCACCCATCCGTCTTTTCTCACACACAGGAAGTGAAATCAATGATCTGTCCTCTGTTTATAAAGATGTGACTATTTTTTGTTTTTTATTTGCATTTAACGTAGCATTTCTTAAACACTTCCATCTTTAACAGTAAGTTGTGGATGATCTACAAAAGAGTATTTATTAAAGACATCCATCTAAAAAGGGATTTATAGTAATCCACGCATTTTCTAGCTCACCTCTATAACTTAACTTTCACAAGTCACATGCTCTCACCTGCAAACTCCACTCTAGACATACTGAACTATCTGCCGACCCACATTCTTTTTCTTTCTTTCTTTTTAATCTCCACACTTTGGGATGAGCTGGTTTCTCTTCCTACAACACACTTAACACCTCTCCCTCTGGCTAATTCTTACTCAGCTTTCTAGTGCCATCTTAGCCATCATGAGCTACAGGAAGCCTTCCCTGACCAACCGGGCTTGGGCTAGGTGACCCTCTTATATGCCACTATACCTCTCTGCAGGAGCTTACTTTAATAGCACTTATTATACAGTATTGAAAATGCCCAGTTACTTGTCTGTCTTCACTCTATACTATATGTTCCTTAAGTACAAGGAATATTTGGTGATTATTTTTCTATCTTTAGCACCTAAACAAACAGCAGGTAGTCACTAAATATAGTATGTTCCAGAATATAAACAAACTATTTACTCTTTACTCAATATTATGTCTCAGAAAAGAGGAGGGAGCTTATAAAAAAGTCCACACAAATGCTCTCATATTATAGGGCACAGTCTCAATTATTTATTTTAAACAACAAAGTACTGTTTGGGAAAGATATACTAGCTAGAAATGACTTCAGTCAGTATTGGTTCTGGATGTTCTTAGTGGTCATTCTGACAGAACAGGCAAAGATGAAGGCAAAGAAATTTAATACAAGTTTAGTGTTTATTCCTGGCAATTTTATTCACAATTTCAAATATTAGATGACAATATAAACAAGACTTTAAAAGATCACTTAGAAAAGCAAAAGATGATTTGGTTACATTATGGAGGTCAAAAATATGTAACTAAGGGACAATCATTAAAAATAATTCCCGTAGTGTTACGCACCTGGTATCTGTGTCTTGTGGTGAAATGTTAACTGACAGTTATCATATATGGATTCAAAACAAGCTATAACTCAAATAACTTAGATGAAACTGAAAATTATCTGCTATGGAAAACTTAGGAAAAAAAACTAATTGAGAAAAAGTATATGAGGAATCTGAATAAAATTGTTTCATGAAATATAAGATTTTAAAAATAAGATTAATAAATTAAAATAATGTTTTATATGACATTATTTTTAATTGTCCATGTGTAAAGAAATCAGTTAGTTAAGTATTATTAGTGAACATTTATCTATGTCATCCAAAGCTCCTCCAATTTCTTTTTTATAATAAAATAGGGAATCCATTGATTTAAAATCAGAGTTATCTTACTTGGCAGTATATATGGAATTTCATAAATGTATGACTAAATGAACGGAGCCCTGGTGGTGCAGTGGTTAAAGAACTCGGCTACTAACCCAAAGGTCAGCAGCTCAAACCCACCAGCGGCTCCACAGGAGAAAGATGTGGCAGTAATCTTGGTAAAGATTACAGCCTTGGAAACTCTATGGGGCCATTCTACTTTGTCCTATAAGATACCTAAGAGTTGGAATCGACTCAGCGGCAGCGGGGATGATTAAATGAGTGAGTGAATGAATTAACCTCTCTTGATCTTCTGTTAGAAACCAAAACTAGTATTACATTGTAAAACAATTTTATATAAAAGCAATGTAAAATTCATTGTACAAGTTAAGGTAACTTGAGAATATGTGCATTCATATGACTGGCCCTTTGCATCTCACAATGGTTACTTGATTTTTTATTACACTTTCTATACTCTGCCATAAATATTAAAACATATACCATCTCACAAATATAGGCTAACTGCTATGTAACTTAGGGAACTTTTTGGCATACTTTTTTTCAATGTACAAATGCCAGCTCTGATTAAAGGTTATGATGAATATGTTAACTAATATGGCATATGGCTGGAATATCACTATGTAGTTTAATCTACAGAAAAGAGTAACAATACTGGTAATAAAATAAAAACTACTATAAAACTCATCAATTAGAACAAGAGAAAGCTAAAGTCAATCCAAATTAACTGGTAGACACAATTATAGAATATTGTTTTGTTTTGTTTTTAACGATGTTCTATCATTTTCAAGCACATTCTTCAGTTGCAGGTATAAACATTTGTCCCAATAATCAGAAATTCCAAACTGGCAGTATTTAAATTACAGATGATTTAATTGAAATTTTATGATGCTAAAGCTTTAAGCTTAAAGTACTTTGGCCAAATTTTCTGCTGGGCATATTCACTCCATAATTCATTCACACATTCAGACATTAATTCAATAAACAGTTATTGGGCTCCAATTATATTCTAGGTGCTATGTTAGTTCCAAAATGACAATAAAGAGAAAAAACAGATGCAATCCCTGTTGTCATATAACTAATACCTAGTGGGAGCCAGATATTAATCAATAATTATAAAAATGATTGCATAACTATTAATGGAGAGAAAGTTTTGGAGGGAAAAAAATAAGGTTCTACAATAGCATTTAAGAAAGGAATTTGAAATATACTTAAGAAAACGTCCTTCAGGAAATAATGCCTGAGCTGAGGTATGATGGAAGGACAGGAGTTTGGGCACCATAAAGTTAAAGCTGGTGGGGGCCATAAACTAGTAACTGTAATTTATTAGTTAATTGTTAGAACAGAAATCAGTATTGCTAAATTCATACCTTAAAAATACTTTGTTCTCCTAAGAAGACTAGAAATTATCCTACTAACTCTGGTCTCAAGGTGCTTCACAAACCCCTTTTTCATGAGTCAAATTTCAGCAAGTTCCTTTTTCAATTATCTTAAATTTGGAATTAGTGATATCTTCATGGAGGAGCTTAACCAGAATTTGATAAATGATACCAGAGTTTTCTAAAGATGGAAGTGCCCAGACTCCCGTACTATCTTTTGTCCTAAAGAAATATGGAGTCAAAGAGACAAAATCAAAATTATGTTTTCCTATTAAATGGGAATTCATCATCTTTCCTCCTACGAAGTTCAACTTAAGTCAAATAAATTTTCTGTTAGGAAGAATCTTGCCAAGCTCTCATTCCTACCACTGATTGCCCTAAACAAACAAAAAACAAAATGTAATTTAGTAAAAATCTTAAATTTAAATTACTGGGTGTTCATATAATTTTGAAGTATACTGAATTTTTCATTATAAAACTTTAAGTGCTTTTATAGGAAATATAAAAAATGTTAAAAAGGAGAGATTTCAGAAAAAACAATTGTTCAGAATCCCACCACCACAAAACAAGCACCGTGAACGTTTTGGTGTTTGAATTGGTTTTAGTTATTACTAAGAATAAGTTTCATTCTTTTCTTGAGTTTATAATTTTTTTTTAAATTTTTGTCATTAATAAATTTCTCTGGTTATCAAATATTTTTACTGTGGTAAAATCCACAATAAAGACTAATGTGAATGCTGAAAACTGTGTGCGTGGTTATCTCGTTTGGGCTACCCACTTTTCATGTGCCACACTATAGTTAGGGAAAAAAGCTACCCTCAAATATCAGAATCATTTAGAACAACAACATGCTCATGTCATGAGAGGTACACAGGAATCGAAGCCAGTCATGTCTCCTGGTTCAATCTGGGACAAGAGCTCGTTTGAGTGGAATAAATGAGATTACCTGTGCAATGATTAAATTTATATTTCTTTTTAAAATTTTTAATTTATAGTGTTGTTGAGACTATACACAGCAAAACATATACCAATTCGACAGTTTTAACATGTACAACTAAGTGACATTGATTATATTCTTCGAGTTGTGTAACCATTCTCACCCTCCATTTCTGAGTTGTTCCTCCTTCCTTAACATAAACTCACTGCCCCCTAAGGTTCCTGTCTAATCTTCCCAGTTGTTGTTGTCAATTTGATCCCATATAGATAGTTCTCAAAAGAGCATTTTGCTCAAGGCAGACATTTTTTACTCATAAAAACCTGTTGCCATTGAGTCAATTCTGACTCACAGTGACCCTATAGGACAGAGTAGAACTGCCTCCATAGAGTTTCCAAGGAGCACCTGGTGGATTTGAACTGCCGACCTTTTGGTTAGCAGCTGTAGCACTTAACCACTACACCACCAGGGTTTCCAGACTTTTTACTAGTTAAGCTAAACTATTGCTTGGTACCATTACCGAACATTTTGATTAAAGATTCTATAGAAGAATCCTAATCAAAAGGGGGAGAAATGTAGATAGAATTTCAAATTCTCATGGACTCTAGACTTCCTGGAGCCATAGAGGCTGGATTAACTCCTGAAACTATTGTCCTGAGATAATCTTTAAACCTTAAACCAAAAATATCCCCTGAAGTCCTTTTTTCTTTTAATGAATGCCTATGATTGAATTTGTTTAAGTTAAATAGAAGCATATGATGAGATTCCACTGTATTTCATCCTAACTTTCATTGTGATATATTTTCATTCTAGAGTTCAAGAATTTCCATATTGTAAGCTGAGAATTATTTTGCTACTCTGCTTGAATTCTGTCAAATGCCTTGTGAACCAGTCCATTATACTTAAATTCTGAATCAAACTTCTAAGCAAGAGATACAACATAATAACGGCAACAAAAACGAATAAAAAAAGTATGCAAATACAATGTAACAATGTATCAGTATGATGGTATGTTTCAAAGTTTCTATCTGGTTTAGTTTGCGTTAAGTTTGGTATTATACTACAAAGAACACCATACTTCCATATTGCAGTTTCAATTAAATTGGGGTTTTGAATTATTTTTAATTCAATTTAACTTTTTAGTTATTTAAATTAGTTCTTTACTTAGTTGGCACAATCATAGCCCATTGTCTCCCATTAGTCAATATCTCCTTTATAAAATTAAGTATTCAGACTTTTAGCATGTGAAGCATTGAAATATACAAGGTTTTTCAAATAGTCAAGACAGAAAGCCTATGACACAAATGAAGAAACAGAGAAAAAACTGTGAGGGAAAATATTTTTTATTAAGATAAAAATATCAAATAATATGTTCATAATGAGCAAGAATAAGCACCGTTTCAACTTTCAATATAAGTTATTTTTCATTTGTCTTTCCAGGGAAGGGATGGAATAACAAATAGTAGTCATATGTTTAACTGTCTTTAAAAGCACTGTTAATCTCGACAACAGGAATCACAGCAAGCTTGTGAATTCCTTACGTAACTCCCTAAAGTTAAAAGTGAAGAACCTAGATTTAAAGAGATTACATGAATTGCCTGAGATCTTTGCAGTTACTTGGTAGCAGCATTAGAACTCAAATCCAAACATTTTCTTGCTACTACACCATATTCTATTTCTATTCTCTCTAGGCTAAACTCACACAGTTCAAGGGAAAATTAACATTACATAATTAATTACCTGTCCAAACAGAGTAGTGTTTAAGGTCTCCATTATCATGCATAATAACAATTACCTGGATAATTCAAAATTGATTTATTCGACACTCTGATCTACACAAAATCTAAAACAAACAAAAAACAAGGAATGGCCCTCCTAGAGGGATTATTGTTATCACCATAAATTCCTAAAAGTAACACATTTTGAATTTTCTTTGTACTTTATACTTTTCACGGTCAATAATTTTATATTGCTTTATAAGCATCAGAAAAATACAGCAATTAATTATAAGGACTATATAGGATTTTCTGCAGATTTCATACTGGTTCACATTGAAGGCTACAACCGCAGTTTCTGGATATTTGGCCTCCTTTCTCCTATTACTAATATATATATATCACTAAGTAATTTTATCTGTAACACATTTTTGCTACCTCTTTGTATCTCAGTCTCTCTCTCTCTTTCTCTCTCATGTCCCTTGCTTTGGGGGAAGTCAGTTGCCCTAAGTCAAACAGCCCTAAGCAGCCCATGTGGTATGGAACTGAGACTTCCTACAACCAGAAGTCTCCTTCCAGTAGACGCCTCCTTTCAATAGCTGTGTGAGAGCGCCGTCTTAGAAGCAGATCCTCCAGTTTCCAGATGATCACTGCCCTGACCGACATCTTGACTGCAACTTGACAAGAGACTGAGCTAAAAACCACCCAGCTCAGTAGCTCCCAAATCCCTAACTGACAGCAACTACGAGATAATAAATTTTTATTGTTTTAAAATGCTTAGTTCTGGGTAATTTGTTATACAACAATAGATAGCTAACACCTCCTATGAGATATTAGGTAAGTTATCTAGCTCTCTGAATCTGTTTCTTCACTGTTACAAGATAACAGAGATACTAGTATCTAACCTATAGCATTGTTGTAGAGATTAAAAATGTAAAAACAATTTGCCTATCAAACATTAAAATCTCAATAAATGTTATAATAGTATAACCATATAACCTTATCTTTATTAATCACAGACATTTACTTTGCTCCGTAAGTTTTGCTAGTTCATGTTTACAGTACTTCATTAGCTATATGGGTGATATTCATACACTAAAAGAAGTACAAAGAATTAGAGATTTAATTCTAGAGAATAAAACAATATATGTATTAGAAAAAAATACCAAGAAAAAATTGTATAGTCTTGTGGTAGGGTAATTTTCCTTAGTATAATGCCAACATAAGAAGCCATAAAAGTAAATACTGAGGGATATAGCTACATAAAAATGGAAAATATCCATAGAGTAAATAATTGCATGTAAAACTAAAATGACAAAAGGGTGAAAATACACTCTATGTATTATAAAGAGTGAATACACTTAAAATAAAGAGTGTTACAAAATAATGAGATGTATCTGTGAGTATGTGTGTGGCTGGCGGGAGTGCAAAAGAGTTCTTACAGCAAAATTTAAAAAATAGGAATTTCACAAAACAGAATTCAAATTATTAGTAAACATATAAAGAGATGCTCCAAAAATAAAGAAAATACAACATCGACATGTCAGCGAGGTATCTTTTTCACCTAGCTTAGATTGCAAATACGTAGTATTGATGGGGGGGGTTAGAAACTAACACCACCCTGAGAGGGTAAACTGGCCCAGGATTTCTGAACAGCACTGTGGCACACAGGGCATATCAAACTCATATGTCCCCCTTGACCTGGCAATGATTTTATCCTAAAGAAATAATTGCACAAGTGCACAGTCGTGTACAATCAAACACATATATCTTGAAAGATAAACGTGACTCATATTGCTGGGTTGGTTTTTTATCTTTTTTTTTTTTTTAAATAGCATGTAGAATGGTATTTTTATATATTGCCATTTTTGTTTTTTAAATTGTCTTCCCTTCAAAAATATAAAAAAGTATAGAGACCTATCGATAACGGTTGTACGTAGGGCGAACCTCAGTTTATGTCCACATAATTAAACCATAAAGCCACCTGGCTCTTTCAGACCCAAACCTTTTACATTCTCAATTGTACGGTATATCATTTACATCTGCGGTAACTAATACTTCCCTATAGGGTGTTTGGACTTAATCTGAAAAGAGAAAACAGGAAGTAGGAGGAGAAGAAACAATTTTTCCTCTTTTACTTCACAGTACAATTTGAGATGAGAATTAGTAACAATAACAGAAGTTTGTGTCTAATTAGTGCGTCAAAGAGTTTGGTTCATTTTGTTGGAATATTTTTTGAGCTTATCTATTCCAGAATTTGTGTTTTATAAATACTCTACTGGGAGTAAAAATAATCTGTACACCTAATTACTTGGACACAGTTTTCAGAACCATTATAGAATCACAGGCTTGAAGGTACCCGCCTGCCCTCTCCAGCACTTCCGGCGGATGTGCTGCTGCGGCAGCTGCCATCTTCAGTGATCTTCAACAGAACGAACGTCAGCAAAGTAAGTTTCTCTCTTGATGTGGACAATAAATTTGTTTGAATACATGCTACGGTTATATTCCTTTTTTAAAAAATCAGTTTTATTGAGGTATAATTTACATACAATATAATGCATCCATTTTGAGTGTACAGTTCAGTGTATTTTGACAAATGTATATGTACATTTCACCACCTCCACAATCAAGATACAGAATATCTCAATCACTGCAAAAATGTTTCCTCTACCCCTTCCTGTTCAATCCTCCATCCCTACTCCTGGCCCCAGGCAACCACTGATGTGCTTTCTGTCACTAAAGATACCTAGTCTAGAAAGTTATATAAACGAAATCATACAATAATGACTCTTTTGGGTCTAGCTTCTTTTACACAGTATGTTTTTTAAATTCATGCATATGAATCTTCTTCATTTTTATTGCTGAGTAGTATTACACTGTATAACTGGACCACAGTTTGTTTATCCAATCAGCTGATGAAAGATACTTGCATTGATGTCAGTTGTTAAGCTACTATGAATAAAGCCATTACGAACATTCATGTACAAGTCTTTCAGGTGGTCACATGTTCATTTCTCTTGGGCAAATACTTAGGAGAGGATTTTCTGGATCATATGGCAAGAGTATAAGAAACAGCCAAGCCGTTTCCGAAGTGGTGGTACCATTTTCATTTTCACCAGCAATGAGTAAGAGTTCCAGTGGTTCCATATCTTTTCCACACGTGGTATTGCCAGAATTTTTCATTTTAGCTATTCTATTGGCTATGTATTGGCATCTCTTTATGGTTCTAATTTGTATTTTCCTGATAATTAAAATGTTGAACATCTTTTCAGTACTTATTGACCATTCCTGTATCTTCTTTTGTGAAGGGCCCAAATATTGTGTTCATTTTTTTAGTGCACTGTTTGCCTTCTTATTTATTGGGTGAAAGATTCTTTACATATTCTTGGTACAAATTATTTGCCAGATACGTGCCCTTCAAATATTTTCTCCCAGTATGCGGCTTACCTTTTCATTTTTCCAAGAGCCAATTTTTTTTTTTTTAAATTTTGATGAAATCTACTTTATCCTTTTTTGTTTTGTTTTTTGTTTTATGGTTCATGCTTTTGGTATTCTGCTTCAGAAAGCTTTGACTATCTGAAGGTTGCAAATATTTTCTCCTAAGTTTTCTTCTAGTTTTTTTGTTTGTTTGTTTGAACTTTTATATTTAGACCCAAGATCTATTTGGAGTTAAATTTGGTGTACCATGTGCGGTAAGGGTTGAGGTTCATTTTCCTCCATAAAGACACCCAGTTGTACCAGTACCATTTATTAGGAAGACTTTGCTTTCCCCGCTGAATTATTTTGGCACCTTTGTAACAAATCTACTAACCATATATGTGTGGATCTATTTCTCAGTTCTCTAATCTCATGCATTGGTCTATATGTCTATATTTAGGTCAAAACCACTCTATCTAGATTACTGCAGCTTTAGAATAAGTCATAAATCCTGCTATTTTGTTCTTCATTTTTAAAATTATTCTAGTTACTCTAGGTCATTTACATTTCCAAACAAATTTTAGAAACAGTTTCTCAATTTTTATAAAAAGTTTGTTGTGATTTTAACTGGGATTGCATTGATTTTACAGATCACTTTCGGAAAAAAATGACCTCTTTAACAATATTGAAGATTCAATATTCATTATTTTGATATATACTTATATCTTCTTTAAATCTCTCAGCAATATTTCGTTAGTTTTCAGTGTACATGTCTTAAACATATTTTGTTATTTTATATCTAAATTCATCCAATTTTTGTGCTATTGTAGATGATACTTTATATTTCCTTTTCTAATTGTTTGTTGTTAGCAGAAAGCAATAGAATTGATTTTTGTACATTTATCTTGTATCCTGCAGCCATGATAAATTCTCTTATTAGCTTTAGTAGTTTGTGTAGATTTCTAAGGATTTTATATAAAGAAGATCATATCATTTGTGAATAAAGAAAGTTTACTCCTTCCTTACCAACATTTATGCCTTTAATTTCTTTGCCTATTGCACTTGCAGGACCTCCAGAATATGATAAATAAAAGTGATTGCAGATGAAAGCACTCAGTCTTTGATGAATAAGTAAGATTTTAGCTGTGTCTTTCAAGGAATTTGTCCATTTTATCTAAGTTGCTGAATTATTGGCTTAGAGTTGTTCATAATATTCTCTGATTATTTCTTTAATGTTTATAGGATCTTTGGTGATATTTCCTCTTTCATTATTGATAGTGATAATTTATACCTTCTTTTTTCTCTTCATCTCTAGTGTACCTAGTTTATCAACTTCATTTATCTTTACAAAGAAAAAGCTTAAGTTTTTATTGATTTTCCTCTATTTTTGTACATTTTCATTTATTACACTTTATTATTTTCTTACTCCTACTTATTTTGTGATGAATATGCCCTGTTTTGTCTAGTTTCTTAAGGTAGAAGGTTAGATCAATGATTCCCCTCCTAAGGATTGCTTTAGCAGCATCCCAAAATATTTAATATTTTGTGTCTTAATTATAATTTAGTTAAAAAATTGTCTAATTTCCCTGGTGTAGTGGGTTGACTGGTAGTCCCAAAGACATGCCCACATCCAGATCACTGGAACCTGTGAATATTAATATTCATTAATTTATATGGCTAAAGAATGTGATTAAGTCAAGGACCTTGAGGGAGGCATTTACCCTGGATTAACCAGGTGGGCCCTAAATGCAATCAGAAGTATCCTTATAAGGAAGAATCAGTGGGAGTTTTTGACACATAGAAACACAGAAGAGAAGGCAATGTGCATAAGGAGCAGAGAAAGATACAGCCACAAGCCCAGGAATGCTGACAGTCACAAGAACCTGAAAGAAGCAAGAAACAGATTCTCCCTTACACCGTCCAGAGGGAGTGCAGCTCTAACACCTTGATTTTCACTCAGGGAAGTGAATTTAGAACTTCTGAGTCTCCAGAACTGTGAGAGAATAAATTTCTGTTGTTTTCAGTCACCACCCAGTTTCTGGTACTTTGTTACAGCAGTTCCAGGAAACTAGTACATCTAGTAATTTTTTTTTATTTTTTATTCTACTTCAGGTGAAGGCTTACAGAACAAATAGTTTCTCATGAAACAGAAGTACACATGTTGTTCTTTGACATTGGTTAACAACCCCACAACATAGCAACCCTCTAACTTCTCAACCTTTTTATTTTTTATTTTTGGTGAAAATACACATAGCCAAAGATACACCCTTTCAAAAATTTCTACATCCACAGTTCAGTGACATGGACTACGCTCTTCCAATTGTGCTGTTATTCTCACTTAAGATGAAGGCTTACAGAACAAAATAGTTTCTCATTTAACAGTTACTACAAATGTTGCC
>NW_004443962.1:18751159-18854258 GCF_000243295.1 Trichechus manatus latirostris | reverse complement strand
GTGTGGTGCTTCTGCCTAGAGCGCCATTTTGCCAGAACTCCTACATCTAGTAATTTTGATCTTTGATCCTTGGGTTTAGAAATATATTATTTCCAAATATTTGGAAATTTTCCAGATTTCTATATACTTTTTATTCTGAATTTAATTCTATTGTGTATACAGAATATATTCTGTATAATTTCAATTATTTCAAATTTACTGGGACTTGTTTTATGGCTCAGCATATAGTCTATGAGTTTATCTTGGTGAATGTTCCATGTATACCTGAAAAGAATGCATAGTCTGCTCTTGTTCAACGTAGGATTCAATAAATGTAATTTAAGTCAAATGGGTTGATGGTGTTTTTAAAATCTTCTATATCGTTATTGAATTCTTTGTTTATTTGCCCTACCAATTACTAAGAGAAAAATGTTGAAATCTCCATTCATAATTATCTAATTTTGATTCCTTTTTTAGTTTTTGCTTTTTTATTAGGTGCATTAGCTTGTTACCAGGTGCACACATACTTAGGATTTTTATATATTTTTAATTAATTGACCTTTTGTTTATAATATATCCCTCTTTATCTATGGCAATATTCCTTGTCCTAAAGTGTAGTTTTTCTGATGTTAACTTAGCCACTCCAGCTTTCTTATAATTCGTGTTTACATGGTATATCTTTTTCCATCCTTCTATTTTTAACCTTAATACTTAAAGCAGGTTTCTTGTAGATAGCATATAGTTGAGTGTTACTGTTTATTCAATATGACAACCTCTGCCTTTTAATTAGACTGTTTACAGCATATACAATTTACTCCAATTCTTAATATGGATGAGTTTAATTCTATGATCTTGCTATTTTTTTTCTATTTGTCCCATCTGTTCTTTCTTTCTTTCTTCTTTTCCTGCCTTGTTTTGAATAAGTTGAGTATTTAACGTTCCATTTGTACCTTCATTATTAGCTTATTATTTATACCGTTTTGTTTCATTTTGTAATGGTTGTTCTAGGTTTTGTTTTTGTTGTTGTGTGCCATTGAGTCTATTCCCACTCATAGCAACCCTACAGGACAGGGTAGAATGCCCCATAGGGTTTCCTAGGCTGTAATTTTTATGGGAGTAGATCACCAGGTCTTTTCTCCCATGATACCGTGGTGCACTCGAACTACTAACCTTTCAGTTAGCAGTGGAGCATGTAACAATGATGCCACCAGGACTCCTGTTCCAGGTTTATAATAGGAAATTTTAAGTTATCAAATCTTCCTTGAAATAATATACCACTTCACATACAATGTCAGACCCTTTCAACAATATACTTCCATTCCCCCCCATTATTTATGTAATTCATGTAAAATATTTTACTTCTACATATTTCATAATATATTGTTAATATTTTTGCTTTAAATGGCCAATTTTCATTTAAATAAATTTTAAAATAAGATGAAAAAACTGTTTTACATTTATCCATTTATTTACCATTCCAGGTACTCTTCATTTCATTGTGTTGATATAAAATTCCATCTGGTGTAATTTTCCTTCTTCCTGAAAAACCTGTAGTCTAACATTTCTTGTAGTGCATGTCTGTGGGTGATGATTTCTCTCTTGGATTTTGTTTTTCTGAAAAAGTTTTTATTTTATAGAATATTAGGTTGGCTTTTTTTTTTTTTTTTTTTTTACTTCCAGCCTTGTAAAGATATCATCCTTGTGTCTTCTGGTTTGCATGGTTTCTGACCAGAGGTCTGTGAAAATTCTCTCTCTTCCAGGTGCACTACATCTGCTTCCTCCGTCTCCTTTTGAGATTTTCTATTAACGGTTCTCAACAATTTGATTATGATGTGCCTATGAACTGTTCTTTATTTTTTACCCTGCTTATGGTTTACTGAGGAGCTCTCGTGGTGCATAGGTTAAGTGCTCAGCTGATACCCGGAAGGTCGGTGGTTCAAACCCACCGGCCGCTCCATGGGAGAATGATGTGGCAGTCTGCTCCCATAAAGATTACAGTCTTGGAAACCCTATAAGGCAGTTCTACTCTGTTCTATTATAGTTGTCATGAGTTGACTTGACAGCAGTGGGTTTGGTTGTTTTTTGTTTGTTTATTGGTTCTTTGAGAACTTGGATCTCTTTATATATAATTTTAATCAAATTTTTTAAATTTTCAGTCATTATTTCTTCAGGTAGTTTTTCTGTCTCCCCACCCTCCACCCCCAATCTTTCTGGGCCTCACATACGTATTAGATTGCTTATGTTGCCCCATAGATCTCTGAGGCTCTGTTTGTTTGTTTCAATCTTTTTCTCTCTGCACATGTTTCAGACTGGATAGTTTCTATTGCTTTGTCTTCACATTCACTAATCTTTTTTTCTGCAGTCTCTAATCTCCTGTTATGCCAATGCAGTAAAGTTTTCCTTTCAAATTTGCTATTTTTCAGCTCTAAAAGTTCCATCTGGTTCCCTTTTATATCACGTATTTCTCTCCTCATTATAGTCATGTTTTCTTTTAAATGCTTGATCATATTTATAATA
The DNA here is from genome assembly GCF_000243295.1 of Trichechus manatus latirostris. Taxonomy (NCBI): domain Eukaryota; kingdom Metazoa; phylum Chordata; class Mammalia; order Sirenia; family Trichechidae; genus Trichechus; species Trichechus manatus. The sequence continues at coordinate 18,851,762 of NW_004443962.1, read as the reverse complement.
GCTATTTTAAAATCCTTTACTTCAAATTCCATCATTTCTGTCACTTTGGAGTCTGTTTTCATGGATGATTTTTCTCCTTATTATGCTTCACATTTTCCAGATTTTTCTCACGTACAATCAAGTTTAGTTTGATGTCAGTTATTGTAAACTTTATGTTGTTGAATGCTGGACATTGTTGGATTCCTTTAAAAGTGTTAGACATTTTTCTGGCAGGCAGCTAAATAATTTGCATTTGTTTGGTACTTTTGAACCTTGTTTTTAAGCTTTATTAAGGCAAGCCTAGAGTCGCCTTAGGTTGTAAGGGTCGAGCAAATGGTTATGCTCTGGGCTACTAACCAAAAGATTGATGGCTTAAACCCACTCAGAGACATCTCAGAAGCAAGGCCTGGCAATCTGCTTCTGAAAGGTCAGAGCCTGGAAAACCCTGTGGAGCAGTTCTACTCTGCACACTTGGGGTCGCCATGAGTCTGAATCAACTTGACAGCAACTAACAACCACAACAGCAGAGTAGCCTTACTCAAGGACTTGCTAAGCCCTACTAAAGAGACGTGATCCTTCTGGGGTCTTATTCCCTAGGTTATTAACAAGAACTCTGCACTTTGGCTTAACAAAACTTAAACATCTCCAAGCCCTGTATAAGCTCTAGGAGTGGTTCCTCTTTCAGCTCTCTGGTTGTTGTTTGCCCAGCTTTTCGAAGGTTAATTCAATGTATGCACAGTTTTGCATTTATTCAGCAACAAACTCAAGATAATCCCTTTGCAGATTACTGGAGCCCTTTCCAGTTCCCTCCTCTCCAGTACTCTATCCTGAAAATTCCACTGCCTGAGCCTTCCCAAACTCTAAACTCTGCCTTCTCAACTCAGTGCTCTGCTTGGGTTCCCCTTCTCTGCACCACATCAGGAAAGTGTATCTAGGCATAAAACATGTAATTCTTTCAATGTAGCCAAAAATTATGCAGCATCAGTTGTTTAAACATCTGTTGTTGTTGTAAATTTCAATAGAGTGAGCTAGGACTCATGGCAACCTTATGTATAACAAACAAAAAGTTGCCCGGTCCTGTGCCAGCTTCATAATTGTTGGTGCGTTTGAGTCCATTGTTGTGGCTATTGTGTAAATTCATCTGATGAACGGTTTCCTTCATTTTTGCTGACCTTCTCCTTTACCAAGCTTTATGTCCTTTTCTAGTGATTAGTTTTTCCTGATGATGTGTCCAAAGTAAGGAAGTTGGAGACTCACCATCCTTGCTTCTTAGAAGGACTCTGGCTTTATTTCTTCTAAGACTGATTTGTTTGTTCTTCTGGCAGTCTACAGTATATTCAATATTCTTCGCCAACACCACAAATTTGAATGCATCAATTCTCCTTCTGTCCTCCTTTTTCATTGTCCAGCTTTCACATGCATATGAGGCAATTGAAAAGACTAAGGCTTGGGTTATGAGAACTTTAGTCATCAAAGTGACATCTTTTCTTCTTAAAACTAAAAAGAGGTCTCTTTTGCAGCAGATTTTTCCAACGCAATACGTCATTTGATTTCTTGACTGCTGCTTCCAACTACGTTGATTGTTGATCCAAGTAGAATGACATCACTGACAATTTCAATTTTTTCTCCATCTGCTTCCTCTATTGTCTCATACAAATCTAACTGAAATTTTGGGGTTTATTTTGAAGAATCATGTATTTCATGTGGTAACTGACCATGCTGTTAATATTATGAAACAAAATACAGGAATTACATTTATTCCTATTAAAGTCCGTCTTTGATAATGTGCAAATTTTACAGCAATTCCTTGCCCTCTCATCCAAATCACTGATATATAACACTGAAGACAATAGGGTCAAAAATGTTACTTAATATCTTTCTCTGGGAATATCTATATTCCAGCCATACTGAACTTTTTATCACTATCCAAACAACCTCCCTTTAGCACCTATTTTCCTGACTATTTATTAAGATTACAAGCTCTAGGGTTAAACTGACTAACTTCAAATCCTGACTCCACTCGTTTATAGAGCAAGGTACAGTTAAACTGCCTGTGCCTTAGCATTCCCATAATAATGCAGGACCCACCTGAGAATGATTGTTGTGAAGAATAAGCAGTGCATGTATGAGCTGATGTTACCATCACTTGCAATATTTCCCCCTATTTCTCAATGTTACAAATCCTATTTTTACTTCAAGAAACAGTTAAAATGGCACCTATGCAGGAAGCTTTTCCCCTAGATCTAGGCTGAGAGCACGTGCTCTCAAGATTCTCATTACAAGCTATTAGTGTTTATATATTTTTTCTTTTATTCATATTAAGCAATAAAGTCCTTGATGAAAACATCCATGTTTTACTCTTTTTTAAAAACACCCAAAATGGATAGTAAATTGCCTTCTATTTAGCAGGTCACTAACAAATATTTGTCAAAAAGTCAAAACCAAACATGACTCTCTGGGGAAGTTTTTTTCAAATAGCTTGGGAATCTATCTAAACTTACTGCCATCATTTGGTCAAATCCCTTGCTTACATGAAGATACATATGTTTGCAGCATTCTTTTTATCTAATAGCCTAGTTATCTTTATCAGAAAAAAGAGAATAAGATTAGTATGACATGACTTGCTCTTGGTGAAATTATGATATGGCTCTTAGTAATCACTTTGGTTTTTACGTGCTCATAAATAATCTATGCAACATTTCATTTCATCACTGCTAGGATAGACAAAGTTACTGTTCTGTGGATTACAGAATTCATCTTTATCTTATCTTTAACACTTTACACATTTGCTTGCATCCAGTATTTTATACCTTCCAACTCTCCAATATATGATCACATCTGGAAGTTATGAAGTTCAGTGGAAATTAAAGAAAAAGTCCTTGAGTTTAGATTCTTACTTGCTCTAACGGAAAGCTGTGTGTCTTGAACAAAATCATTTAATTTCAGTTAACACATCTATGACATCTTTTCAGAGTTTAATGAATATTAAACGAGAGTAAGTGTAAAGTTCAAACTTAGTGCCAAATGTTCAACACTCTTCAGCTGCTTGCTCTTCCAAGTTTGTTTTCTAACCTGTAAAATGGGAACAATCATCCTTCCTTGCTTTTCAGGATCACCCTTAGGAACATGTGAACACACATACCAACAATTTTTGGAAAATGCACATTATATAAACAGGCAGGATTTATTATTATTATTATGGCTATCATTCTGGAATAAAATTTGTCAAACTTTTTGGATTTCGATTTTAACTTGCCAAAATGGCCTCTTAATAAGCAATTCAACCACTGATTTACATGCTTTTCCTCCAATTTGAAGATTATTCCTCTTAGTAGAGAAAAATATAAGCAAAATAAATGTTCATCATCTCTGCCTTCTCTGTATTACCTTCCAACACTAAGTCACATTCTCCCAAGTATGAGGTGACCCTTTAAATCCCTTCTAAAAGTTCATGATTCTAAAAGAGTAAATTAGTGTGCTATTAAACATACAGAAAAAAGCCTAAGAAATATTGGAACAGCTTTTTACAAATAGCTGAAACTATTTAATATGGATGTCTTAAAAATATGAATAATTAAGTATCGCATAAAGTAAAAGTCATTGATTTATTTTATGATGGAAATATTTCAGTATAGTTAAATTTGTGTATATCATAAAAATTTTCTTCAGGTCCTAAGCATTAATCCTTTCTACCACCACACAAAAACTAAACAATGTGCATCCTGAACAATAAAAGACATTATAAATTCTCAGCTATATTAATTGACCAGAAAGTACTTTCTGAACCTCAACTTAGACTAGCCATAATACAGAATCTGTCATTAAGTGTTCAGTTCACACACACATACACTCAAAACTGGTCCAACAACTTCTATTATGCCGGTTACCAGCCTTGCCAGCCTCTTTGCCCTTCACTGCCTGGAGAACGTCCATCAGAAACAGGGAAGCAGAGCAAGCTCCACAATGCACCATTGATGTTTGAGCAAGGCTGCCCAAGCAGCTGCCACAACAGGGCAACTCTTCAAAGTGTCGGCATTGAAACTTACAATTCTGTCTCCCATACACTATCAATGAAAACCTTTATAAGCTACAATCAATTACAAAATAAATCTTTTGAGACAAATCATGTTCTTTCTTCATTTCTCCTCTCCTCCTCTCCTCTTAACACCAAATGTCCTTGGTTAAAAAAAAAATCTTCAAGGAGAAATGCCCCCCTTTTCTACCTTGGTCTCTGCCTCTCTCTTATGCTCTAAAAATTCTCTCAAGGAGGCTTAAGGATATCTGCTAAACACTTCTGTTTACAAGACACGTTCTGGGCTTTTTTTTCTTTATCATGTTTGTTGTTGGGTTTTTGTAATTGGAGTTTTTTATTTAAGAACTTCAAAAGGCACTTGATATTTTGAGCACACTCATACTGGATTTTTTGGCAAACCATGTTTTTGATTATTGAAAGATAATCTAAATTCTGAACTGCATGCAGTGAATCACATAACCTCCATATTTTTGTAAACCACAACAAAAGATGCCTTATATTAGCTATAGAAGAGTAGGCAATGAGTCAGCAAACAGTTAAAAGAAATCCATGGGAATATATGAACTAGTCATGTGGAGTTTTTGACAAAAGAAAATCTTAAATAAGTACTTAGACATCACTTGGAATGGGGGGAGCTATTCTTTGTTTAACAAATGAACCAGTTTGTCTTGTGGCTATACCTACCAAACGAAATGCAAGTTTATGTGTGTTTCTCTATTTCCCCTTACCATCAGTGATTAATACCTTTCTTTTATTTGGAACACATACTTAAGGTCTGAGAATTGTAGCAACAACTTTTTGATTCTCCACCATTGTTTTTACCATGCAAACAATATGTGTACCTTACAGGGCTGAAATGAAACCCTTTCAAATAATGTTTATTCTCAAGAGACAGAATATCTAAAAATTCAGCAATGCCAGGGTATAAACCTAATTCCATCAGCTATCTAAAATATGTACACTTCATCAAGAATTATTCTTCCACCTAAAAATCAAAATTCTAAATACTTAGATTTTTAATCTATCAGAATTTTTAAAATTATCATTTCTCATTGTTTTCAAAGCAACATATGTACATAGTTTATCAGTTAAATAGTATCAAGAAGTTTGTACAGACTCCCTGCCAAAACTCTTTCTAGTGATTATCTCTTTGTTACTAATTGGCTTATATTGCCATTTTTATTGATAAAGTTTAGACATAATCTTTTCATTTTCTATACAGGAAAATGAAGACTTATCTCTTTTCTATCACCTCGTTTCCTTCCTTTCATCCTCCCAATCAATACTCAGTCATGTAGTATATTTTTAATACATTGTCTAGCTTCAAATGTTGCCTTCAAATGTTGCCATTAAGAAATCAGATACCAATTTCTGAGCCCATATATGGGCTCTATATTTTCTGTCTATATGTTTCTATTCTCATCTATCTATTGCTCTTATTCTGAAAGTTTCCAGTTACGTTTACCTTGGTGTGGATCTGCTTACATTCATCACAGGCACCCAGGAGACCCTTTAAAAAGGAAACACTCTTTCTTTAGTTCTGAACATTTTTACTGTATAATTTTATATTAATTTTTCCCTATTATATTCTTTGTTCTTACCTATTTTCTGGAACTCCTATTAATCAGCTATGGGGCTTGTTGGATTGATCCTCTAATTTTCTCTTTCCTCTCGTATTTTCCATTTCTTTGATTTTTTGCCCTATTTTCTGGAAAATTCCAATCCTTCTCTTGAAGCTATTATTTCCACTATTATAAAAGCCCCTATTCTCTGGTTATTCCTTTATTCCTGTTTATATATTCCTGTCATGTTTCATAGAAGCATTATCTTCTATCTCTCTGAGGATATTAGTTGTAATTTATTTTACTTCATCTATTGTCTTCCATGGGATCTACTGCCTCCAATTCTTGGGCCCGTTCTGGAGCTTCTCATTGGCACAACACTCTCCAGGCATTGCAGTCAGCTTTCTCAGCTCTGCGAATTCCTCTATCCACTTACATCTTCCAAAAAATGTACTTCTTTCATATGTGGCTTTCTCTTTCTCTCTCTTTGGGCTTGTGGATTCATATCTTTATTTTAGTCTTTCATCCACACTTTTAGCCCTTTACTAGGAAGAAACAAGGAAAAATGTGTTCAATCACCATGTTTAACTGGAAGTTTGTTATTAAAGTTTCTGAAGATGCTAATCCTACAGGTATAATTGCTATTCATAAGGTCATAAAATCACAGGATTTTTACTGTTAAACAGCTTCTCAGAGATCAGCTGGTTCAACCCTCTTATTTTAGAGGTGAGAAAATGGAAACCCAAAAAAAGGTTGCCTTGTTTGTGCAAGGTTATTTAACTAGCAATCCCACACAACTGGTACTTGGACTTGTTTGTCCTCATTACCAGATTGTGTCCTCGCATATAATACCCCTTAAAGTAACCACTCTTTGCTGACTCCCAGACACAGCCAAAGGTTAAAACATCTGAATAAACCCAACTAGGTTTGGGTTAACAAAATGGAGAAAAGCTGTCTTTAAAGAAAATTTGGGAAACAATGACTCCAAGAATAAAAATCTGACTCTGAACCTCCTATTTTCTGTAGAAATTCCCTAATCAATACTCTTCCATGAACCTCACTCTCCTTAACCTGTTTCTTGCCCTAATTAATACTCTTGCCCTAATTAATACTCTTGCCCTAATTAATACTCTTTCAGGTCATAGGATCACACCACACTTTGCCAAAGCAAAATGAGTTTATATCTGAAATTCACCTGAATTATTTACATGCTTCCTAACCTCCCCACCAACTACAAACTCTCCCTACCATGGCCTGGGCCTCCAACTGCTTCTCCTAAAATAGCCTTTTACTCTGTGAATGGCAAAAACTTTTAGAGTCATCCTCATCCTATATTTCTCTTTTTCTTTCACAGCACCCAACATCCATCCCTGCCTGCACCCAGGCAGTTCCCAAATCATATCAATTCTACCTCCTAAAAATCACTCTAATCCATCCCTCTTTATATTCCTTACAGCTTCACAGCCACTGTTTCAGTTCAAGCCCTCATTGTATTTCATCCTGATTACCACTGTCTTCCAGTTGGTCTCACAAACTCCAGTCTCCTCTCTTTATACCCTTTCCACCATACTCAATTACAGAAGTGTTTTGTTCTGGGTTTTTTTTTTTTTTTTTTTCCTGAACACAAGAGTCATTTGTTTACTAACAACCCTGTGATCAGTCCCACTTCACCTCTGGCTCCTTAGCGCGGCATGCCGAAGGCACTGCATGTTAGGCACCTGTTTATCGCTCCATCTCCCTCTCCTGTGGCTCCTCACCGTACATTTACTGCACTGGAAACCAAGTAGAAATCAGAGACGCCGGCCGGGTTTTCTATTCACACTGGATGATCACCACCAAATGCCAACTGTTCTTCCCTTCTCTTCTCCCAAATAAAAATGGGATTAGATGAAAGGAAAGAGAGTGGTATTATTAAAAACCAGCATTAACCCTATGAGGGTTATTTGATAAAATCTTGTTTACCATAATATTTTATATTTGCAATATTTTACATTATCTTTTAGGAATTATAATGTCTTTAAAGGTATTGGCAGTACATTAAATTCAGTACTCAGAACATTGAAGTAAATTAAGTATTTGATCATAACAATAATAACTGCACATTTTGAATATGAAATAATTAGGAAACTAACATAGTATTATAGTAAAGGCCAACTCTAAGAATACCTTATACAACAGCCACTAGACTATAAACTTCTAGGAGGCAGGGACCATGTTCTAATCATCTTTGTATTCCCTTCTAGGTCAAATGCCATCCCCAGCATAATAGGTACCCAGTGGATGAATGAATGAAGTTATAAATAATATCACCAACAAGCCTAGGCAATGTAACTTATCTATTACTTGATAAACCCAATAATTCAATACAGCTTATTATTAGAGCTGATCAGTTTAGTAGAAATGTCATGAGTACTTATTCAAAATACACACACACACATATCACCAGCATATCCACACATCACCAGCACATATTTATATGAAACAGCAATCTGATTTCGTTTGGGCATTTGTTAAATAATTCAAATGGTAACATAGCAAAAATTTTCAGCACAACAAAAAAACATGTTAGTATCTATGTTGTTAGTATTCCTATCTTCAGAATGTCCTCCATACCACCTGTCTCCAATACAGAGAGATAAGAACTTGCTTTCTTAGCTAGAACTTTGATCAAATTATTGTCCTTTCATATCATTGCAATGATATATCCAAAGTACCTTCTAAGCCAGTTAGAAACAGTGCCCTTTTGCATGCACATACACCTAAGCCGTACATTTCTTCTACCAATATCAACCTCCCATTAAATCTATTGCCGTTGAGTTGATTATGACTCAGAGTGACCCTATAGGACACAGTATACTACACACAGGGTTTCCAAGGCTGAAATCTTTACAGAAGCAGACTGCCACAATTCTCTCTCCCAGTAAGGCAGGTAGGTTCAAACTGCTGACCTTTCGGCTAACAGATGAGCCCCTGCACCACCAGGGATCCTTATATCAACCACATGTCCCATGAAATGCTGGCCACTATTATGCACTAAGGCGAGCTTGCTTGCCTACAGCAAGTTTATTATCGCAGCAAAACACTGCTGGTAAGAGATTAACCCATGTTAGTTCTTGTTTGTGTCCCCAAAAAAGTTGTGTTAGAGTCCTAACCCCTGTACCTGTGAATGTGTCTCTGGTTGGAAACGGGGGTTTCTTTCGTTATGTCAATGAGGTCATACCAGAGTAGGGTAAACCCTAAACCTAATCCCTTCTGAGAGGTGTCTTATAAAGGGGAGTACAGACACAAAGAGTTACAACACAGGGGAAGAGACGACGTGAGGATCTGACTACAAGCCAAAGAATGACAAGGAATGCCTGTGGCTAACAACGAGGAAGGACTCTCCCCTAGAGCTCATGCCCTTATTTGGATTTCTAGCCAGCAAAACTGTGAGACAATACATTTCTGTTCTTTAAAGTCACCCACCTTGTGGTATTTTTGTTAGGGTAGTACTAAGAAACTGAGACAACCCATCACCTGAAATTTAGCCATGTGTCACTGGTCAGTTATAGAATACCTTAATCCACAAATTAAAATTTAAAATATCAAGGGTCTCGGCCAACCTAGGGATTTTGAGTTAGTAACAGAGCACTCTGAACACATCCAACTGAGGCTGACTCTTTTCCTCTGCCTAGGGAAGTGATTAGCAAGAGGTTCTGAATATCATGTTGACTGACAGGAATTTCATATAAGAAGGAAAATCTCTTGAATTCTAGCTCCTTAAAAATATCATAAGAAAAAAGTATAATGGGAAGATCCCCACTGGGTAGAAGTATGAATACATAGCCTAATGCACTTTACTATAAAGACTGCTATTTTCTGGGATACTGCCTAGTCTTCCTAAATTCTACTGTTGTCCTCAGGTAAAGTAACTCTAAGGAAATGGTATATATAATAAACAAAATGGGTGAGATTCAAATCAACAAACTAAGGATAAAAATGCAGTTTAAAAAAGACGGATACATGTTAACAAATGCTGACAGAAGAGCAAAGAAAAATACAGCAAGAAAACTCACCTGAGGGCAAAAGACTGAGAACAGCTGAAACTAATAGGACATCTAATGATTGAAATGAAAGCACAGGGAAGACAGAATAGAGAAGAAATTTGAATAATATTGATGGGTAGGAAAATGTATGTGGTATGAGCTAAAGTAACCTCCTTGATATGTGGAATCACAAAGCAGAAAGGCAATATTTCTTATATTCAAAAACTTTATGACAGGTAAGGATGGACTACAATCTGAAAAACAAACACACCTAAATTCCATAAAAAGTGTAGAAAGTAACCAGTGGTAATGTTTAGAATATATAAGGGAACAAATGGATACTTAATAACTTTAGGTTATACCATGTTAATTTCTCAACATTGGAAAATGTTCTTAAATTCCAACTTGCTACCTACTTGCTTTATTTTTAAGGATTATGAAAATGCCATGTAAATCATCTATAGAAGATGAATAGAATCTCTTATTTGGGGGGAAAAAAAAAGAAAGGATTGACAGTGTAGTCACTCTTATGCCACTAGCTCTGAATCAACTATTAAAACATTCAGACCAAGGAGAAATACTGGTGTTGTCTCTGACCCTGAAGCTTGAGCCTCTTTCCTGCTAAGGGTACACTCTTAGGTAGGAAAACAGACTAGGAAATTATATGAAAATATGTGTGCCAGCTTTCACAAAGAAAGCAGGTAAAATTTTAATTCTCCTCCCAAAAGCAATTTCTAAATGTGGATTCATTAATGAAAACCTGTAACCTGGTAGTCAGCAGAAGCATTTAGGAATTGACGGCATACAGTTACAATGCCTACCGTTACAATCAGTATTCTACTACCACGCAACTATTCCAGTTTAGCTACCAGGTTTTTTTTCTGTCAAGATTTTTTTTTCTTCCCTCTGTTTGTTCTCTACTTACAATTGTGAGAGAATTGTGTGAAGTTTAGTGTTCACTGAAGTGAGAAATACATTGGCTAGACCTAGCCTCAATGTGGGCAGGTGTGTGTAAGAGCTCCATGTAACTCCACCACAAAAAATAAAAAAAATAAAAACCCGAAACCCGTTGTCGTTGAGTCAATTCCGACTCATAGCAACCCTATAGGACAGAGTAGACTGCCCCATAGGGTTTCCAAGTAGCGGCTGATGGATTCGAACTGCTGACCTTTTGGTTAGTAGTTGTAGCTCTCAACCACTGCACCACCAGGGCTCCATAACTTAGCACAATACCTAGTAACTCCATCAATATATGTTAAACCCTCCATAATCACAATCCTTTTGATAGTCTTCAACTGAGAAGACATACGGCCCTTTCACTTACATCTCACGTAGACACAATTTCAAGTCTCAGCATTTCCTGAGAACAGGTAGGCAGACTGGTCAAACTTCCTCTTCTCATCAAGCCTAAAAAAAAGGGTGGGTGCGGCTGGGAGATGGAGAGTCCCACTGTTAACCCACAGAGAACTATTCTGTTTCACTTCTGAAATATTCCAAGAGCTGGCAGCAGTGATCCAGAAGATTATGTTTATAATATAAGTGTACATAAGCCCTACAGCAGAGGAACTCAGATAATAACAATGATAATGCTAATAATTATAATAATAGCTAACTTATTTTAGTACTTGTGCCACATATTGCTCTAGGTACTATATATGTGTTATCTCATTTAATCTGCACACACACACACACCTCCTCGAGTTAGGAAAAATTATTTTCATCCTCATTTAACACAAAAAAGACACTGAATCACAGAAAGAAGTTGGTTGGAGCAATTTGAACATATTTAGCTTAAAGTTACAGCATAAGACTTTATATCATTATACTAACAAGGAGAACTTCTAAAAGGAAATCAAGAAAACAATACCATTTACAATAGCCCCCAAAAGGATAAAATACCTGGGAATAAACCTAATCAGGGATGTAAAAGACTTGTACAATGAAAACTATAAAACACTACCACGAGAAACCAAAAGTGACCTTCATGAATGGAAAAACATTCCATGCTCATAGGTTGGAAGACTTAACATTGTGAAAATGTCAATACTACCTAAAGCAATGTACAGATATAATGCAATCCTGATCCAAATTCCAACAACATTCTTTACCAAAATGGAAAAATATATCACCAACTTTATATGGAAAGGAAAGAAACCCCAAATAGCCAAAGCAATATTGAAGAAGAAGAACAAAGTAGGAGGCCTCACACTCCCCAATCTCAAAACATACTATACAGCCACAATAATCAAAACAGCTTGGTACTGGTTCAATGACAGACACATAGACAGTGGAATACAATTGAGAATCCAAAAATAAATCCATCAATCTATGGGCAGCTGATATTCAGCAAGAGGTCAAAGTCCATTCAGTGGGATAAAGCAGTCTCTTTAACAAATAGTGTTGGCAAAACTGGATATTTACTTGCATAAGAATGAAACAAGATCCATACCTAACACCATATACAAAAACTAACTCAAAATAGATCAAATACTTGAATATCAAAACTAAAACTATAAAGTTCCTGAAAGATAATACAGGGACAAAACTATGGGACCTAATTTTTTTCAGAAATAGATTAGCAAACACAACTACAATACATGAGTAACAGAAGACAGATAACTGAGGCCTCCTAAAAATAAAATACTTATGCTCATCGAAAAACTTCATCAAAAGAGTAAAAAGAGACCTACAGATTGGGAAAAAATCTTTGGGAATGATATATCTGATAAAGATCTAATCTCCAAAATACGTAGGAAACTTCAACAACTGAACACAAAAAGACAAAACAACTCAATTAAAAAATGGGCAAAGGACATGAACAAACACTTCACCAAAGTAGACATTCAAGCGTCCAACAAACATATGAAAAGATGCTCGCAATTATTAGGCATCAGAGAGACAGAAATCAAACTACAATGAGATACCATCATACCTGCAAAAATGGCACTGAACAAAAAAACAGAAAACAAATTCTGGAGAGATTGCAGAGAGATTAGAACCTTGCTCCACTGTTGCTGGGATTGTAAATTTATTCAACCACTATGGAAAATGGTACGGCACTTCCTCAAAAATCTAGAAATAAAAATACCCTATGATCCAGCAATCCCACTCCTAAGTATATACCCTAAAGAACTAAAACTACTGACACAAACAGATATATGCACACCTATGTTCATTGCAGCATTACTCACAATAGCAAAAAGATGGAAACAACCTAACTTCGCATCAACAGATGAATGGATAAACAAACTGTAATACAGACACACAATGGAATACTACATAGCCAGAAAGAATAATGATGAGTTCTCAAAATATACCATAATGTGGATGAATCTGGAGCTCATTATGCTGAGGGAAGTTTAATCAATTACAAAAGGACAAATCTGTATGATCTCACTATTATCAAAAGACAAGAATAGGTATACATACAGAAAGCAATATTCTTTGGTGGCTACCACAGATGGGAGGGAGAGGGAGGGGAAATCACTTTCTAGATAGTACACACTTGTTAGTTTTGGTGATGGTTAAGACAATACTGAATAAGGGTGAAGTCATCACAACTTGACCAAGGTAAAAGATGACACTAAGAATTACACAAGAAGAAGGGATGATTTTGGTAAAAGCCACAACATATACAATTTTTCAACAATAGTAATAACAACCAAAAAACACGTTTGTGATTACACAGGTAGATATGTATGCTTATATATGCACAGGTAAGCACATATAAATTTATGATTATGCATGTATAGGTGTTTGTGTGTGCTGCATATATATTCATATGTAAAATAAAGCACATGGGGGGCGCAATTATGGATACTTCCTAGACATAACCAAACACCTCATGGGATTGGGTTACTTGGTTTGAGGGCTTAGGATCAGTCTCAGGGGGCAACCTGGTCAATTGGCATAACATAGCTCATAAAGATAATGTTCTATATCCTAGTTTGGTGAGTAGCTTCTGGGGTCTTAAAAGCTTGCCAGTGGCCATCTAGCATGCAACTACTGGTCTGTACTCATATAGAGCAAAAGAAAAAGAAGTAATCTAAAAACTCAAAGAAGAAACTAGTCTACAGGACTAATAGTGTACACAAACCATGGCCTCACCTTGAGACCAGAAGAACTAGATGGTGTCTGGTTACCACTAGGGACCCTTCTGACCAGGTACATAATAGATGGTCCCAGATAGAATGGGAAAAAAATGTAGAACAGAACTCAAATTCCTAAAAAAGTCCAGACTAATTGGACCGGTAGAGACTAGAGGAAGTTCCGAGGCTACAGCCCCGGGATACCCTTTAAACTTGGAACTCAAACCACTCCCAGAGGTTGCCTATCAGCTAAAAGATACAGTGGCTCATAAAATAAACGATATCACCCGTGAGTACTGTGCTGCTCTAAACAATCATCTAAATGAGACCTAATGGAGACAAGGAAGCTAGATTAGTGGAAACAGAACAACCAGAATGGAAGTAATCACAATGCTGATACATCGTGAAAAGTGCAACCAACGTCACTGAGTAACATGTATAGAAATTGGTAAATAAGAACTGAGTTTGCTATGTAAATTTTCTCCAAAATCACAATAAAATATTTAAAAAAACAAAACAAAACAAAACTTTGGACCAATTTACTAACCTTTTGATACAGGACCAAGGACTGTTCAGTAGAGTTTCACATTATTCTTCTAGCTTAAACCATACTCATAATGTATCACCTATGATTTCCAGTTTTGGTTTATTTGAAGTCAGTAAAAGTTTAAAGAAACTTGAAAAGCAAGGTGGATGTAGGATGCTTCCAGATTTTTTACATTTCCCACCACTTCCATCCCAGGCAATTTTTCATAGTAATATAGACCACACCTATGTAGACTGTAACTTGTTTTAGCAATTCATCTTTAAAAAGTCTTTCCAAAGTGTTCAACTTAAGTTTCAGAAAATCATAACCCTTTTTATTTTTGTACTCATGTTTCATCAGTTTGCATAATTAAATTACAATTGTACATTCAACTGGCATAAAAGCATTTGAAAACAAACACGAATGACTGTAGGTAAGCAAACCAGTAGGTAAACAGATAAACAGAAATATGCTGACTCTTTTAGAGAGTACCCTGCTGGCCTAAGCAGGGAATGGCTAAGAGAGGTTCTAGACTAATCATATCATCCCCTAATTGTAAAGTGTACTATTAACAGGTATATTCGTTTTCTGCCGAGTGTATTTATAACTGAAAAAACACAATCAAATTTGGTAGAGGGTTTACAATGATATTAAAACTCTATACTATCTAAAGAGGTAACAAATTTCTTCTTTCTTTAATTAGAAAGTCAAGGAGATTCCTTCAGAGATAAAAACAAGATCACAAAATTCCTCCCCAAACACAAGTATTAGGAGCTCCCTAGCCACAACACGAATGTACCTACTTACATATAAACAAAAAATCTTAACAAATGAAGAAACTTTGGTTTAAGAAAGGAATTTTCTCCCTACTAAAGGGAACCGTCACCACGTGCGCAGAAAACTCTTGAATTTAAAGTTCAAGTTCAGCCACTTGCTACTTAGGTGATGCAGGGTAAAGTCACTTCACCTCCCTAAGCTGCTACCTTATCTGAAAAAGGAGACAGTAATACTTGTTTTCCCCATATCACAGGACTATGTTCAGAATTACATAAAATAAAACACATGAAAACAGTCTGCGAAACTATCAGACATCATATCTGCATAAGTATTATTACTGGAAATCTTGCTTTCTATTTTGGACACAGAACATAAATGACCTCAGAGAAGATCATTTCACAGATGACGAGGCTAAGATCCAAACACCTAACTTATTTACAGTGTTTGGATGACAGAGTAGAAAAAAGAGAATTCTTGATTCATCAGGAAAAGAATAGCATAGCATGAGTGGGATCAATGAGTGATTCAAGGAAGCAAACAGCGTCCCTAACGAATGAATGTGGCAATGCAGACTGTGGACAGCGGTAAATTCTCCATGCTGAGAGTGTCATACAGTAAGTCCTGGCATGACTTTGGTGAAGATATTAGGGAAGAGACGGAAACATTACGCAAAAAAAAAAACAACTATACCAGACACAGACTATTATTCCACGTTGTACAATAAAATTTTGGTGCCTTTTCAAACTAAAGAAAATAGGGAATTTAAGATGATTCTTGGGTTTATGCTATATATTCCTTTCTACTGGCCACAATAATTAACCTTAGATTAGGAAGTTATGAGAACAATAGGACGGACAGCAGTGAAGTTCAAGTACTTTGGTTAGATTCCCTTTTTCTCTGGCCATTAATCCAGCAGAGGGAAATGATCTGACACAGCACCACGGCACAAAGGGACGAGCCTGAGCGCTGTCTCTGGATGATGCTGTGCTTGTGTGTCCAGGCCGCCTACTGAAACTCACAATGCCTGTTGCTGCTGGCGAGGAGATCATCCAGACTCTGAAAATGAAACCCCTCACACAAAGGGATGAAAGAATTCTTGCTCCACAGGGTTTAGCTTGCAGCTGGTCATGCATGCCAGAGGGATGTGCCACAGGATGAGAAAGAAGCTTCCAAAGAGAACGTCTAGGGCAGCCAGCCGGACATTTTGAAATACTTCGGGGGCTATTCTTTTAAAACTAAAGCAAACGCCTAGACGTCTTCATCGCAGAACTCAGAGGTCAGGTTTTTTAGCACTGCAGTTCACCCAGGTATGAATATGGCTTGTGATTAAAAGTAACTTAGAGAATTTCTAATTGGGTGCACATTGTTTTGGGTCCCCCATTTGTGGTAAGAGATCATATTCTGTAACCGGTTGGTTCCCTATGGGTGAGAGCTCAGTGTTACTCTGGAGTTGAGAACTGGACGCAGGAATAAGTGCCCGGGTTTCTGCAATTGACGCAGGTACACTGAACAACCTGCTTTTATATTAAACAGCACATTGATTAAGACCACAGACTAAGTTCTAATAAGGGGTGAAACTGCGGTGATACTCATTAAACTGTATCCAGTCCCCTGGGCTCTGATGGTCTGGAATAGCTGTGCCAGGTGAGAGTTTGCCCACAAAGGTTCCTGCTAGAGTAAGAACCTTCTTGCAGCCACCACTGCTCTCAGCCCTACAAGGCCACAGGCACAAGCCAGTTCTTCAGCTATCTGGACATCAGTGTCTAAGGGAGCGCCAAGTGCAGCACGCAGGGCTTTGGAAAGACGTGCGGTGGAGAGTTATCAGCGTTCTATTCTCTGATAAGCTCACTCCTACCAGCCAAAAGACGGGCAGTGGTGGCTCAGTGGTGGACTTCTTGCCTTCCAAGCAGGATACCCAGGTTCCATTCCCAGTCAATGAACCCCAGCAAAGCCACCACCCATCTGTCAGTGAAGGCTTGCATGTTGCTATGATGCTGAACAGGATTCAGCAGAGCTTCCAGACTAAGTCAGACTAAGAAGAAAGGTCTGGTGATTTACTTCTGAAAAATCAGCCGATAAAAATCCTATGGATCACAATGGTCCGGTCCTTTTGTGCACGGGGTCGCCGTGAGTCAGGGGCCAACTCCACAGCAACTAACAACACCACCCGCCAAAATCACAAACACTTGCTTTCCCTCCCTAGTCCTTGCCCACTCCTATTCCAGAAAGCATGTCACCCCTGTTTACAGGAGAAATGGAGAGGATCCTTCCATTGTACATAAGGATGCACACTTTAGATTTAACAATCCATTTTTATCAATTACACCACTTCTTCAGGTAAACACCACAACTAGATGTGTAGCCTTGTGTAAGTTATTTAATCTCATTTAGCCTTTAATTGCTTATTGGTAAAATGGAAATAATATCTAACTTGTGGGATTGTTGTGCAGAATAATAAGATAAAGGTTACCGCATAGTTCAGTTACCAGCAAAAAGGATGCATTCAATAAACCGTAGTTATTGTCTACATCATCCTCTATAACAGGAGTAACAAATGGTTCACATATGAAACTGAAATGAAGCAATTAGGGTCACATAACAATGGATGTATAAATTTTTGTATAAGAAACTAACTTGAACTGTAAACTTTCACTTAAAGCACAATAAAATAACAAGAAAGAAACTGAAATGAGCAATGGAATAAAGCTATCAAAAATATTCACCTACCCTGTCAGGATACGACTCTTGACTCAAGCATTGTGTCAAACTTTACAAGAAACGTTATTTCCAAGGCTTGGAACCAGTTATCTTCTGTTTGATAAGATCACCAGGGATCTTGTTAAAACGTACGTTCTGATTCCATATATCTGGAGTGGAAATGCAAATTCTCAGCAGGGTGTCGAACCGAAAAATAACCAGTTCTAAGCACTGATTACATCCTTAGAAGATGACAGTATGCCAATGTGAGTAGAACCCACTGGGAAAAATATTTCCTTTCCACATATTCAACTCATTAGTTCTAATTAATGTCCTTCAGACCACTGTAAACAAGTTCTTGTTACAATTGTTCCAATTTTTCAAACAGGTAGTACAATATTTTGTAGATAAATGTTTGGCATTTGAGGGCTCCCATAATTGTTCTCATGTTTCTTGCTCCCCCACTTCTACCACCACTTCCACCCTCTCGGCAGCACTTCCAGCTTCTCTCATAAAGAAGACAATTTGCATGAAAACTAATACTACAAAAGAAAAATTAAAATATATTTGAAAAAAATTAATTCTCACTCCAGGTCATTCTATAGGTGTTATTCCATTCAATTGCACAAAATGAACTTTTAGCCCTGAGTTCATTACCAACATACTCTAAAGACAAAAGGCAGCAATCTTTCAAAAACTCTCAAAAACAGGGAAGGGAGAGGAAAAAAAAATATATATATATATATACATATATATATACGTATATATATATATACATATATATATACATATATATATATACATATATACGTATAGTAATCAGAGAAAAGGGATTATAATGAGGGAAAATATAAATAAGGAGAGAGAATAATATTTGAAGTAGAATTTAAAAAATTATCCCTACATGATAAAATAAAACCTATGATTCATTTTCCCCTAAGAATAATAAAATATTGTAAATTCAAACTGTGTTCTTGAAAGTAAACTAAAACAGAATTAAGTTAAAAAAAAAACCAAACCCATTGCTGTCCCGTTGACTCTGACTCATAGCAACCCTCCCTACTATTAACTACTTCTTTGCATTATGAAATTTTTGCTTTCAAATTTTTATGCTAAAATCTTTCATTTAGATGCTAAAGACGACCAAATTGCCTAAGGAACTGGTTGTCCATTGATGAAAATCTGAGTCATCATTTTTCTCACCTTCCTTCTTAGCAGCCCCACTGGATTAGTCACCAAATCCTGTCAACTCTCCCTTTCTATTCCCACTGTTATTGTCTGGAACCCTAAGTACTCTAATCATTGCCAACCTCTGTTATCCATCTTTATGCTTCTAGAGTTATCTTCTTAAAAAAAAAAAAAGGCTCCGGGAATTTCATTCACCTCCTCAAAAATCTTGAGTTGTTTACAAAATACAATTTAAACTCTAGCACAGCATTAAAAGTCTTTCACAATATGTTACTGAACTACAATTCACAAGAACTATGATAAATGTGAGAGGTATTCGTTAACTGCCTGCTAGGTCCCAGACTCCAAACCTGATATTGGGCTGGAAGCAACGGTAAAGACGAACCACACAAAACCCCTGTTCTCAAAGAATTCAGTCTAGTGACAAAGGCAAGTAGTAAACTAAAAATAGTAATGCAGTGTAGTGAGTACAAAAAAGGTTACTACAGGGTGCTCACAGAATTAAATGATAAGTCCTGAACTGGTTGAGGAAAAAGTAAAAGTAGTACGTTTGGTCGTCCGCTTCCGGAAATGATAGAGTACATTGTATGTGTAAAATCAAACAACAGCAACAAACCTGTAGCCGTCGAGTCAATTCTGACTCACGTGTATAATACATACGTCTGTGTCTGTGTGAGCACGTGTACGTGTACATGTGTATACGTATGTACGTATATATAATGGTTTACAGGCATTGGGCGCAGGCAGCACAGGACAGCAATCTCTTGAGAAAAGAGAAACAAAGTGAGTCTGACGATTGCCAGAGCCGACTGCCTTACCCAGGGCCACGCTGCTAATAAGAAGTGGAGCTGGGCCTCGGATCTGAATCGTCCTGACTGCAAAGTCTCCAGTTTTCATTTTTACTTCTATACCACCTTCAAGTCCTTGCTTAGACTATCCCCCTCAGACTAGAAACCATGCTTCAACGTTCAGTTTAAACATTACTTCATCCTGTAAGGCTTCTCTGATCCCACTGCCCCCAGCCCTAGTAAAATTAATATTATAGTCTTCTATAATATTGTATTACTTTGGTTTCATTTTTATTATGACATTAATTTTATTCTGCTTTATCTAATGTTAGCCAACAACTTATTGCGAGTTTACTATGTTACTGCTTCAAAAGTGGTATATGTACCAAGTCATTTAATCCTCAGGACAATTCTATAAAATAGGACTATTTTTAGCCTCATTTTGTAGATAAAGGTACTGAGACACAGGCTAAAAAAGTTTGCCTAAAGTCACGCAACCAGTGTCAGAGGGGGAATTCAAACCAGATAATCTGACTGCAAAGTCCAGGCACTCAGTCTTGCTGTTTCCACGTCTGAATCCTCTATTAGACTTCTGGGACACTACCTCTGCCTGATCTTGCTGTTTGTAGATTTACACCACCCAGAACAATGTTTTCTGACAGACGCTATGTTTTCTATGTCAATGAATGATGAAGGAACAATATGAAGCTGTGGAGGAGTCATCTCACTGACCACTAAGGCAGAACTCTGGTAAACCCTAAACTATAGACAAAATTTACCTTCAACCCTTTAAGAGAATTTTTTCTTCATCCTCAAACCTCCTCAGAAATTTTATCCACAAGTCACCAAATCTTTCACATGCTCTACTGATACAGTCTTACTTTACCCTCAAATAATTCCAGTATTGGCAACAGATGGCTCTATAATCTTGGGTTCATTTTTAATCAATATGAGGCATTTCATACATTTATTGCATATAAAACACTATTAGTGAGACTGTACAGATGTGGAAAATATGTGCGTGGGGGTGGCAGCAAAGAACTGGCAGAGATAATTTAAAAAAAAAACACCACCACCACCATTTATTGAGCACTTACTATGAGCCAGGCACCTTGCCAGGTGTTTAAACTGCATTCTCTCATCTAATGTGCACAACAACCAGGAGGCAGAAATAAGATGAGCCCTGAAATTCCGGCATTCTCATTTTTTAACAACAGATTGTGTCAAATAAATGAAAAGAATGTATTTGTGAAGTTAATATTCATTTGCTTAAATTAGAGAAGCAGCTTAAAAGTTATTTGACTACTTACACTGGACTACATTTTTATTAATTATTATTTTTTCATCAACTTTGTCGAAAGTGTTATATAACGGGCTGCAAGTCCCATTATTCTTCTTGCATCAACACCATGATGAGTTCACATACGTTCAATATTTACTCCACGAGAACTCATTCACAGTTAGTGTTCTGTTTACCAAGAAAATGTGGTCAAGTTGCCAGATTCTTGAGGTAGGATATGCCGGTTTCAAGGCTTTCAGTTAAATGCTCACATCCCACTTACACAGTTAACAAGTGCTAGAAATCAGTGCACTCCATGAATTACTCTGAATAATCACTCTAGGAGATCAAGAAATTCCCTTCACCTACCCTCCAGAGCTAAGGAGTCCTGCACACAATAATCATAATTAAAAGAGAAGTAATGGAAATATATGTGCTCAGAGTTACAAAATAACCTCAGAAATAATCTTCAATCCCTAGTGTCTTAAATCATAAAGGTTTATCAGAGTTTAACTCATTTTAATTTATTTCACTCCATTCTTGCAATAAACCTTCAATAAGTCAATAGCATATTAACCTACCTTAAGAATATATGTATTATATCATATCACATATTACATTATTAATGGGTACCAGTAATAGACTGCCTACTATGTGCCAGGCATAGTATTATGTGCTTTACTATATGATCTCATCTATTCTCCATCATTCTAGGAGTTTGGTTTTCTTATCTGCATTTTACAGATGAGAAAAATGGCTCAGAACAACTCGCTGATGGTCTCACAGATACCAAGAACTATACTAGAAGTGGGATCTAAATACATCTTGGACAACCACAAACCATAAAAGAATTTTGCAAAGGAGGAGCTTATAAAATAAACATATAAAAATCAATAGCATTCCTTACATAAACAAGAAAACAGAAACATAATGGAAGAGAAGACCTTGTTTAGGATACTAAGTATGTAGGAAAGTAAGCAAGCAGGTAAATGAGTAAATGAATAGAGTATCAAGGAGTAAACTTAATTTAAAAAATGCTTAAAACCCATGTAAAGAAAACTATACAACACTTCTGAAAGATACACAATTTATTAAACAGATGGAAAGTTAAAGAATGTTCATGGAGAAGAAGACTCAACCTAATAAAGATATTAATTGTTTCTAGGTTAATTCATGAATTTATCATAATGCCAATAAAAATACCATCATGTGTGTTTTTTTCTCAAGGTCTGCTGGTTGATTATAAAGTTCATTTGGAATATTAAATAAGCAGGAAAAAACAGGAAAACTCCCCAAAAGAAGGCAATGGTGGGAAGAAAAGAAGATAACATGTCAGACATTAAAATGTATTATAAAACCTCTGTAATTAAACAGGGGCAGGGGTGGTTCAGTGGTAGAATTGTCACCTTCCATGCGGGAGACCCTGGTTTGATTACCAGCCAGTGAACCTCAAGCATAGCCACTATCCATCTGTCAGTGGAGGGTGGGGTGTTGCCATAGTGCTAAACAGGTTTCAGGGGAGCTTCCAGGCTAAGACAAACTAGGAAGAAAGGCCTGGCCATCTACTTCTGACAAATCAGCCAATGAAAATGATACAGATCATAACAGTCTGATCCCATTGTGCATAGGGTTGGCATGAATCAGGGCTGACTGGACAGCAGCTAACAATAACAACATGATTAAAGCAGTGATAATGGCATATGAATAGACAGACCAATGGCACAGAAGACAGAAATATATCCAATTGCATATGGAAATTTACTATAGAAAACCATGCGAGTACTGCAAGAAAACATAGATGAATTCCTTTACAACCTGAGAATGGGAACATTTTTCTTAATTATGCCTCAGTACCATAAGAACCAACAAAGTCAAGTAAACAATGTTAAAGACAAATGCCTCTTTTGGTCAGATAACCATCACTCTCGTAAACTCTAAGGAAAGCAAAATTCAACACACCACTGAGAATCACAAAAATTGCAAAATCGTTCAGTAGAAAAAACTTTAATAGCTTGTCTTTCTTCATCATCATATTTAAACTCCAGTAGAAAGATCGCAGCAATAGAACCAACCCTTAGGAGAATATAAACCACATATCTGTAAGTAAACTACAATATCCCATATCCCAACTGATGTCCAAGACTTCATTTTGCATTTCAGCACTATGCTTACTTCTCAAAAGGGATTACAATCCTTGAATACCTCAATCCACCATTTATATTAAAAAATGCATAAGTGATTCCTATGTGCTACATGGCAAAGGCCCTTAACCGTTACTTAGATTTGTCCTATACTTTAAAAAAAAGAAAAAGAAAACAATGTATGCCAAAGCTCTGTAAACAACATTTTCAAAACGTTTGCTGTGCAGAAGCGCCCCTGGTGTCCAGTGGTTTTAAGCCAGACTATAATGTGAGTGGTGACGCATAACATTTGAGTCTATGGTGAGACGGCATCTTTGCCTACCTTGGAATATTTTACTTCACCATAAAAGATGCCAAGCCTCTTAAGTTTGTAAAGATTATGTTTAGGAAGAAAAATCTTGGTTGTTTTACATTTTCCAAATAAGCAATTCAAGAGACATGATACAGATTCTTTGGACATCAAATACCATTACCAGCTGGCAGACATGTATCTCAGACACAATAGGTTCCAGTGTCAGGTTGGTTGGTGTCTTTGGAACATATAGATAACATCTACATTTATACAAATGAGTCCTGTCTCCACAAGTAGCTTCTGAAAAACCTTTTTTAAAAACATCATAAAAATGGCACATTGGCAAAAGACGCGATCACAGCCTTGCTGTACACTTACATTGCCTTGCAAATGAAAACCTGCATATTCCTTATGATCAGGGTTTCACCCATTTATTTGGTTAATCATTCAAATGGCTAAACAGACCTCTAATTTGAAAATAAAAACCAATTGATGCAATCACAAACAAGTTCTAAAATTGCGGTTTATAAAAATTGAAATCTTGTTCTAAGCCAAAACACACACCCAGTTACCTTTTCCTAATCAGAGCATTCATTTCTCCTCATTACGATCTCACAAGCACATTAAAATCTTATTAACATTAATTACTTCTGAGCGCCTATGCATGAGCAGTGACAGTCGTGAGTGTGAGCGTGTCTGGATCATATCTACATTTATATACCTTGCTGCACTTTGCTTATAAAACATGTGAAAATATTTCTGCTAACACCAATTAGCTAATTTCACACACACACAGATAGTAAACTGCTGTCTCACTGCACAGCCTATCAGAACCCAGCAAACATATGGACAAACGGACGGGAAAGAAAGCAGAACACCTCTCAGATGTGAGAACTGAAACATCTTATACTTGAACCTTAACTCGTGAGGTGAAAATAAGTTGAGAAAACAAAGTAACGAAAAAGAAATTATTAAAAATCAGAAAGCAAAGCTTTCTATTTTCTACACAGATGGGTTCAATGATCGAATGACAGAGACAAAGAAAAGCTGGCCAGCAAAAAGTAGCAGACACACGAGAGACAGACAAGTAAACAAAGAGACAGAGACGGAAGTGTCTTTACATGTGTGCACGTGCATACACACATGCACACACACAACTGTTCCACAGAAGTACACATACAGAATAATCTGAACTAAAATAATATAAACTTTACTCGTCCATAAGGTAAGAATAATAGCACACCACACCTCAAAATCAAACAGGTCTATCTTCACAAGCAAATAAAATTCTTGCTCAGACCAAAAGATTTATGGATTCTATTTATACCAAGAACATTATATACAGGAGCCATTCATTCCTACAACAGAAACTCAGTATAAATACAGAAAACTAGGCAGTTATAGCCACAAAACTACTTATAAGCCTTATCTCTTTGCTTCACACACTCCTTTTAGCATCCAACTATTTTATCATTCGCTTATACTCCCCATCAAATTATGTCCTTCTTTCCCCATCATCTGCCCTTCAATAAGAATATTCATTAAAAAATGAACCATTGGCCACTATATTCACATTTTCTTGTCTGATCGATGTGCTATCTTCTCCCCATAGCTTACAATTTACACTAAATCCAAAGCCTATGAAATACCATTATATCCATATCTCCATATTCTAGCCTGAGTCCTTCTGTCATCCTTAATTTCTTTGTTGCCACTGACCACTATCCTAACACTATATGTTACCCCTGCTAAAAAAAAAATTCAAAATTCCTATGGAAAACGCCAGGCATCAGCCAAAAAATATTCTGTTATTAGATCCAAAATGACTCTTAAGTGAGCAAAACACTGAACTTTGTTGGGTCACAACAGTCACGTTTGTAGAAAAAAGGGAATAGGATTAAGAGTATTTTAACAGTTGATTATACTTGTTAAATAATTTTAAAATGTCTAAGAACGAAATATAGAGATAAAATGAGACATTCAACCATCCAGCACAATTAATGCTCAAGGTGATTTAACTGGTTATAGCTCACTCTATGATGCCAAGCCTAACTAATGTCCAGCAGCCTCATTAGCCTACAGCACGGGGTTTAATGACAGCAATACAGGTGTGCATCCTACACGTGTGCTGTGTAACACAGGTCTAAGTGCTCTTTCTGTAGTGTGCATGCATGTTGGAGAAGAAATGGTAGGGAGCAGAAGGCTTCTGAATCTTTATAAATTAATATTTAAAATATATAACATTGGTATCAACATAAATTTTAAATGGTAAGCATGACTGTACTGAATTTTATTTTAATTTAATATTGTTCAACATACTCAAAACTGGACAAAATTTAGTACACATTCTCAGGGGAAATCTGAGAAATACTAATATAATAATTGTTTGGAAAAAAGTGCTAAAATTTTTTTTTCATTAAATAAACCAGAGGATAATAAAATAAGGCTGAATACAATAAAACTGGATTTAAAGATGAGCAAGAGTTATTTTGAGTAATTGCCAACTTATCATAACAATTTAAAATAAAACTGAAATTACTATGTTCACAAAGTTTACTAGACCTTATATAGGAAGTTAGTTCTTGTAGTATTATTTACGGCTCACAAATATTCTGACTTACCAGATTTATCAAACAGAATCAAGTGTGCCCTTAAAAAAAAAAAAAAAACTTATAGAACTTAAGAAAATAAAAATCTGAAAACCTCATAAAATTAGTGATTGTCAGCCATAACACAATAGCACTCTATGATTTAAAAATACATTAATTTTTAATTAATAAACACTTAAATATTTATTTATAGGTCATTAATAGTTTAACAGAATCTGGAAGCCAAAAATTAAAGTGTTAGCAACCACTGCCAAATGAAGATCAATTTGAGTTTTTGTTTTAATCTCTAAATTTACAGATCATGGGAAAATGTGAGATTTATCCAAAAAATCAACTTACATTGACATTTTCAAGAATATTAGATAGACCCTAATAATCAGAGAAATATGGAAAAGGAAGAGGCAACAAAGAAATAATCTTGGGTCAACGTCAAAAGAACCACAATGTCATATTATCAGTCTGCTATACTGCAGATATCTTCCCAACGATCCACTGATGTATGGCCATGACATAACTAGCAAAAAGTCCAAAAATAGGTTGAGACGTAGAGCCCACCTTCTCTCTCACAAATGCCGCATCACAAATTGCAAAGATTAGGTGGGCAAATTTCAATATTAAAGGTGCATTTGGCATTTGAACCAGATCTAAGAATCATGATCTTTGTTTTCCCAGTAAAAGTTAATAAGCTGAGGTTTACTTAACTGTTTCCTGTTTTTTTTTTTTTTGAGCTTCTCAAGGATTACTGAAATTGGAGACTACATATGAAAAAGATAGTTCATCATTTCCAAAAAAGATATTCATCCAGATTGCCCTCCAATCCGTGAAATCTGAGATGCCTAAGGAGTCTTCTTTGTGAAAGCCTCACAAATATATCCAAAGATGGTGAGTCCCATATGGCTCTGATAAATGAAACCCATTATTGTGAATTTCAAGCTCTTCTTTAAAACAAAACACTATTGGGTGAATTTGGTGCTCATGAAATAAAGCACTAATTGCGTGGCCTAACAACACTCTGAATCCTCTCCCCAGCAGACATTTTAAGTTGTGCCAAATTGGTTCTGGGATGTGAACAAATATCCCGGAGCCAGACTCTCTCACAGGCACACACTACTCCCTGGAACTACGTTGGACACTCTTGGAACTGCATTAACTCTTTCAGGCCACCAGGAAACCTAACGCTCTCAAAAAGAAAGGCCTCTTTTAAGATGAAAACAAGTCATTCAGTCTAAAGTTTAACCCAAGTATAAAGTAAAATAGCAAAAACTGATATTTGGCTGGTCCAGCACTGATGTGTCCATAGATATTAGATAGCCCTCTATACCCCAGTGAATGCTTACTCAAATGTCTCCAGAAAATCATATTCCTCTTTTCCTATGTGTGCATAATTTCCAAGACATTAATAAGAGCTGTGTGCATTCAGAAGAGGAGAATTCATTTTAAGCTTAGTATGCTACATTTGCCTCAGGCAGAGTGATAAGAAACTTTTGTTTCTTTAGTAACCACTTTCACCTTATTGTAACAGGAAACTTCTTGAGTTCTTGTTTCACCACGTGAAATATAATTTGCACACTAGAATTTTTTCTATGTTCTTTCCATTCCTGATTTAGAAAGATACCTATAAACCTAGAACTGCATATCCAAACAGCAATTCATTAATCTAATACCATCTCCCGCCCACTCAAATGTAGGAATGAAAAATAAAAACAATTTTTAAAAGCACTTAAATATAAGAAAAAGTTATCACTACCAGTTTCCTATTTCTTTTTCTTTTGTCTTAATTTCTTTAGAAGCAATTTCTTAGGAATGATTTAGTAATTTTTTAGGGAATTTTTAAGTAAGCATTTCATTTGAAGTATGCTGAAAGCAAAGCATTTTCACCTTCAGCTCACTGATAAATATCCTGGATTATATTTGTCCCCAAGACAGCCCAAATGCCACTAATTAAAATTTTACACTTTTACACTGTGACTTTGTGGCTGTCCCTCTCCTCTTTTATTTTAAAAGCACAGTAAAGATATAGGTAAAATGATCATTACTTTTTGGGGGTGGGAAATAATTATGTGCTTGTGAAGAGGTTTTTTTTTACTTCTAGTTTAAGCCTTCTGCAATATATTTCGTAGAGAACCATATTTAATTTCCTGCCAAATTGCTGTGAATTTTAAGAGCATTAGCAGAAGCCTATGTTCCATTTCTAACGAAGTCTAACAACTAGCCGGTGTGTACTGGTACTACTGACTGCATAGCTAAGATATAAAACACAAGCAGCCCCACCTCGTCAGCATACCCGAAAAGGAAACTAGCTACTATTAGCCAGTAGATAGGACACATTTGGTGAATCAAAATGTTTGGCTGCTTCTGACTTCAGTTAATTCAAACAGCAATTCTTAAACTAGAAACCAAGGTTGCAGACATGTCAATATAAAGGACATATACTTGATTTTCATTGGGTTTGGAGCTCTGAATAACTCAAAGAGTTCCTAATCAAAAGGGTGTTTAGAGGGTCTGCTAGTACACCCACCAGGGCTTGTTCCTACCAAGTCTGGTATGATGGCATCACTTTCAAGCTCCACTGCAGATCAGCTAATTAACTGTTGGTAGCCAAAGAAAATACATCCTCCAGTTGAGCTAGTTTGACATCTAGAACCTTACTAATAGTTTTGAGTAGTAAGTGATAATACTCAACAGATAATGCAACATCAAAAAAGTTTTAACTATTTTTTAAAGCAATGTTTATTACAGCAGTGAGAAGCTGACAGTATCATGCATGACCTCGACAGGGTGATCGGACAGCCAAGTAGTCATTTCCCACAGGGTTCGGCCAGAGGGGACGTTTGCAGCAGTTAGAAGCTCTTTCTGGAAGACTGGAAGTCTGATTCATGTATCTACCAGGGTGCATTTTCTCATTCTAAATCCATATAATGATATCAATTTAAAAGTATCAAAACTTAGCTTAGGTTCATTTCAAAACCCTCTGATCAACTATAATTAGGATTTAAAAAATAACGGTGTATCTTTTACTAGGTGTCCACCATATTTCTCATGTTTAGAGCTTGCCATGAGCTCAGGACCAATTTATTCAAAGCCATTATTTTTTCTGGTTCCATGTACATTACCTACATAATCCAAATCATACAGAGGCAGAAGGCTTAACATGATCACTCGGACATGGTCCTTATAGCTCTGCTGGTTCTGAATGGTCTTAGTAGTTCATGTGTGTGTGTGTGTGTGTGTGTGTGTGTGTGTGTGTGTGTGTGTGTGTGTGTGTGTGTGTGTTCAACCAGCTTCTAAGCCTGAAGTTTTCAGCAGAATGATTTTTCAGATGTTAAAAGAAATGAGGAAAAAAGGGAGAGAAGAAAATGGGAGGAAGGATATTAGAAGAGCATGTGATCAATAGAGAAAGTGATCAGTTTTCTTACTGAAGCAACAAGTAACCTACCTCCCAGTACCAACCGTCAAACTGGAAGCCGATATTTAACTTTAAGCAAGTTATTTAACACTTATAGGCCTCTGTTTCTTAATCTATACAACAGGGGCAATAACAGTTTCAGACACCAACTGCTTTCTGCATCTCTACACTGGCTAAGATCTTTAAAAACTTATTCCCTGAGCCAAAACCTCACCCACATGCCATGAGTTATTTTCCCTCCTTTGCCTCTGCAAGGAAATAAAATTAGTAGTCAAAGTTAAACATACCCAGTGGGCAAGGCAGGCTTTGGTTGAAGGAAAGGGAGAGAGTAAGTTGTGTTAAAGTGCTTATTTGGCCCCAAAAGGCTCATTGTTGGGATACTACCTCCCACAACTGGCTCCACTGGAATTTTTCTCAGGAAAATGGGGAACTGTTTTAAGATAGACATGCTCTTTAAGCTGGTCTCAAATCAAAATAAATTTAGGATACCAAAAAACACCCTACAGGATTTTCCCTGTGGAGCCTAAATAAATCACTGACCAAATTTTCCAATTTATGCTGTGCTGCTAAATGAGACTTTCTACAAAACCACGTTTTAATTTGTACATCTGAAAAAGGAATAAAGGTAAACTTCTTCCCTTTATGTTCTCATCCTTCTGTTTTCATGGGAGCATTCATTCACCTGACAGCCTTCTAAAAGAATGCCATTTGGGAAAGACCACCTTAGAGAAGATAGTTGAAATAGAACCCAAATTTCCAACGAACTTGAAAATCTTCTAAAGACAACACTATAACCCTGGTTAGTGATTTCGTGAGTCTTTTTTAAATGTATCTTTTAATACATAATTATATAGCTATTAAGAATATCCCCAAAAAATATATATAAAGTTATAAAATCATGATTATTTTCACACCCAGAAGATACAATTCAGAGCTCCTTTAAATTGTGAATAGCCCTATTGCATTTGAAATATTATTATATCTATTAAATTATATAAAAATTATTTTTTAACATCTCATACACAGAGTAAATGAGAAATTACATTAGTTTGTACACTACACTGTGTACATAGGCTGTCATTTTATACTATGATGCATACTTTTTTAACACAAACATCAGAAATGCTCAGGAATCAGTTGTTTAATTTTATGAAGCACTGATGCATTGATTCTGTTAACACTTCCATTGGATTTTAAATGTAAGTGAATTAAGTGAAGGCCAATGACAATGGCATGTCATAATAGGTAAGATTACAATTTTCATTCACATAATTTGCCCAATAAAAAAGTTTCAATTCTCAAATAAAACCATAAATAAAAGATTTATTCATCTGAACTATTTTCCTGAAGAAGTATGCATTATTAACTCCAAATTTTACAAGACTTCAAGAAAAAAAGTACTTGACTGATTAACTGTGGTAAAATTATTTGTTCCCTACAAAGGAAACAAATTAGGTCCTACAAAGTTTAATTAGCATTTAACAGTGAAACCAAAAAGAACCAAATCAAACCCGTTGCCGTGGAGTCGATTCTGATTCATAATCACTCTATAGGACAGAGTAGAACTGCCCTATAGGGTTTCCAAGGAGCACCTGGTGGCTTCAAACTGCTGACCTTTTGGTTAGTAGCCAAACTCTTAACCACTATGCCACCAGGGTTTCCATTTAGTGGTTAATGTTTACCAAATGGAGGAGCAGCCTGATTCTGTAGGTAAACTGTAGAGCAGAGTCAGAAACTATATACCCTGGTGAAGAAGGGCACTCACTCCCTTTGCTGTCAGAGTTAGACTGAACCAGGGTCCAATCCCAGTTCTTCCACTTACTAAACCCATAATCTTGGGTATCACTTAACCATTCTAATTCTGACTTTCCTTATTTGTAAACTGGGTCAAGAAATACCTCATAGCAAAGGCACAGGGGTTAAGCGATCCTGTCAGCAAAGTTCTTTAACAGTTCAATAATTATGATTATTATTACTACTTAGACCTCTTCTGACTTTTCAGAAAATTTGAACTCTAACTCCAGGTGAAAATTATTTCTCAATGGAAAATAAGAAAAAATATTCTATTTATTTTATATGGTGTAGGCAATAATTACTACAATGTATTGGTGATACATTTTATGTCCTTCAAAGTTAGATATTATCATTTGACATAATAGGAACTTGGTAAGAATTACAAATTAAGGAAAAAATAGTATGATTTAGTACAAAGAGCATAGGCTCTGAATCCTGGTTTTAAAATTTAATGACTATGTGAACTTGGCAATATACTCTATGAGCCTCAGTTTTTTCATCTTTAACACTGGGAGAAACCCACAGTATGCAGTAAAATTGTTGTACAGATCAAACAAAGCAATTTATGCGCAGTAATTTCTCCCTTCCTTAATTTTGGGGTTATAAGGCAAGAGGTGTAATCGTCGCTTTTCAAGCCCACATTTTTCTTACATAGACTTACTTTCGATGCACAGCGAGATCCTGTTTAGTTAGGGAATTATGTGAGAGATGAGGATGAATTCACACGCAGCAGTAGATCAATTTTAACAATACACTGTATAAACAAGAGCATGATTCTCAAACCTTGTATATATCAGAATCCAGCAGGGGTTTTTGTGAAATTCAGATGCCCAAATCCCCATCTCGAGATTCTGATTTAGGATACTGGGGAGTAGAACCCAGAAATCTGTGCATTTAAAAAAACCCTCAAGGGATTATGACGTACAATAGGCCAATAAAGTAGAGTTTTCTAAAGTGTAAGGACCAGGCAGATGCTGAGTTCCAATCCACACCTATTAGGGAAGGGACTCAGAAATTTGAATTTTAACAAACACCCTGGGTAATTCTTATGTACACTGAAGTTTAAGAACCACTAGATTAGAGTACATTATTAAAATATTGAAAAGGTATTTAATATTTTTCCTTCATATTTCATTATTTTTAATTTTTTGCCTTTTATTTTAACAAATGTCACTGTAAAAAATACTTATAAATGATGAGTAAAAATTTTTATCTAAAGAAAAGACTAATTTTCGGCCAATAAGCATTATCATTATTATTACAGGTTTTTAAACCTAAACATAGGAAGTTGGTTTTAGTTTCAATCATCTCCAAAGTGCCTTTCACCACCAAGAAGCATTCCATCTGAGAAATGTCATGAGTTTCCTTTTTTTTTAATTTGTATGTTTTGTTTTGACTTCGATTTTTATTATCTATTCCTTCTTTAATTAGATCAGTAAAAATGCTAAATATTATTATTTGTATAGTGCTCTACTATTCATGAAGAAATTTCATATACATTAACTCATTTAATTTTCACGATAACCTTGAGATAGGATGGGTACATTCACTATTACCTTTCTGCAAATAAGAAAACTGAGCTTAAACAGTTTAAGTCACTTGGTCAAAGTCATACAGTTTCCTAGGGTTTGTAGTGATATATAGACTGAAAACCCCAGATTTAAATTCCATGCACTCATTTGTAATTGTTATCAATGCTATAAAATGCAAAGTGGCATTGCAAGAGCCTCTAAGTCACGAGCATCTATAGTCCTATACCAAAGCATGGGTTCATCTTGCTGTCTAAATTGCAGTTTATTTACTTTATGGTTAAAGGATAGAAGGAAGATAGAGCCGAATAAACTAAAAACAAACAAAATAATTGGAATGTCTATCACTTATAATACTATTTAGTCTGCTCGTTTGCAGTTGAACCCACTATAAGACAACCTCGAGCCTCAGCTTCCTCTCCTGAAACATCAGATATCAAACAGTGCTTTCCAAGACCAGCAATTTGATTTTCAGCTTTCATGGTACTTTAAAAATTGTTAAATCAAATACACAAGTAGAGTAATAATAATATATGTCCAATCCCTGAAAAAAAAAAGAAAAACCTGAGTCAAAATACCTTCAGGCCCATTAGTATTCCTCATCTTATGCATAGAAAAAGAGGAAAGGGTACATATCTTAGAGAAAACTTGTTGCAAAGCTAAACTAGAAACTGTATCCTTACTCCAAAGTCAACTACAATATAGAATCATGAATTGAATAGGCAGTGCATTGCTTCCATAATCAAGAAGAGAAAAAGTTCATCTTAATGTGACAATAAATTTATAAAGGGAAGTTTGGAAAGGAGGTAGTTTCAGAAGGTGTTTTACAAAGGGCAAAGGCTCTAAAATTATTTAAAACACAAGAGAATAAAAATAAAACAAATGAGAATGTTAGAAACCAGTGAGACGCAACAATTCATCCATTCAGGCCTGAAACATTTGAGAGTCTTCGCGCTGAACGCCACAGAAGGGGCTGAAGCCAGAAGCTGACAAAGATGCAGACACTATCTCGGGAGCTCACGGTGTAGTTGGAAGACACTCTTACAAACAATGGCAACGGGATGTGAAAAGTGGCATCACCAAGGTATGCACAGAAAAGTTCCCATGAGAACTGCAGAAGCAGCACCCCACTACTTGGACTGATGGGGGCAGGCTTTAGGAATGGTAAGAATTAGGCTAAAATCTCTGACAAGCCCCTGCCTCCTCCATTCCCAATTTTAATACATCCCTGTTGGTGACTGTAATTTTTAATATACACTGGTATGAGAAAGCACACTCATTCTAACTTCTCCTCTGGTAGTAAGAATTGCCAAAGACACGGAAACGTATTTTAGAGTTTTTATGGAGCTACTGCAGAATCAGAGCTTGAAACCATTTGCCAAATGTTTGCAAATGTCCTAGTCTTTCCTTTTCAGTGGCTCAGGCATCAATTACTCTCGTAGCAACAGGGACACAAGGTGGCACTGTCGTGCTGACATTCATTTCAGGGCCCTTTCCAAATGGACAAATCGAAAGAGGCAAAAGGCCCCACTGTGACAACTCAAACCACAGAGTTGTAGTACTGGCTCTCTCCTAGATCTACCAGCATTAACAGTGGCCTAAGGAGGAGCAAATTATTTTGCATTTCATGAATATCACATCATGCCTGTATAGAAGAGAACATAGTCTCTGATGGTCCCTCCAAAATGTCATGTGTGTGTTCACAGAAATGTCCAAAGGCTTATAGTGCAGCTCTGCCAGCAGAAAGTCAGAAGTGAGCTGTTTACCACGGGCAAGGCTGTGGCCGTGGACCGCCTCTCCATCTAGTGGCCGCTGGGGAGGCGCAGAGCCATAGTAACCATGGTGTGCTTCACTCACTTGAAGCAACCCTTTTATCAAACCACCCATAGGTAATGGAGACAGTTTGCTTGGAATATGACAATTTTCGCCTTATTGCATTCATTGAATCATTAAATAGACCTGGGGTTGAGAACAACAACAACAAAAATAAAATAAAACGCTTGTGATCTCTCAGACCACACAATCCCTTTTATTTCTCAATCATTATCAACCTAATTCCTTGCCCTATGTTTGTGACTCTGTAAGTTATAGGTAGGAAATGCACACAGAATTACCTACATATGTAAGTATCTAAAATAAAATCACAATCCTTTAAATAAAAGAAAATCTAAAAAGGAGCTTTTCTCCTCATTTTACAGACAAGGAAACCAAGGAAGAGAGATTATGGTTTACTCAGTCACACAGTCATTTAGGATTAGAAGCCAGGCCTCCAGATTTAACCACTTTAAGTCAATCTTGGAACAAGGTGGGCGTCATTAATTCATGCCTCCCAATCCCCAAGGAGTGGTTTTTGTACCACACCACATGGTTTCTCTCAACATACAAGAAAATAATTAGTTTCTGAAACTCTTCTTCATATATTTTCATGCTAAGTTAATATGATTAAAACTCGTATGTATAGTCCAAGCACATCTTCCAATTCATGAGTATATTCTGAACATGTTATAAAAACATGATTTGTTTTAAACTAACCAATTACTCATATTCATTCAACATTTAGAAAACAAAGCAGCAAGTGGGCAGGGCATAAAATAGAAAGTGCTGGTCAAAACTGCTGTACAAAAGTGGTTTCGGAAAGCCCTTACGTAAAAAAGAAGCCTGAGTCCACTCAGACCGATGGAAAGTCTAGAGTTGTGTACTGTTTTGTTTAATGTGAAAAGAGCCTGACTTTATTTTGTTTTAAGAGAGGAAAAAAACACACACATACACAAAACTATTTCAGTCAATCTCTTCATTTTAATTGAGCTCATAATGCTGTTTTGGGACATGCTTTGGGAATATTTTGTCAGGAAGGCTTCTTATCAAAACAGACGGAATCTGTCCACCAACTATGAAAATCTGCTTACAACTCCACGTCCAAGGCTTAAAAGGCAAAAGGTATGACGGAAACCTGACAGTGGATGTATTAGAAATGTGAGATGTTTTGACTTTCTCTTCTATGGTCTTCTTTTGGTAGTACCATTGGACTCTATCTTGGGGTGAGGAGGGAATTTCAGTAGATCTGCTTTAGACAGAGATAGGCAGAAGCTAATGCTGTGGAGGGGTAGGTCTGAAGGCTTTTACTGGGGGCTGGGGTGAATGTCTTTTTCTTTCATTATACTTCTAAATTTAGAAACTTCAAAAGAATCAACCACCACTACCTCACCATTACTTATATTCTTATTTCTACTTGTTTCTTAATCATGTCTGTTCTTCTCCTCTCTAGAAAAAAGGCAAGGGGATGAAGATCACTGTGGATCTGAAGAACTAGAAAAAGTTAAGAATACTCCAGTTCTTTTTGCATTACCTAAATCCCTGGTCATAGGTACAAATGACCAAGAAGATGGAAACATTAGTAAGTATGTACAGACCCAAAGTACATTTATTGAGCCAAGAGGAATTTTAATGTGTCCACTATTAAAAAAGGAAGAAGGAAAAAAAAAAAAGTCAGTATAAAGTCGTCTTTGTAACTAGATTTGCCTAGTTCCTATTTAAACAATAAAAGAAATATTTTCTCATGTTTTAAATGTCTTGACATCTAATAAGGTACATTTGCTTAAAAATGATAGCCATACAGTTTTCATATAATACATACATCTACTAGAAAAATTATATAGCCTAGAATGTTCATAGTTTTCTACTAGTAACAGTTTTCTACTAAGGTTTAATTTAGTCCCTGAACAAACTGACAGCATTCCTTTAATTTTCTCTCAGTTACATTTCATTTACCAGAAAGAAGCTCATAATATACAAGGAATTTGCCTACAACAAATCAGAATTTGATTACAGCACTAATTCAGAAAACATTTCTGAAAGGAAAGGTAAAAACAGCAAATATTCAGGCCCATTTGGTAAAAAATCAATGCCTTCTAAACATTAAACGGAATTAAAATTTAAATAATTTAAATTCAAACAAAAAAAAGTTTACAATAAGAATTTTCCTAAGAGTAAAATACTGTTTTGTATAAGATGCATAATTACTGGCATTTCTACATTTTCGGTTTCAATTTATTGGACATCTTTTTAATTTATTAAAACTCAGATCTTCATTAAATAGTCTAGTATTTATTAAATGTAAATCCTTACATTAGTAATTTAATATGGAAAGTTTTCAAATAAATTCTTACACATTTTAAATGCATAATGTGCAATATGAATGTTAAATTTATCGTATCTTGAGACACAGAAGTATTCTGTGCCAACATTACTTCCAAAATCAAGAAGGTACACTCATTATGCTATAATTACCACCCTTTCCATCCATTTTCAAAGGGAAGACTGAATATTCAGAAATTAATCAAATCCTCAGTTTCCATCTGGGAACTAGATAGGTCATTGAACTCATAGGCTTTGCTTCTTCATCTCATCTGGAGGTCAGTGGCTAACTCTGTAAACTGAAGTGGTTAGATAAGGGTTGCACTGGTTAACTAAACTATAAAAGTCCCCAGGCTGGAGTTTCAGTCGAGTGTAAAAGATCCCAGAAAGTCAAGCTCCATGTCCCCAAGCTGCTTACTTTCAAGTGAACTGTAGAATTACCAAAAGGCTTGATCCTGAAGTAGAAGAGTGGTGATGAAGCCAACGTGGAGAATAATTCTTCCACAGTTTAGTACAGAAATAGCATGTCACTTATTCATCACAGCTGAACAGCTAGAGTGGTAGAAAAGTCCTTTTTCTTATATAGACTCTTGAATGCTATTTCCAGCATCTGCTGTGGTGGTTACTACATATATGATAGTAATAATAGAGGCATTATATCTTCCCACAGCCTCAGAAGCTTTCCAATGCTAAAATGGGAAGTAAGATAGCTCAAGGATATTTTTGATATATTAAACATAATTGGCATCAATGTTATTTGATGATTAAATGTATAATACCTATATAACAGCAAAACATGAATTCAGGCATTCTCTAAAATTTCTAGGATATGGATATTGCCCTTGGGTTTCTGGCAAAAAATGAGAAGGATCTTGCTAGTTATTTTATCTGATATTGGCTATAGTCCCTGGAGATTATGCAAAATGCAAGAAGTTACTTAAGAAATGGAAGTACATGAAACATAGGTTTTCAAGAAAATTATAAGTTTCAAGTTTTGCAAAATACCAAGGAATCCTATACATGATTTAAAGATTTGGAACAAAGTATCAAAAGGCCAAGGCTGACAATAGTAGCATTGTAAATAATCCCTGGTGACTGTATAAGGTAACCAAAATGGCTTATACAATATGTAAAATCATTTAAGAGATCTTGATTTCCAATTTAGTAATGACTCCTGCATGCACGCACTTGCCCAACTGCTAGTATTTATTGTCCTTAATGTAGGGTGAATTGTCACTATGTATGTAATAGCTGATATCTATAATTTTCTTATAATAGTTAAACAGCCATACAAACAAAAAATATTTAGATTTTCTTTTCAGTGCTACGTGACTTTTCACGCTACCTTAGATCCTCACTAGCTATGAAAGTTAGAGTGGGCATACCATTTTACTTCTTTTAGAGAAGTCCACTGAAAAATGTAGTGTGTTAAAATATATATATTTTTAAATGGTCTCCAAGGCAAGGCAGCTCTAATGTCCACTATCAACATTTTGACCTAAAGAGGCCACCCATGGGGCTAAAGACGGCTGGAACTGGCAGCATGCAACGAATGTCAACATCAGTTCATCCTTTGCCAGAAAGCATCACTAGTTAACAATGTCAGCCAGATGCTGCTTCCACACACCTAGCCAGACCCCGGGGCAATATGTTTGCCCAGGGCCTGAACTTGGCTTCCCGTGTGGTAGCATGACCGGCCGCAACTCAGACTTGGACAAGTCCGTGAACACATTCACTGATAATTTCTATATTTATAGAAAGCCAGAACATGTGTAGATAATCACACAATTGGATATTTATGAAGTGCCAGATTTTATGAATACGGGAATTTGTTAATTAGCACAAGGACTAATCATTAAAATTCAAAAATAGATAAATAAACAGGAATGCTGTTTATTTGTTAACATTTCAGGGGGAAGTATGCAGCTGCTATCCTTTTGATGAATGTAAGCTTCTGGAGAAAAAAGTGAAGAAGGAAAAGTATCAGCAATTTTTGAAACCGTAATGAGTAAAGCCCAGGAAATCACTATATACTCTTTACATCAAAAATAATCATAGTGATTCTCCTGTTAAGTTAGGGGAAAAAAAGTTCAAACTGGCATGTGCTGAGCATTTGAATCATATTGTTTGGCATTCCACTGTTTTGGTCCTTTTCAAAGAACCAAAGCTGATTTTCATCGGGTAAGAGTTAAAAAGCACACACACGTCACTCAGTACCAAATTGCTGTAGCTCCAGGGCATGGCAAAGCATGAAATAACTGCTTTAGAGCACTTCCTTGCGTGGGTGTACTAGATAACTGTCTGCTCCAACACTGAAATGAAACACACTGTGACCTGACCAAGACTTCAGGACCTAACCAGGCAGATTCCATGTGCTGATAAGAAGCGCCCACCATAACCAGGAAGGCTGGTCAGGAATTTTTTGGCCCTCCTGTAATGCAGACCTTTCAGCTTTCCAACTCTCTATACAGTAGAGTGCACTGGTCTTAAGTTTCCTCATGCAGATTTTACACTGTTGTGCTGTCTTTCGATTGTGACGGTCCCTCCCTCAAAGGGCCAAGATTATTTCTCCTAACTAAAAATATTTTAGGTCTACTGAAGGCTAAGAATTATAATGCAAAAGAAAACATGTACCACATCCTAAAAAACTAACCCAACCGTAAAAATAACTACATTTTTACTTGCTTTTATTCTTTCTAGAAGGTTAAAAGCAATTTTCATGTTCTCTTGTAAGCCTCTCCATTTTTTGTTTGCTTGTGATTACCATAAATATACTTAACATGAAATTTTTAAAATGTCATATCTGCAAAGAATCTGTAACTTCTTTATCCATACATGTATGACAATATTACATAAATGAACATATATGCACATAGATGTCTCCATACATATGCATACAGAGAAAGAGAATGGTTGATTAAGAGAGGTATGAAAAATTTATTTTTTAAAAAAAGAGTAGAATTTTAGATAGTCCTCACATTGCTAACATAGAAAATGACAGGTGTGTGAGACACTCACTTCTGAAATGTTAGTTTTGAAACAAATTTTTGGGTCAAGAGTCTGAAATGGAGGCAATCACATTCAAAACACCATTTACTGTGTACCATATTAACATACACTTGCAACAGACTCCCCCAAAAGTTTTCCTTTGACCTTTTTGGGGCAAAAAATCTCTGAGAGTATACTCAGTATTTGTACTTGCCTTGGTCAAAACTAGCCTTGCCAGCTTAAAAGACAGTTTAGGCAAGATAAGTAAATTAAATGTCTTAAAATAAATTTTTTAAAAGAAGATGAAAAAAAAGACTTCTAGCAGCAAAAATTCACCACCCTCCTTGAATAAT
This sequence comes from Trichechus manatus latirostris, assembly GCF_000243295.1. NCBI lineage: Eukaryota > Metazoa > Chordata > Mammalia > Sirenia > Trichechidae > Trichechus > Trichechus manatus. The sequence goes on along the minus strand of NW_004443962.1, from coordinate 18,811,574 downwards.
GGATTTTTAATAAACATTTCACTAGGTTTGAACCTTGAGAATGGGTTAGGGAATCTGCTCTAGTGTCCCAGGTGGGTTAAGAATATTGCTTTATGGACTTCTTTGTGTTGTCAGAGAAGCCTAATGGAATTAAAAAAAAAAAAAAAGAAAAAAAGTCTGCCACTTCTATTAAATAAATAATTTATTACAAAAAAGGTGATTGTTATCAAAGATCTCTACAGATCAGCATCCATTTTCTATCATTGCTCATGTATATGCTGAAAACATTTACGAGTCCTACTATCTGACTTTATTTTTATCAAGTGAATAGCAGTTTTACTTTCTGACAAATCCGAATGAAACTCCATTAAAGAGTCCATTTCAAATGGAACTATTTAACTACTCCTTTGAATTTCGAAGAACACTGTTCTGGGAAAACTCTTCAACAATGTCAGCTAGTTGTGAAATGCAACTTTTCCCACCATAAAAAAAGAAAAGAAATAAAGGAAAAAGAAAGCATCTCAAAACTAGGCTTGAAATAACAAATACATTATTTATAATCCCCGAAATGTTAAATGAATACCTACAGTCCTTGCACAAAATGGCCTGATACACTTCATAGCTTCTACTTTGTAAAAAGATGGTCAGTCCCCGACTCCTTCCACCCCCAGCATAAATAAACAGTAACATACTAAAAGGAAACAGTTCTAGAATTAAAAACTGCTTGTTGAGAAACTTTGTATTCTTACTAAACATAGTGATATCCCTATAAATGTAAAAGTCCATCTGCAAAAATAAAAGTTAGAAAACAAAGTACCTTATTCCTTTCAAAATACATCCCCCAGATGTAACAGAGAAGAGTGTGTGATGATAAAAATAATTACTTGATTCCTACCCACCCTTAGCTCCTACCCCTCCCTCACCTTGTGGTCAGTGCCATCAAGTAAATATGCTGGCAAAAAGTATTCAACCTGCTTCAAGGATTTAAACAGTAAATATGGACTTTAAACTTCAACGTAAAACAAAGAACAAGAGTCTCAGTTTAGTAATGCTCACACTGGCAATGCAGCTAAAACTCATTGGCAAATACTAACAAAACCCAGTCAGCAATAAATAAGGACAACATGATATACAGACAGACAGATGGAAGTGCATAAACAGACAAGAGAAGCAGAGAGACTCAGAAACACAGAGGGTCTGCTTCAGAAGAGTGAGAGGTGCTGATTTATTTTGTGCTCTAGTGAGAAAAATAAATAGGTTTGTTTGTAATTATTTTTAAGGTAATTAAACTGAATCACAAGGGCACACCCTTAAATAAGTAGGGAGAAAATTAGCAGAGGGTAGGTCTCCTATAAATGTTCCAAATTTTAAGCTAGGAATAGCTCTGTCAAACTTAAATATAGAAATTAAAATTCAAGAGAGAAAGAATAAAAGCACTGGGGGCTAAAGGAGAGGCTAGGTGGAGGGGGACTGAGGAAGCAGGGGCTTTTTTATAAAAGTTGTCTGCCCTACCTTCTTCCCCAGCGCTGAGTTTCTCTTCTCATAATCGGTGTCTCCCTGGAAGTACAGTGTGAGTGGTAATGACTGCCTGCCTCCCTAATGAGTCCATTTTCCTGCTCTTGATGTTGTGTATATACACACACTGCAACCTACCTTACAAACCACAGAGACGGGAAGAGAGAGAGAGCAACAGAGAGGGAGGGAGGGGGGGCAGACAGGGAGGGAGAGACAGAGACAGAGCAAGCGAGTGAGAGAGAGAAGAGGAGAGAGAGAGAGAAAGAAAAACAGAAAGAAACAGAGAGAAAGGCACAGACAAAGCCCTCCTTCCAGACAGCAGACAGCCCTTCCCCTATCCAGCAAAATACAACTCGTCTAATGCAGCAACAGGTTCAGTACTGCCAGGCTCACAGAGTGAAAAAGGTATATTCTCTATATCATTACTGCTTGCAAATAAACAGTTTAAGAGCAGCTGGCTCCACCTTCTTTATTTATGCTCCATTATGAGGAATGTATTGTTTCAGTTCTGGCACACAGTACATGTAATTATCATAAATACATTTTTTGCATATTAGCAGGGAATAGTGAAACGCATAGCTTATTTGTGCAGTCTTTTAAATTTATTTTTTTAATGTGAGAAGAGTGTCAACAAATCTGCTCTGACAAAAGCCTAGTAATGATTTTAAAGTCAGAGCAGTCTTAAAGGAGGCTGTGTAAGAAACAGACTCCATACAATAGAAAACTGATCTCAGACAAAACTGATAACTGCAAAGAAGAAATCATTGTTCAGTAAATGAACCAAGACCATTCCCAAAATTGCAGACAAAAGCAGAGTTAAGTTTAATTAAGTAACTAATAGACTAGTACTCTACGAGGAAGGCAGATTGGCTTATTTCAAGCATCTATCTGTACAAACATCACGATGCAATGTACTCTGTGTGAACAGGTGCAATGCATACAGTACATAGTGTTACGGTGACAGAAATAAATCCCAGAAGGAGCTACCACCGCAAACAGGGCAAGGTTCCATAGAATATAGGTCTGAAACTATAGCAGACACCCCTTATTCTTTTATTAGGAGGGGAAACTAAAAATAATCAATGCTTCTAAATAAATCTTCCTTAAAAGAAAACAAAAACTGTTTTTCTTTGTCTGATACCTCTAACCAAATGTTTTCACGTGCAAGAACCAAAATAATGCTGTTATTACACTCCTCACCTCTTCATGTGCTCCCTAACCCGTCCTCACTCCAGGTGCCTTTTCTCCAGTAAATGGTAGACCTGCAGCTACGGAATTACAAACATCAGAAAACAGACCTAGCTTCAAGCCATTCTCCTTGTCCCCCAATTTTTCAAAACTAGACTCTGCTTGATGATTCACACCTCCTTCTAGCACTATACCTATCTAAACACCCACCTTCCTTAGTGTATTTCTATACAGTTTGGCTGTGTGTCACTTGAATGGGACTTAGGAACATTAGAGTAGAGGTTAAACTCTCTAAAAAATTTACACAAAAATGAAAAATATGAGTGCATCTGACCTATTCAAACTCTGCATTTGGGCACCAATAATCCTAAGTATATTAATTGTAAAATATTACTTTTTGTACGACTTAGTGTTTTATCACACATCAAAAATCAGAATGTGTCCCTTTGCATAAACAAAATTAGTTTACTACATAAGTTTCAGGTCCTTAATTTAAAAGTCAATTTTTAATTAATAAAATAAATAATTTAATTATTTCAATATATAACTTTTAGATCAACTATATCTTCACCTGATTCCCGAAAATCTCTTTAAAAATGTCAGTTAAGTCTTGGGTCATCTTCAGAACACAAATCAATATGGTTTCAGCTATTTTAAGGGTAGATAATCTACAGCACAGAAATTCGAAGGGCAACATCAAGTTACACATTATGCTGACCGTCCTGGGAAACTTCTATTAAAAAAGGAAAGCAAGAGTCCAAACATTCAGCTCTCATTATAAACCACCAATTCTAATTCTCTTTTGCTACACCGGTGTTTTACCCCTCTCAAGGGTGGCTGCTTAAGAGGGAGAAGACACTCACTAAAAGTGATGTAACAGAGCCTTACTTCTGGTCACATGTCTTGAGAAAAACCTTTCTAAAATATACCTAGAGTGCCTAAGGTCCCAGCATGCATCTCACCCCTTACTCCTGAGCCTGGCAATTCTGTTTTCATACTAGTGACCTATTGTTTCTCTGAAGCCTTATTCAAATATATTAAGAAAAATGCCAGTTAAGACAGCACACAGCCTCACAGTTTGACAGACTGATTCAAATTAGATATTTGTATCTACTGACTTTTTAAAATAAAGTTATAGGTATTTTATATTGTTTCATTTCATTTTAATCCAAGGAGAACAAGAGGACAGTGTTTGACTTCTACCAGCAGAGGTCAAACAGAATGTAAATGACCAAGAAGGCTCTTCACCTTTTCTAAAGAACTAGCTAGCTGAATTTAAAAGCGAAAAACAAATCTTTTGGCTTACTGGAAAAATGCACAGCATCTCAATACTTTTCCCATATCTGCAAACTTTACTGGATTCCAAGTGCCATAAGCGGCACATTCTTGGGACTTTCTGGAGCTCCAGATAGTCTCCCTTGCTAGGATTAGGGACCTAAAAGACTTGAATTAACCACAGCACCACCGGAAGCAATAATCTCAATCGACTGTCAGACTCTAGAAGTTATCAAGTTATTAAATTAAATTGTTTCCTATGCTGATATGCCATGGGGCAATTTGGTCCTGTAGAAAGATACTAAAGCGGGAACTGAAAAGTGGTTCTGGTCCCAATGTTGCCACAAATAGTTTGTATACCCTGGGTAGGTCATATAATCACCCATGGCTTTGGTTTCTTCATATTAAAATATAATGACTAAAATTAAAAGAAAGGAATTGAACTGGATAGCATAATAATGATGATTGCTGATAGCTAACACTTGAGTGCTTGCTATATGCCAGGCACTGTTCTAAGTACTTTTTGTTTATTAACTTTTTAAATCCTAACAATGATCCTATGAAGTAGGGATCATTTTTAGTCACATTTTCCAGGTGAAGAAACAAGAGAGGTTAAGTGACTTGCCTGAGATCACACAGCATAGCAGTAATGGGATCTGAACCCAGTCTGTCTGGTTTAGAGTCCATGTACTTAATCCCTACACCATACTATCACTAATATCCAATGATAGCAAAGGCCACATCCAGCCATAAGACTCCGTGGTTATGACTCAAATTCAACATGTCCTGATGATTCCTCTTGATATCGTACTAATTAATACAGCATAGTGTAAATCTGTACTTCTAATTTATACCCAGAGCTCTCAATATATTTGGTTTAAGGGTCTAGCACTCTATCTAAAAGTTTACATCACCTATTGAACTTCCTTTCTTTGTTGCCAAATGTCCATAAATATGTGCTTTCATTTGTTTGATGTGGACGATAACCTGTAATCAATAACGCTATCAATTTATAAAACCTATTTGCATTATACATAGTTTCCATAGATTAGTCTCCTGAATACCTTGTGTTTAAAAACAACAATAAAACCCTACATACTTCTTAAATGTTGCTTAGTCCAAGTATCAAATATCTAATAATAACAAAAATAATTGCTTAAAGAACTAAATAAATAATAAATAAAACATTTCTTGTTCCTACAGCCTGAGAAAGGAATGAAAGAAAGCAAGAATTCAATTATGAATGATTTGTAAGGGATGCTGAATAACACCATCATGTGATTTTATACTGTTGGTTTTAACTTTGAATTATTTAGAGATGTATTCTGAAGACTTTGATACTAATGACTTATTGTACAAGACAAAAATTTACCCTTGCTCTGATCTTTGTGCACTCATTAAACATGTATCGCGTGCCCACTATGTGCCATGCACTATACTTAGGGTGAAAAGTGAAGATAAAAAACATGACACAGTTCCTGCCTTTGAAGAGTTCACCGGCTGGTGGGAAAAAAGCACGCAAACAATATAATTAGTGCAAACAAGTAATTTTGCCTCCAGATAATGTGATATCCCATGTACCGCAATACTTTAAACTTTGGGCCTCCCAAAAAGCTAAAAATAGAATCCAACAAAACAAATATGAATACCAACACTTAAAGTGTGGCTTATGAAAGAGGTGTGTGTGTGTAAGAGCGAGAGGCAGGGGAAGATACTGGAATTGGATTTGGACAGAAATAGTTTATTCTCCAACAAAGTGGTTTATAGACTCATTGAGTGTATTTTATCCATTTCCCCCAAGGTGCCTAGTAAAGTGTGGAAATCAGTGATAGATATGGCACTGGAGCATAAAACTTCATTTTTAGAGTAATAATGTATCTTGATCAGGATAGTTTTTCTGGCAAATGAATACTTCAAGAAGTACATGAAGGGTGAGTTTTGGTTTTGTTTTTTGTTTTTTTGGGGTTTTTTTTTTGTAATTTTGAAAAGAAAGGAAGTAAACTAATTTCAAAAGCATTTACCAGTATCTACCCAAGGAAGACTGAAGAAAAACTGATGCCTTTCAATTGTAGTGTTGGTAAAGAATATTGAATATACCAAAACCCAAAAAAACAAACCTGTTGCCGTCAAGTCGATTCCAACTCATAGCGACCCTATAGGACAGAGGAGAACTGCCTCCATAGAGTTTCCAAGGAGCGCGTGGTGGATTTGAACTGCTGGCCTTTTGGTTAGCAGCCATAGCTCTTAACCACTACGCCACCAGGGTTTCCTTGAATATACCATGGACTGTTAAAAGAACGAACAAATCTTGGAAGAAGTACAACCAGAACGCTCCTTAAAAGCAAGGATGGAGAGAGTACGTCTCACATACTTTGGACGTGTTATCAGGATGGATCAGTCCCTGGAAAAGGACATCATGCTTTGTAAAGCAGAGGATCAATGAAAAAAAGGGACCCTCAATGAGATGGACTGACACAGTGGCTGCAACAATGGGCTCAAACATAGCAACTACTGTGAGGATGGCGCAGGACTGGGCAGTTTTGTTCTGTTGAACAGAGATAGGGTCACTATGAGTTGGAACCGACTCGATGGCACATAACAACAACAACTACACAAGTATACTTTTGCCTAGTCTTTTGTCAGACATTATCAATATTGTGATATTATGTGAGGCTGAACATGAAAACATGTTGAGGTATTTTAAGATTGTTCACAAGGATATTCTCAAAAGATGCCTTCATTGCCCAGGGGGGCTGCAGGGGAGAAAGAAAAAAGAAATAGGAGCCACTCGGCAATGATGGACAGAACAAGAATTTTAGAATCTCATTACATATGGGTGGAAAAGCGAAGTCTGCTGGGATTAGTAGGTCAAAATGAGTAAGTACTACACTAAGTAGATGACTGTCATCAAGGCCACCATCTTGAAGTCAATTCCATGTGGCCTAATGAGATTTAATCCTTAATCTTATTCATCTGTTCTAAAATTGTACCCTATCAGTCCCAATGAAAACTAGGAGAGACTGTAGATAAATCATAGTTTACTAACAGAAGGCAGTAGTATGATCTTTGTATGGAATCTAATTTCAATTCAAGTCAGCAAATATTTAAGTTTAAAATTAAAACAAAGCATCATATGTAAACCATGTCACTAGGAATACATTATCATCACCCTTAGTTGCTGTAATAATCTATTTGTTTACATGCTTCCCTTCCCCAGTATACTGAGGGACTCCAGAGGAGGGGCCCTACTTGTTAAACTTTGTCAGCCCAGAACCTGGAAGTATACCTGGAACATAGCTGGAGTTCAATAAAGCTTTCTTGAATGAATGAACAAATGAATTAAAAAACAACAGTACGTAGGATTTATAAACCTTGACTAATTAAAAACTTCAATAAATGTGAGTTCTAAGGATGATAAAAAGCCCAAACCAAACCAAACTCATTGCCATCGAGTCGATTCTGACTCATAGCAACCCTATAGGACAGAGTAGAACCAAGGGTTTACAAGGGGCACCTGGTGGATTCGAACTGCTGACCTTTTGGTTAGCAGCCATAGCTCTTAACCTTACACAACCTATAAATATCATTTAAAAGAAAATGTATTAAATCATGTATAAAATGTATTCTTATTTTAAGACCACATGACAACAAAAAATGGTTACAGTAGATAAAAAATAATGCCTTCAATTTTGTTGTATGCCTGAAATTTTTTCATAATAAAATGTTGAATAAGATGTTGCCCTAGAGGTAGCAGAATTATCTCTGAGAAGAAAATTCAGCTTGCCTTTACATTTCATTTATCTACTGTTTCTTTCGCATCTATAACATAAGTGGTCAAGTCGAAGTGTGAAGTTGGCCTCAGTTCCTCATAGGAATGGAACCAGTCTCCTTTGAGGAAAACGTCTTGATAAGTCAGTCGGGGGTCAGAGAGTGAGGCCTGAATGATTTCTTCATATGCGGTTAAAGCGTACTGATAAGAAATGAATAACAATTTGAATGTAGGGAGCAAAGAGATGAAAGGAGAAGCAGAAGAGAGAAGAATAACAGGAAAGAAAGATGAGCAGTGAGAAATTCCCAAGGCCAGAGTGGCCCAAAGATCTTTTAAGCATGATGAGGAATATTAAATTCTAAAAAGTTTTCATTTTTGCAATGCAAATATCCTCCTTCTCGCCAAACCTTCAGAAACCCTTGCTATTCTACAGCCTTGTTTGCTGGTGTAGTGAGGAACCAAGGGTGGAAAATGAACGTTTTGACCCATATTCACCCCGCTACTGCAGCTTTTGCAAGCATGGCAGCTTCTTAATGAAAGAGAAACTATTCCAGGGGTCCCAGAGCGTGCCCAGCGATGGCGTGAACGATGGCCAGTGAACACTGAGTGATGAAAGGTAAAAAGTGTCTTCAACACAGAATTGACTCAAATGGATATGAGGCAAACACCTTTTTCCACAAATATTTGGGAAAAGTACAACCACTGGGGGAGGAGGCATGGAGATTAATGTTTAGATTACAAGATTATTATGGTTATTATTGTTGTTGCTACTACCTCTATACACCTGATCTTAAATGAAATGAGTGTCTTCAGAATTTAGAGAGTACTTCCATAACACAATCAACATACATTGAATCCATGGATTAAAAAAAAAACATAAAAATGTCATTTTCAATAATGTCTCCCGGGGTCTAAAAACTGCATTAGACATATGTACTCCATAGGCCCTTCCTGCTCTCTCCGAAACCATCGAGGACCGTGCCAGCAACTGTCTTTAAAGTTTCAATGCTTACGTAATAGTTTATTCATAAGTGAGGTTATAGTCAAACACAAGCGAAAAAAAAAGAAACAGAAATACAGAGTGTATTTTAGTAAAAATTAAAGTCACATAGAAGATACAAAAGAGGCCTCTTAATCATTCTAGATGTTATTTGTCCAGCCGATTGGTGAGATTCCCACGGCCGTGCTGGCAACTCTAGGCTCGAAAAGTCTGTCTTCATACACTTACAATGTATAAAAGTTGCTACTATTAGTTAGTAAGCATGTTTTCTTAAAATATGATTTGTCACTACTATATATGCCAGGAACTGTGCTTAATGTGACATATACTATCAGATTTAATCTAATGTTTTTCATTCACAAATAAATCGAGGCCCAAAGTTAACAGCTAGTAAGTGCCAAAGTCAGGCCTCAACTCAAGTCTGCCCAACCTCAAAATACACACTTTTAATCACGACACTACAGAGCTCCTATTTCTGAACAATTAATACTGTAATGTGTCTATGAATGATAAATGGGTAGGAAAATTAGTATAACTCCCATCAGACTGGCAAAACAAAAGATCAGACAAGGTTTAATTAGAATGTGAAGAACTGGGACCTTTCATGTACTCCTTTTGGAAGCGTGCATAGGCTCAACCAGTTTGTAAAACAACCTGATATTATCTAAAGAAATTGAATGTATGGATACCCAGCATTCCACTTCTGAGAATATATCTTAAAAAAAACTTATTTACATATGTATCAGGACACATGTACCACGTAAATATTAATAGCAGTTTTATTCATAACAGCCAAAAATTGGAAATGACCCAATTGCCCATGAACAAGAAAATTAATAAATTATGTTATATTCATAGTGGAATATTATATAAACCAAAAAAAAAAAACAAACTCATTGCCATCAAGTTGATTCCGACTCACAGCAATCCTACAGGACAGAGTAGAACAGCAACATAGGGTTTCCTAGGAGTAGCTGGTCGATTCAAACTGCCGACCTTTTGGTTAGCAGCCATAGCTCTTAACCACTGTGCCACCAGGGCTCCAGAATATTATATAGAAGATAAAAATGAATAACTGTGACAACATATAACAATCTGCATCAATCTTACAAGCACAATTTGTAACTACAAAAGCAATTCTCAAAATAATACCCACAAAGTGATTCTTCATTATACATAGAAGGGCAAAAACAACCACATGTGGTAAAATTATAAGGAAAAGCAAAGAAGTAATTGGCATAAAAGTCAGTATTGTTTACCTCAGTAGGGAGCAATGGCCGTGTGATAAAAAAGGGACACAACTCTGGTGAGTATATGGGTATTCTTTTATAATTTATGTTATCATATATTTATGCTACCTACATTTTTCTGTATGTGTGTTCACAATAAGGGTTAGAAAAGGAAAGAATAATTGGTATAACTTAAACCCACAGAGGAATGTCAGATTTGTCTTACTTATTCGGCTGTTTCAGGCATCTGTGTAGATACAGAATGGTTCCGAACAATTAGGAACAAGCAGCAGGTCTAATCATCTAGCCTCATACATTCCTGCTCTGCTATGCAATACTTACGTGTGCTTAAGCAAATCGTTCAAACTCTCCAAATCTCAGGTTCCTGATCTGCGATATAAGTGACAGAACAAGCATCTGTCCTTGAGTACCTAACAGTGTTGTTACGAAAATCAAATGAGATAAACTGATTAGTAAAAGCATTGGCTGAATTTATATCAGACAAAATTAAAATAGTCCTAATTATGTAATTTTAACTGTTTAAAAATCAAACATTGTAGATATAGAAAACTGTATGGCAAAACCAGTAGATTAATCTTACTTTTCTACTTTGTTTTAATTTTTATAAAGTTCTAGTTTTCTACTACGAGGAGGAAGGTGCCATTTGAAAGGCCACACTTTGGGCTGGTTAAAAAATACAGAGAAATTACAGCATTTATTATATACTTATATTAACCACTTATAAAATATATTCAAAAGGGAAAATATCCAATTTCTGTTTTATACTGAGAGATTATATTAAGGGATAGACTTGATGAGAAATGTTCAGGACAGATAAACGACAACACTGCTAAAGAACTTGAAAAACATTCAACAATGGAAGGAGATCTCAAATTTCTAGATAGGTAGACTTTATAAAGAAAGCAAAAATCCTCACAACTGGACCAATAAGCAACATCATGATAAACAGAAAATATTGAAGTTGTCAAGGATTTCATTTTACTTGGATCCACAATCAACGTCCATGGAAGCAGCAGTCAAAAAATCAAATGACGCATTGCATTGGGCAAATCTGCTCCAAGAGACCTCCTTAAAGTGTTAAAAAGCAAAGATGTCACTTTGAGGACTAAGGTGCACCTAACTCAAGCCATAGTGTTTTCAGTCACCTCGTATGCATGTGAAACCTGGACAATGAATAAGGAAGATTGAAGAAGAATTGATGCTTTTGAATTACGATGCTGGCGAAGAAAACTGAATACACCAGGGACTTCCAAAAGATCAAACAAATACGTCTTGGAAGAAGTTCAGCACGAATGCTCCTTAGAAGCAAGGATGGCAAGACTTCATCTCATATACTTTGGACATGTTATTGGGAGAGACCAGTCCCTGGAGAAGGACACCATGCTTGGTAAAGTAGAGGGTCAGTGAAAAAGAGGAAGACCCTCAACGAGATGGACTGACAACACGGCTGTAACAATGAGCTCAAGCATGACAACAATTGTGAGGGTGGCGATGGAAGTGTTTTGTTCTGTTGTGCATAAGGTCGCTATGAGTGGGAACCGACTCAATGGCACTTCACAACAACAGACTTTATAAAGATTTCAATTGATTCCAAGTTAATTTATACATGTAATGTCATTCCAAGCAAAATCCAAATGGAATTTGTGAGGGGGGAAGAGGGAGGGGAAAGAGCCCTGGTGGCGCAGTGGTTAAGCACTCAGCCGCCAACTGAAAGGTATGAGGTTCCAACCCACCAGCAACTTCAGGGGAGAAAGACGTGGCAGTCTGCTTCTGTAAAGATTACAGCCTATGGCGCAGTTTGACTCTGTCCTATAGGGTCATTAGAGGAGCCCTGAGTGGTACAGTGGTTAAAGCAATTGGCTGCTAACTGAAAGGTCGGCGGTTCAAACCCAACAGCCACTCCCAGGGAGAAATATGTGACAGTCTCCTTCTGTAAGGATTTTAGCCTTGGAAATCTTACGGGACAGTTCTACCCTGTCCTATAGGGTCGATATGAATTAGAACCGACTCGACGACGAGTTTGTTTTGTTTCCTAGGGTTGCTATGAGTTGGAATCGACTGGACAGCAGGGGGATTGGATTGCTTTTTTGGTTTACAGAGAGGGGGTTGACAAAATTACTCCAAATTTTTTCTAGAATAAATAACTGGTGAGATGATGAAAAAATACTGAAAAGATGACCAATTATGGAAACAGGTTTAAAAGCATATGCATCCCACAGGCAATTTCAATACTTCTTTTAGAAAGCAGTACATGTTTGAGGAAAGGTATATCAAGGGTCTCACCTAAAATAAAATTTAAACAAAGCATAATGAAGAAAAGCAACGTATAAATAAGTAACATGCAACAGTGACAAAAGAAACATACCATGAACCAGTTTCATTAAAGGGTTGGAAACATTAATAAGTCTGTCGAGTGATTTTTAAGCCAGTTGTTAATAATGGAGTCAACATGATAGGCATCTGCTAAATTCTCTGAGGCAAGGGGCCACAGGGATGATTCAAAACAGGTAGAGAAACAGTAGCTTCTACTCGTTTGTTTTAGAAAGCTCATTTAACCCCAGTAAGTTACAGGGCTACAGCCATACCTTTTTTAAAAATACATAAGTCATATAAAAAGTTATTGGGATAGAATCTACATAAAATTCACATAAAATCTCAGTCTTCTTTTCCACTATTGATAAATACATGAAACTTCACTTAGCAGAGAATATACATTCAGAAGGTATATGAGACATGGTTTACAGGATTCTTGTGAAATAAATTTTTTAATTACATTAAATTTTATTTTAATAATTATATTGGGTATTTCAAATCATCATTTACTTCATTTTGACTATTTTGTCAATTTATATCTCAAGAGTATTTACTCTGTAGAAAAAAAATTCTACTTCATGTTAAATATTCATAAATTTGGACTTATCGCTAAATAAGATGTCCTGCTCTATCATTTCAAACTGATGACATTTTACTTCTTACAATGTAATAACGGAACCTTCCACAACACAAATAATACTACTAATGTCATTAAAACCTGTATAGAATATGAACATAAAACAAGCATCTCACCAATTGAGGAAACAGTTTTATTAGTAATCAATAAAAGAAGAACACTGTCCATAATGAAATCTGTATTAATTATGAAAAGAGCTATGAAAGAAATAAATCATCTTGATGGGGTTCATTTTAGAAATGTAATGGTCTGTGATTCCAATACATGCCTCTTATAATGTCAGACCCAAACGTCTGTAATTGAAATAAACTGCAAACCACTCTAAGCTAACATTTTAATATTTTAATAAAATGCCTAAACTAACTAAACTTCTCCCCCTAACTTCCTCCACCAATAAATGCACTTAGTTCAATGTCACTCAATAATTAATCTGTGCTTTAGCAGTTAAATCAGATGTTTAAAATGCATATACTTATAACAAAATATTAGATATTATAAAATATAATTATAAATGATTAAAGCAAATTCTTAAGTTTTCAAACTGCTAATTTTCACTACTACTATTATTTAAAAAGTTAACTTAATAAGCATATAAATATAAATAATAAATTAGAGCAGTTTTACACAGTGGTGGGTGATATTCAAAATATTTATAGCTGATAAGACATGGGCACAGACCAATCAGAAATGTTACTGTGACTAATAAGAACAGCTGTCGGTTGTAAATAACTGGTACAGTGTTACCAGTGTGTACCTCTGAACATCAATGCTAGCTTTAGATAACAAACCAGAATCTACCTCCTAAAACAAGTTAATAAAAATTCCTGTAAGATGCAGTTTTATAATTGTCTCGGGGTTAATTACCCTACAGCAATGGGTTCCAAGTCTCCAATTTTTAAAAACTGTACAGACCATCAGTTTAAACAAAAAAAAAAAAAAAAAATTGAGCTCTACGTAGATCATTTTTCTGTTCCCATCTTTCCACGTTCTCGTCTGTGGCTGGACACTGAAAACTACATTTCCCAGATTGCTTTGCAAGATGAGAGGCACTGTCAGAAAGTCAAAAGCAAAAAGATAATTTTTTTTTCCCTTCTGCTTTTATTGGCAGTCTCAGCAATGGTGCTCTAACAGCCTCTGAAGCACAAAGCCCTTGGGATCCGGCTCTCAGGACTGCGGACTGCAGCAGCCGTACTACAGCTGTCGAACAGCAGCAGCCACCACAGCTAACCGGAAGCTCCCGCAGCGTCGGCAATTAAACAGCATCAGTGGGAACCGTGGATCCCTGGGTTGTTGCAGTGTCACCAGGAGTGCTGGCGCTTGGCTTCCTGCAAAGCAGTGGCAGTGGGGGTTCCAACAACAGCAGCAGCAATGCTCCAGCCACCTCAGCAGCACAGTGCTGGTGAGCTCTGGGTAACAATCCTTTCCCATGTTCTCTTCCAGCTGTAGTAGTAGAGACTTTCTCCAGGCACCCATCACTAAACACTGCCTTCTTTTCCCTCCACCAGGCCTTCCAACACTTTTGTGACCAATTCCCTGGAAAAAGTCCCTGTTTTGCGTCATTTCTGGACTTTATATTAATATGTGGATTAATACAAGCGCACAGTACACATGGATACTATTTATAAATTAGACATATACGGCCATATGTACATTACAGGACGTGCTCTTGTCAAAAAACAATATTTTAGACAGAGAAATTCAATTAAATATATGTCATTTTTTAACATCTTAGCTTGGTTTTATACTTTTGTGAAGGAGTCGTTTGAAAATCTGATACTACATACAGGTTACTGTGATACTTAGATGTAATGGTTGTTATCGGGCGGGGGAGAACCCCCAAGAAGAGCATCATTGGCTATGCTTACTAAATCACAGCACTCAGTTCTCAGTCCCATCTACCAATATGTCAAAGATTTTGCTGAAGTTTGGCTAGTAAATTTCCATCTTCCCAGATGTCAATCATTCTTAGAAACTAATAGGTATGTATTGCATTTTTGTTATTTTAATAAAAGAATTTTAAAACCTATTTAAAGATGTCATTTGGAAGCCTTTAAAACAAGTTATAAAATTCAGTTCCACATTTTTAAAATACGCAGATGTAAGTTTTTGTACAGTTTCAAACTGTACAGAAACTAGAGTTTTACACTTATATTGATTTTTGGCAACAAATCACATTATAATAATTATAAATATTTGGTATTAAAATTTTCTCTCCATACCACGGGTGTTTCAGAAAGTAGTTATGTTCTTACTCATTGTTAACAGTACCATTACTTTAAAAAGAGAGATGAGTATATTTATTATTTTAAAAAAATGTGTTACAGAGCATAGTACTGACAGCCACCTGTCGTCACAGAAAAGGTAAGCAAAATCAGAACCCCTGTCATTCTGTAAAAGAAAACTTCCTGGTAGCTATTAGTTTGCTATCGCTTCTCAATACTCTGCCGCTGGATAACCAGTGAGCTTCAGGGGACAAATGATATTCATGGCCACTCCCCATCTTAGTACCAAAAATTGTGAAGATTTGACTAATATTTTAAGGTTTCCCATATTTTATTCCATTTTTTTCTACTACATTTTAAAGCTCTTATTTTAAAAACAATAAATTAACCACATCAATGGTATCCTGCAGCACTTGTATGCACTTTTGACTTCAATTTATTTGCTAAGATAGTTTCCCTATGAATGACAAATGAATATATTTCATATTTTGAAGTAGCCTCTCACCTTACCCAGAAATCTTTTTCTATTCCACCCACTCTATGATTACACTTAACACAGCTGTTTTTTCCCATAATGCATTGTTTTACCTAAAGAGTATTTTTCTACTATAGCAGGTATCTTCTCGAGTACATTTTCCTTTTAGTGGTTCATAAAAATGTAGTTATTCATATTACTGAAATGGAATCTAGCAAATACAATTGGCTAAAATGTTAGAAATATCTGTACTTGTATTCAGCTGTAAACTTTCCACACTACATAAATTTTTTCAAATACTTGTTTCTTCGAATCTTCAACAATGCTTTCCATGCATCTTCTAACAGCATTTGCTGACAAATAAATGTGATATAATATTATTTTCCTGCATTATTTCAGCCATTTTTGCTGTTGTGGAAAGAACAGTGTTTCCAATGGTATGTGTGTTTGTCTTTCCCTATTAAGGAAGGGAGGGAGGGAGGGAGGAAGGAAAGGAGGGAAGGAGGGAGGAAGAATAAAAAAAAGAATGATGGAAAAAAGGGGAAAAAAAATCCCCCCAAGGCTTTTGCACATTAAGTTTGATAACTGTGTAAAATCTGGACTATCATGTGACATTAAACATTGCTGAAAAGGGCTTGCTTCATGATCTGGATTGTTAGGTTTTAATGCCTTATCAATGGCATGGCATTCCACCATCATTAGACAGTATCTCAAGGCATGCCATACACTAAAAGCAAGGTTCATCTTTAATGGTAGTGAATATAAATGCATATTTCAAATAGCCTTCTTGATAATTAGTTTTGGTTGACTCATTGTCAAATATGATTAAATCATAATTATTTTACTTTGTGAAGTGGCTGAGAAAATGTTCATAATAAGTATTGGGGACATTCTTGTTTACATGTGTTTGGAGTATTAGTATTATTTTTATTTTGCTATTTTTTTCAGTCACTTGACTGTGTTGTAAGAGTTAGTTTAGTTAAAGCTAGATACTAGGCACAGATATAATTCAGTGGCTCCAACTATTAAAGCAAATGGACTTCTATTCTCCCCTCAGGATGCCTGCATAACTTACGTGATAAATGATGCTCTGATACTGCCAACATTAATCTGCATATAAAATATTAGTAAATTTTACTTTCTTAGACTGAGAAGTATTTTTCAAATAAAAAATACATAAAAGTTTGAAATCCTCTTCTCAAACCCTAGGACGTCATCTTGCGTATTACCAAGGGTACATGCACTCTGTTTTTGAGACCACTGTCCTAGAGATTGGACCTTGGACATAATTCTGAATTTGAAATGACACTCTAATATTTATTGGCCTGTAACCTTAAGCAAATTACTTATCCATGAACCTCATATTGCTCATCTATAAAATAAGAACAGCTATATAACACTTATTTTGATTAGACTGATAATTATAGATAACTTTTATTGAGACTTCCAAAGTGTGTGCAAATGCAATGTGCATTCTAAGCACATAGAATGTATTAATTCTTGAGCAGAGTGTCTACACATAATGGGCACTTGAAAAATACTAGTTTACTTCCCAAGGAAAGAGATAAATTATAGAAAATAAGGAATACTTATTAGGACAAATAGAATTGATTGTTTACATGCCTATTTTTCACAAAACTTCAAGGTTTCTGACAGCAAACCCATGTTGTAGTCATCCCTGTTACCTTCAGAGTGCAAAGCACATGTTTTGAACGCATTAAGTGCTTGTTAATTAAATAAATGTTGAATAAATATACATGATGGTACCAAAATAACTTGCTGTATATTATCTTTAAGAGTTCTGGCAAATTCTGTATTGACAAGATTGATCAATTAACTGCACAAGCATTGCAAAGTATCCTTATTTTTATAGATACTCCATTATACATTTGCAGGAAGAGTAACAATCACCAGAGCTTTTGAAAATACAATAACCTTTGATTATTTGTACTAACAGATAAAATAAGGCATGGATAATCCAAAAATAATTTCTAATTGGATTTTGAAATGTGTCTCTTTATTTATATTTAAGTACTGGTATATCTGAGGTTTTAGAAAAGAGAATGCACTTCCAACAAAATAAACTACACAGAAAAGCTAGTCGACTTAGAAGGAGGCTGAATACAATCTAGCTTCTCCAATCTTTCCCCTTTACTTAACCCCTCTGTGTAACCTACACTTTTATTACTCAAACTAAAGGAACGTGCCTTTCTCAGACCTTATTCAGAGGATAAGACATGTTTAAATACTGGTTCCCACAGGGATTTTTTTCTGCATAAAGCAGGCAGTACTCATCAATGAATGTGAAATCAAGATTGCCTAGGTATTACTACCAAGAATCAATCATAATATGTTTCCTACTGTCAGTGGAATATACCATTTGCTTCACTAAAATTAAGAATTTTGAATTTTTATAAAGTATTTATTAAGTGCTCTATAAACCATCAGTGCTCTTCATGATGTTTTTTCAGATAAGAAATCCAAAGTTGAGGAAAACGAGTATGTCATAGACAATATTTAATTACTTAATCACATTTAAAATCTCAGTTTTCCTACTCAACTCACAGTACTATTATAAAGAAAAAAAATAAGCAAATCTGTTTGAAATGTTTAGAGAAAATAAAGGAGGAATAAATGTACAGCATTGTTGCTTAACAAAAACTTAAAAGATTAACTTTTTAAAAAATAATTTTATTGTTTATTAGGTAAAAGTTTACACAGCAACTTAGGTTGCCCTTTAACAATTTTTATGTAAGTTGTTCTGTGCCATTGGTTGCAATTTTTACAATATGTCAGCATTCTCATTATTTCCATTCTGTTCTGATACCATTGATCTAGCTTCCCTTCCCCTCCTTGCCTTCTCATCTTTGCTTTTGGGTAAATGTTGACCATTTGGTCTCATACAGTTTATTGTTTAAGGGAATGCATTACTCATGGGTCATACTGTTCATTTTATAAGCCCATCTATTATTTGGCTGAAAGGTGACCTGCAGAAATAGCTTCAATTCCAAGTTCAAATGGTATCTTAGGGTGATAGTCTTGGGGCTTCCTCTAGTCTCCATCAGTCCAGTAGGTCTGGGCTTTTTTAAGAATTTGAGTATTGTTCTATATTTTTCTCCCATTCTATCCTGGACTTTCTATTGTGTTCCTGGCCAGAATGGTCAGTAGTTGTAGCCGGGCACCATCTGGTTTTTCTGGTCTCAGGTTAAAAGAGGCTGTGGTTTGTGTTTGCTATTAGTCCTTATTGCCACTAGTTTCTTCTTTGAGCCTTTCATTTCCTTCATTCTCTTTTGCTCCAGAGAGTAGAGACCAAAAGTTGTATCTTAGATGGCCACCTGCAAGCTTTTAAGACCCCACATACTACTCACAAAACTAGGATGTAGAACATTATCTTTGTAAACTATGTTATGCCAATTGACTACATTGATCCCTGAGACTATGGTCCCAAACCTTCTAACCCAGTAAACCAATCCTGTGAGTTGTTTAGCTATGTCTAGAAAGCCTCCGTAACTATGCCCCTACGTGGTTTTTAACATATGTGAATACATATGCAGCCCCACAAACGCATATATATATACACGTATGCCTACAGATACACCTACACATGCATGTGCATTCCTATACACATACATGCATATGCCTTCCTATACACATATATCCATCCATAGCTACATAAACACACATATTTTTTGTTTTTCTCTTGTTGAAAAATTGTATATGTTACAGCATTTACCAAAATTGTTGCTTTTTCTCATGTACTTCTTAGTGTCTTTATTTAGCTTGGTCAAGTTGTGCTGGCTTCACCCGTATCTAGGACTGCCTTTCCCATCAGCAAAATTAAAGTGTCTACTATCTAGAAAGTTATTCCCCCTCCCTCTCCTTCCCATCCCTGGTAACCATCAAAGAATGTTGTTTTCTGTGTGTATATCTATTCTTGACTTTTTACTATAGTGGGACCATAAAATATTTATCTTTTTGCGATTGACTTACTTAGCATAATGTCCTTCAGATTCATCCATGTTATGTTTCGTGGATTCCTCGTTATTCTTTAGAGCTGTGTAGTATTCCATTGTATGTATGTACAATTTGTTTATCCATTTATCCGTTGATGGGCACTTAGGTTTTTTCCATCTTTTTTCTATTGTGTGTAATGCTGCAATGAACATAGGTATGCATATGTCTATTTCTATCACTGCTGTTATATTTTAGGATTTATACCTAGGAGTGAGATTGCTGGATAATATGGTATTTCTATTTCTAGCTTTTTGAGGAAGCTGTATACTGTTTTTCATGGTGAGGTAAGAGTTCCAATTCCCCAAGAACCTCGCCAGCATTTTTTTTTTATCATTGCCATTTTTGCAGGAGTGAGATGTTATCTCATTGTACTTTTGATTTGCATCTCTCTAATGGCTAATGGTCAGGAGCATCTCTTCATGCGTTTGTTACTTGCCTGAATATCTTCTTTGGTGAAGTGTCTGTTCATGTCTTTTGCCCATTTTTTTGTTGAATTGTTTGTCTTTTTGTTGTTGAGTTGTAGATGTTTTCTATATATTTTAGAGATTAGACCCATATCAGATATATCATTGCCAAAGATTTTTTTCCCCAGTCTGTAGGTTCTCTTTTTACTCTCTTGGCAAAGTTTTTTTTGATAAGCATAAGTATTTACTTTTTAGGAGGTCCCAGTTATCTAATTTATCTTCTGCCATTTGTGCATCTTTAGTCTTCTTTGATACACTGTTCAAGCAGAGAATTAGGTCCCCTAGTTTCTACCCTATGTTATCTTCCTGGAACTTTATAGTTTTAGCTTTAACATTTAGTTATTAGATCCATTTTGAGTTAGTTTTTGTGCATGGTGTGAGGTATGGATCCTGATTCATTTTTCTGCATGTGCATATCCAGTTTTTCCAGCACCATCTGTTAAAGAGACTGTTTCTTCCCCATTGAATAGACTTTGACCCTTTATCGAAGATTAGCTGCCTGTAGATGGATGGATTTACTTCTGCGTTCTCAATTCTATTCCATTGGTCTATGTGTCTGTCATTGAACCAGTACCAGGCTGTTTTGATTACCGTGGCTGGGTAGTAAATTTTGAGATCGAGAAGTGTGAGACCTCCTACTTTGTTCTTCTTCAGTATTGCTTTAGCTATTCAGGGCGTCCTTAAAAGATTAACTTTTTATCTTACTTTTAATTACTATATACTGTACACTCCATCTCTAGTGATTTGGTAGAAAGAATATGAGCTTTAAAGTCAAGCAAGTCTAGATTTAAATCAAAGTTGCACATTCATTAGCAGTGACTTTAAACAAGTTACACTCTCTGAATCTTGGTTTCCTCATTAACAAAAATGGGTAACAGTATTAAGCAAGAACAGATATAACATACTTGACCAACAGCAAAAACTCATTAAACAATAATCCATTTTCTCCTTTTCTTTCTAAACCAGAGGTTCTCGAATTTTGTTTTATCATGAATCTCTTCTTCCTAGTAACGATTCATATTGACAATTTCTAAAATTCCTTCACATCAACTATTGAATTTAATCCTTATTACCACCTTGTGAAGTAATTTGCCATTATCTAATTTTTCACAGTAATAAACTGAGCTTCAGAGAGATTAAATAATTTGCACAAAATTTTTCAAGTAGTAAGTTACAAAACCGAGACTTTCACCTAGGTCACCCAGAGTACTCACCATTCCAACAAGTCTGCTTCCCAACTATTATAATAAAGAAGCCCAAGCCAGAACTAACATGCAGGATGGTTTTACACTAAGAAAGACTATATAATGATGATAAATATTAATAAATTATTTACCTATGCCCAAAGTGAAGCAAGGACATATTCATGTTCTTATCACTAGTGGTTCTATGACCTGAGACTTTACTTGGTGCTTTCAAATATTTTTGTAACACTTGCATAGAAAATAACTTCTTATTGAAAAACATTAAGTTAAGGAAGATAGGCCAAACTTAGGACTATGGCATTTCAAGGTGTGAATTAACTCTCAAAATTTAGAGTATAATTTTATATTCTTTAGTGATATATTAAATTGCTTTAATTCAATTTATTTCTTCCAAAATGATATTGGAAAGATAGGTACATTTAAAATATTGGGCAGTCGATTAAAATATGATCCCCACTTCATCTAACCATTTCTGAGAGAATAGCTTAGTCAATCACTTAGATGAAACCAGGGGCCATATCCCAAGATCACACTTAAAGAATCATTTGTTTGAATCCTTAGCTTCTTTTGCATCTGTTCCTTACTAATTAGGAGGAAACAGAGCATAAAAGTTAAAGTTGCATGTATTCTGGATTTAGACAACCCTCTTAACAGCATTAAGCCACTGTTCTCATCTTTAAAATGAAACTTATTATTAAAGAACTTAATGATCACAGGGTTGTTCAGATGATTAAATGAGATGATCTATATATTCCTTAATGTTGTTGTTCTTGTCAGCTGCCATCAAGTCAGTTTTGATTATATATATAATATTATATAATTATAATATTATAATATATATAATTTCATTTAATAATCATGAAAATCCTTCTAAGTACTGATTATACCTTTTACAGATTAGAAAGGTGAGGTCCAAGGTTTTACAACTAATACATCAGAACCAGGAATTAAACTAAGCAAACTAATTCCAGAGTATGAACCCATAAATGCTAAGCTCAGTAAGTTCAATGCCTGATACATAATCAGCACTCAATAAATCTTAGCTTGTGTTTATTTCTACTTTGTCTAAGTATCAACTTCCTATTTAAAGTTCTACGATGAATAAAGTACTTCTCAAATATTTCATTTTTATGATTCCTTGCTCTTCCTCTACCCAACACCATCATTCTAAAATAGACTGTTGAGAGAGGGAGAGAATATTGTAAATTAGTTATTTGGAGTTACTAAGAAGAGTCAGATTTATATATGGCACTTAAATAATAAAAGTCAATAGTGGTTTTGGAAACATAAACATACAAAGTGAAGATGTGAGGAGGATGAGACCATCAGAATATATTTAGGACAGATGGGGGCAGATGACAGAATAGCACAGTGCCTTGGTCTATCTGTTGCCATTGAGTCGATTCCAACTCATAGTGACCCTATGGGACAGAGCAGAACTGCCCTATAGGGTTTCCAAGGAGTGGCTGGTGGATTTGAACTGCTGACCTTTTGGTTAGCAGCCATAGCATTTAACCACTGCACCACTAGGACTCCGTGTCTTAGTCCAGGAAAGGCAAATTAAAAAAAAAAAAAAAAAGCATTGGATGGTTAAAAATCCTCAATGAGAAACTGAAGAGAATTTCAGATTGGAAAAAGGTTTGAAGGAGTGAAATAATTGCCCAAAGTCACCAAGCTAGTTCATCATGGAGCTGGGACTAGATACTCGGTCTCATGACCCCCAGCTCAGTGCTCTAACCACTGTAACAGACTGGCACAGATAACATGCTTGACTCAAGGCAGTAAACTAAGTACACTGGACGCAAATGCCAAAAAAAAGTGAGGAAATGGGAAGTCCTTGAGTCAGATCCAAGTATTCTAGCTAATATGACAAGGAATAGCCACAATTTCGAATTGGTTGTAATCAGCAGAGAAAGAAATAGAGTAGGGACTTGAAAACGTACAACACTTCAGAATTAATGGGAAATGATGACAAGCTGGCCTGCTTTGTGCTTTCCAACTGAGCTTTTGCCTTTAAGGTGATAATTCAAAGTGTTTTAAAGCCTGGGCTGACCATAGTAAATAACCTAAAATTATAACCTGTTGAGATAAGGTCAGTTGTATAGTTTCTGCCCTGAAATTATATTTGTAATTATAACTGTATTTCTACTAGTTATAACTGGGCAACCAAGCCATCTGTTGGTTGGGGTGATTTATTTTACTTTATTTTTCTGCCTGCATTTTTAAAAATCTTTTCATTATGGACATTTTCAAACAGACCATAATAGTGTATAATTCACATTTTAGCTTTCATATTTTACCTTTAAACCAAAAAACCCACTACTGTGGAGTCGATTCCAACTCATAGGAACCGTACAGGACAGGGGAGAACTGCCCCATAGAGTTTCCAAGGCTGTAATCTTTACAGAAGCAGATTGCCACATCTTTCTCCCATAGAGCTGCCGGTGGGTTCAAACTACCCATCTTTCAAGCACTTAACCACCGCGCCACCAGGGCTTCTTATCTTACCTTTAGTCACCCGTGTATTTTTTTCTCCCTTGGAATGACTAAACTGTTTCAGATGAAGAACAGAAGCATCTTTGGGATAAGGGAAAAGAAAGATGGAAGCAATATTTTCAGCCTGTTATCTACTGAGACTTGAACCAGAAAGATTTCAGACTGTGAGGCAAATAAATACAAGAGCCAGCAACAATAAAGTGGAAGTCTGTTAGTGGATCATCTAGATGTATTACTTGGCAATCAATGGGACTAGTGTCTGTGGGAAAGGAGGGCATTTTAAAGAATTATTTTCCAACTTTTTTTAGTTTGACACAAATAAGTGGGGCAGGAAAAGATGTAAAGTTTCATTGAGATTATAGTTCTAAAAATGGAACTATGTTTGAAGAATATATTCATTCATCATATTTAAATTCACATAATCACTAACGTATCATATTCCAATAAGTAGCTATAGAAAGAATAGTTTACATTTCTTGCAAAATTTCATTATCTCCAAGTCTTAAGTTTATTTGCAAAGCTCAGTTTATTTTTACTATAAAATTTTATTTCCCATGAAATATGTCTTTTTGTGTGCTGGATAAATTTCCCTAATTTTAGATTTTAAATTAGAATATAAGGTGACTTTTTTCAAGTCCAGTGATCTTTTTTTGTAATCTTGACGAAAGTATGTGTTTATAGACCTTGGAGGGTTCTTCAGTTTCCTTTCTAAATGTTGAAGGAATTAGAAATTGGCCATGCAGCAAATACAAACATATGCAAAACATCTTCATTGAAAAGAGCATGTGAACAATATCATGCTGGATAGTCTCAATTTTCTTTATGAAACAAAAGGTAAAAATAGACAGGTAACGTGGAAAATGGATTTATGATGGAGGAGAGAGAATTAAAAATGAAATAATGAATACTGAGATCCAACTGAAGTTTTAAAGCATGAGTTTAAATATCAAGATATACTTTCTCTTTCTCTATCTGGGCCTTCCTTATTGACTTTAGAGCGCAAATCCAATGGACAGAGACTGTCTAATTCTCTCCTATTTATCCTCCTCAGCTAAATGTTACTACATGGCCATCTCTTGCCCTCCATTTTCCTTTAAATTTTAAACATTTTCCTCAATCAACAATATTCCTATGTTTCATATAAATCAAGTTAAACTATATCTCTGTGTAGTCCTATAAGGAGCCCTGGTGGCGCAGTGGTTAAAGCACTTGGCTGCTAACTGGAAGGTTGGCAGTTCAAACTCACCAGCCACTCCTCTGGAAAAAGATGTGGCAGTCTGCTTCCATAAAAATTTACAGCCTTGGAAATCCTATGTGGCAGTTCTATTCTGTCCTATAGGGTCACTATCAGTCAGAATCGACTGGATGGCAGTGGGTTTGATTATAGTTCTATATCTCTGAAGATATCCTTGTTCTCTGTGGATTTTAATTCAGTCAGAGGGTATCACAACCCCACAGTGCTTTTATTCATTATGCTCCTCTGCTTTTCCAATGAACATTTGTCTAGAAAGACAATCTATACATTGATCCTTATTCTTTTTCTTTCTCACCACATGTTCCCGTAACTATCTGTACAGCCTGATTAATATATTTCTATCCCTTATAGGTTATATCCTATTTTAAGTACCTCAGTGTTTATTGATCCTCAACCCCTACTGACAATCACCTTTCCATAAGTCTACATTTACATAACTAGATTACTTACCACCTACCCCTTACTCCTCTAAGGTCTGCCTTTTCTAAACACTAATTTCCAATGTCAAACACCTACTTTTGAGACAGACATGTATCAATCCAAGGGTCAGGGCCTATAATTTACCTCAAAATCCCAATCATTGTGAAAAACATGCAGGATTTTCCATAATGTTCTAACTATTGCTCCTTCCCAAATAATCTGTCATAGACTAGTTCTGTGTGCCATACCATCATGCCCCTCTCCCTATTGCATCCACTCAAGGTCAGTGAAGGCTCTTCCTCTACTTTCTTAAGTCTACATTGCCTTAAGAGATCTGGTCAGCACAGAGTAGAAGTATTAGGAGTCTCAATTATATCTCAGTCTTTGCCATCATCTCTTAATATTTGTGAGTACCTATTTTCACTCCATCCCACAGAAACTTCTTTCTTAACATCTTCCCTTTGCATAATTTAACAATACCTAGAATAGCAGATTAATAGTTGAAGATGTTTTAATATATGACTTATTAATAAAACATATCATTTACCTATCGTATCATATATTTTATTTTAAGAATAGAAAACAAAAGAAGTAAGCATCCTAGAAACACAAAGGATTAAGAATGGAGGCAGATTAAATTGTCAAAGAATGTTTCTTGACTAGAAACATGAAGCAGAATATTTGTCCATCCTTTGAAAAATATACCACTCTATAAGCTCTGGACATCTGAGAAGGGAAAAAGGCAGAAGAGTGAAGGAGGTTCCACCAGCCAAAGACAAATATGACCTGAGACCTGGTGCCATGTCACATGTACAATCAACCTATTACTCAAAATCAGTAACCATACATCTGCTCCCCCATTTCCAAGACAAGTTTACATACTTCTTGAAGGTTATATACTTTATTTCTTCTATGCCTTTTCTAGAATGACTTTGGTGTTAATGTTTAACTTGATTCTCCTGAGTAAAAATATTAGGTGTTTGGGCAGGACTGAGGGAAGGCTGGGGTCTCTAACCATCATAAATTTACTTCTGCTGAAGCATAATCCAATGAAGATTTCATAAGAAAAGATTCTTTAGCACTACATGGGCATACCATGTGGACCCCTAATAAGCAAGCTACCAAGCTACTTAACCTCTCCTGGCCTTGATTTCTTGTCTATAAAATGGGGATAATAATGGTGACTACCTCATGAAGTCATACGGAATAAATGAGTTAAAATATGTTAAGCACTTAAAACATTGCCTGGCACTTAGTACTATTAAAGAATTAGTTAATAATGTAATAATAATAATCCCTGGATGGATGCGATGACACTGGAATAATAAATGTTTAGATTTATGAATAGCTGCTGAAAGTAATGGAAGTGAATACTGTATGTTTTATATTTTGTTAAATTAAGAAATTATAATATCAATTCGTAATCTTAAATAAATTGATTAAATATGGAGTGGTATTCAAATTAAGTTAGTTCAAATACTCTAAGACTGGCAAAACAATGTTTTGTTGTTGTTTGTTGTTGCTACTGTTTTTGTTTGCTTTTTGCTTTTAAATATTGCAGGCTAGCATTATCAACGAACAGTAAGGCAAAATGAGCAGCTACAGTAAGAATTTCTCTGGAAAACTCTGCAGGTATTACAAAATAGTACATACTGATAACTATATTGCATATATAAAGAATGAAGCATGCAGTTTCTACATTAAAATTTAGCTTAGGGGAAAAAAAGGCAGAGATTCAAGGAAAAGGTAGAACTAAAAAAAAAACAAAATGGGGGGGGTCTTGCATACCAGATATAAGGCTTATTATGAAGCTCTGGTGATTAAGAAAATGTATAATTGACATAGGGACAGTCAAACCAACCAAGAGCACAGAAAAGAGAGCCCATAAACAGACCCTCACACGTATGGGCTCTTGCTACCTGACAGGTGCATGCTAAATCACTGGTGGAAAGCAAGAACATTCAATAAATGGAGCTGGAAAAGTGGGAATTCGTTAGAAAAAAAAATAATTTTCATCCTTATATAATATACAATAATCAACTCCAGGGAAGTAGCTCTTAAAACAAGATATAGAAAGCACTAATCATAAAAGAAAATAATGATAAGTGTTATTACATAAAAATAAGATTTTTCTGTTCATTAGAATACCTTAAAGGAAGTGAAAAGACAAGCTACAAACCAAAAGAGATAGAATTAGTATCTAGAATATATAAAGAACTCATGCAAATCAACAGAAAACAATCATAAAAAATTTAAAAGGAAGGAGAAAAGAAAAACGGGCAAAGACATGAACAAGTATGTCACAGAAAACTCATATAACATGTACACAACCTCACTGGTAAATAAGAAAATAAAAATTAAGACTACAATGAGATCATTTTTATCCATTCACCTAGCAAAAATTAAGAAATCTGATAGTATCATGAGTTAGAGAGATTAGGGATCAACATGGGTATTTTATACATTGTTGGTAGGAGTGTAAATGGGTAATAAACACCATTTTAGAAAAACAATTTGACAATCTCCTGCAAAGCTGAGGGTAAGGTAAGAGCACAATGCATGTAAACACACCCTGTGATCCAGCAACCCAAGAGAATGTCTTGCAAACGTCCCCAAGAGACATGTAAAAAAATGTTTATAGCAGTACTATGAGAAACAACTAAATACTGGAGAAAGGATGAGTAAACTGTGGTATAGTCACAAATATTATATAGAAGTGAAGATAAATTACACTTACATACAACACCATGGGTGAGTCTAATAATACAATTTTGAGAGCCAAAAAAAAAGCTAATTCTAGATGAATATAGCATGATATTAATGTGTTATTTAATCATACATGTTAAGTGGTAAAACCAAAACCCATTGCCATCAAGTCGATTCCAACTCACAGCGATGCTACAGGGAAGAGCCACCCCATAGGGTTTCCAGGGAGCAGCTGGTGGATTCGAACTGCCAATCTTTTGGTTAGCAGCCGAGTTCTCAACCACTGCACCATCAGGGTTCCATATATATATATATATATATATATGTATGTGTGTGTGTGTATATATATATATATATATATATATGGAACAATAAACACAAAATTCAGAGAGTGCTTACCTCTGGTTGGGGAGTGCCCGTGAGGATAAGGAAAGACCATATACATTTAAATTAGTTAATGTTCTAATTCTTTGCTTGGGTCTTGAGTTCATAGGCATTCATTTTGATTAAAAATAACAAACGAATGAAACCATGAAATCAAAGAAGACAATGCACAGAACAATGACCATCAACCAGGTTATGATAAACCAAGTCTGTACACCTGAAGTCCAAATTTCTTTAAAATAAGCTCTTTAGCAGTACCTCTCGAAGTTTAATACATATATGAAACATGTGAGATCCTGTTAAATGAAGTGTAGCTTCATTAGGTCTGGGATGGGGTTTAAGATTCTGCATTCTAAGACCCCAGGTGATGTGGATGCTTCTGGTTTCACAGACCACACTTTATAGTGTTTATTCATTTCCAAACATGAGGTCCTATCTGGGCTAAAAAGACTGATCGAGGCTATTCAAGGAAACAATAATGTGAAGACTTAAATGTAAAGGTATAAACGAGTAAGGATTTTTATTTGGTCAAGTTAAAACTCAGTTAAAAAGAAAAAAGAACAAGAGGGAGAAAAAAACAACAGCTATAGTTTTAAAATTAAGCATGAATGACTCAACAAATTCAGAGATTTGGGAGGATAAACTAAATAAATTGAACTGACCACTGAATGGGATGATGGGTGGCATATTTTAGAATGTTAATTACAATACAAAAAAAAAATAATGATTTGGTCTCAGCCCATTCCAAAGTGAAGTCGAAGATCTTGATAAAAGATGATAGTTCTCAGGGTTTACTCTGAAGTGAAAGAAATGTCTTTCTGTACTTACAAGAAACTGAAAGAATATTAAGGATTAAGAGATCACTTTGGTTTCTCCAGGATAAGATCACTTGCAGATTTCCTTGGTGTTCTCTACCAAGCTGCAACTCACATTGAGAGGATGATCATGAATGATTAGAAATCTTCTTGAACAGAGGAAAAGAAACAATAGATGACTGGCAGTGACGTATGCATATGGTATATACTAAAAAGTCCTTCCACTGTCCTCAGTGATTTAAGAGCTGAGCTGCTAACCAAAAGATTGGCAGTTCAAACCCATCAGCCGCTCCTTGGAAACCCTATGAGACAGTTCTACGCTGTCCTGGAGGGTCCCTGTGAGTCGGCATCGACTCGACACCATACAACCACTGTCCTAGTAGCGTCACTATTGTTAAGCAAGAGTCAAGAGATACATAAAAAACACATCCATCATAATTGCTGTTAATTCACAATTAATATTACCAATGCAGAAATAGAAATTGAAAATGTGTCTGATTTATTGGAATGGTTTAATTAGGTGGAATACATAATACCAAACAGAATCAGTTCAGATAGTTTTTACTACTACCCTTGTCTGAGGTCTATTTAAAGAAATGCAAAGTAAAACTGATGTCCCTTTTAAGTTCTTTTCAGCTTTCTTATAACATTGTCTCTATTATTGCAAGAAAAGTAGAGAAGTTGAAGGAGATTAGACTAGTGAAATACCATGAATATTTATGGAGAAAGTAAAAGCCAAATTATTGGGGCAAGAATTTTTTAAAATGGAGAAGTACTCTTTGAAAAAGGCAGGTATAATAGAAAGCATTTATTTAGACTTAGACACATTCATCCATTCCATCTTCTCCAAACCAGAATCTACGTATACTTAATAGTAAGGCAGAATATAGACTTAAGAGTGTAAAGATTATGCCCATGTTTCTGTAATAAAAGAATGTAAATATTTTTATTCTTTTTTAATGTTGTTTTTAACAAATGAATCATAATGTTTAAGTATTTCCTGATACTCACACACCCCCATAAAAATAGACAAATTTGGTATCTGGTAACTAAAAGATTTTAGTATTTAAAGTATTCATGCTATAGTCACTATAAATTACAAAGGAGAATTTCCAATGAAATATAACAACAGATAACACAGCTGTGCTTAGCTGTCTAGGGCCATTTGTTAAGTCTAAACACAATGTCCAGATGTGAAGGCCCAGACTCCACTCAAAACAGCAATATCCCTATACTAGAACAAGAGGTCATCAGGAGTATGTACCAGAGTAAAGAATTTTCCTTAATGACCAGAAAAAGAAACACCGAAATTCTGAAAACCCATTTTAGACCTTACACAGTTAAGTGTATTCACATCTTCCATTGTTGTTTTGTGCATCAAGTCGATTCCAACTCCTAGCGACCCTCTAGGACAGAGTAGAACTACCCCATAGAGCTTTCTAGGCTTTAATCTTTATTGAAGCAGATTGCCAGGACTTCTCTCCTACAGAGTGGCTGGTGCGTTTGAACCGCTGATTTTTTGGTTAGCAGTCGAGCACTTAACCACTGTGCCACCAGGGCTCCTTTCACACCTTCCATGGATCCCACCATTTTGTATGTTTGAGGCTTTGATAGCTTTATCAGTAACATGTTCTATTACTGATATGTCAAGAGGTTTAGTATCAAACGTGCAGCTTGAAATATATATAAAATATACGTCCATGAAGTGTGAAGAATTACCGTGTACAGATTTTCATTATCATCATCATTCCTTTTCTTCCTCTCTCTCTCTCTCATACTTGGTCCCTTAAATGGACTGTTATTTTTGTTTGATAACTCACTGGAGCTCACATCTGCTTGTTCAAACCAAGAAAACCAAACCTGCTGGCACTGATTCCGACCCATAGTGACCCTACAGGACAGAGCAGAACTGCCCGAGTTTCCAAGGAGTGGCTGGTGGCTTGGAACTGCCAAGCTTTTGGTTAGCAGCCAATTTCTTAAGCACTGTGCCACCAGGGCTCCTTGGAGTATCCCAAATGGCAGAAGTATCATGGGTGGTAGAAAGCAAAAGTCAACAGCCTGTCAGTTCCCTGCCAGGGCACGTAGAGGATTTCTGTTGTCCTGTCACAGGGGGTCGCCACGAGTTGGAATCGACTCAGGACAACTGGTTGTTCTTGTTTTTTTTTTCATCCCTCTATTCTTTCTCAGTTTCAGGGACAGAGACGACTCGGTCATCTCATCCAGCTACCTTGGCTTTTTAGCTAGTCAGGAAGACATGAATACTCAAATTGAGCAAATACTGATCTTCTTCCACGGGAGTTCACAGACCTCTGAAGCCCAAGTTCTTCCTAATGTCTGCTGCTTTCTGAGCTTTAACTCTAGACTGTTTGCTAGTTGCTTGCCCAACCCACTTTTTAGAAAAAGTGTCAAAAATGGTTTTCTGTCAAAGGTGTCACTGCAGTTGCTCAGAGATCTCAGCAGCCATTTGATGCAGAAAAGCAACCAGCTTGGAATTGTAAGTGAAAGGGAAGATGGCCACATATAGGTCGCCTTCTTTTCAGAATCCTTAATTTAAAAAAAGTCTGTGTGCGTGTGTGTGGACGTATGTGTCTGACGATTCATTATAACTTTTCCTAAGAGTCATTAGTTTCCTCAGAAAGCATATTCCAGTAATGACAGTATGTTTTCTGAATGCTTTTGGATACAGATCCTAAAATGTACTACAGCTATTAATCATTTGGAATAAGTTTTAATGCAATACCAGTTTTAATTATTCCAGGACATAATTATCTTTTGTTTTGGAAACAAATTCCCATCAATTTGCTGTAGTTTGTTAAGAGAAAGACAAATTATGACTTTGGCCAATCATGTAACTCTAACTAGCAAAAGTGTTATAAATATGAAAAAGCACGTTAGCTGTTATATAGGAATTAAATATATCCTACACTATGGTTTATGTGACAATACCTCTACATTGTTCATAGCCCAGCTGTCTTTTCTGCTGTCTAGAAGGACTAAGTATATAATATCACATAATACTACAGTGTCTCACTGGACTAGACTTCTAAGCAACTAAGATAAGGTAAAATAAACTGTTTTTTAATTGTATGAAATTTTATGAGCATTCTTTTTTTAAGAATTAGAAAGCTCATGTAAGATTTTCAAAATCTCAGTCACAAACTAGGATGTGCAAAAAATATTTTAGGTTGTTTGTCCTATTATCCAGATAGGAATTCTACAGGATATGAAATTTAGGTTTCATCCTTGAATCAGCAGGTAATGTAATTCTGTATAGTCTATTCAACACAGTATCCTAAATTGATTGTAGCAGATTTGCTTTACCACTGACGGAAAATACTCTAATATATTTGTTTTCTGAATCATGCACTAGAATTTCTAGTGACAGAATTTAAGTATCTAAAAGGATAAAATATCATGTGCGTGTGTAAAAATGTTTGAGTCTTGGAAAAGTACAGAGAAAGCCTACATGGTAGTAACAATTACAACAATGCTAAACTTGAACCGGAGTCGATAGAAAATAAGGGAATGGATGGCCTGATAAGCAACGATCAACGTAATCTGCCTAGAATAAATACAAAAGATCCTGCTCAACAAACATTTACCAAATCCCTGCTGTGTGCCAGGTACTGTGCTAAGTACAAGGGTATAAAGATGCCCTTGAGGAACCACAGTTCAGTGTAGTATCTTTCTAAATGTGATCATTTCCCGACTGATGAATGTCAAAGAATTTGAGTCTTGAAGTAAACGAGTTAAATGTAATATAAAACACCAAACAGAATTAAATTCACTTTACATTTGATGTACCCATCTTTGTATAATAAAACTCATTACATGATTGACAGATAAAACAGAGGTATGTATAACCCAAATGACAGAAAATCAACAACCATTTATTTTTAGCTTTTATACACTTTGGCAATTTACTTTTTAATAAACGTTGAAACTATAATGTAGAATACGTGAATCAGAAGAACCTGGAATCCTGTTCATTTTTTTGTTTGTTTCCATCCTGCTTTTCAGCTCAAGTCACCCCTTCAACATAGTATTGCCTTGCTTTCCTCAACCCGCAACTAGAACAAGAAAGATTATTAACAGCATGTTCAAAAGTACTTCTTTGAGGATCAAGTATATAAAGGAAGGTGAGATGTGAACAATACAGCTGTTTAGAAGACTAGGTGACACATGTCAAAGTACAAGAACCCAAGTAGGGAACCAATG
This sequence comes from Trichechus manatus latirostris, assembly GCF_000243295.1. Taxonomy (NCBI): domain Eukaryota; kingdom Metazoa; phylum Chordata; class Mammalia; order Sirenia; family Trichechidae; genus Trichechus; species Trichechus manatus. Next base: position 18,777,974 of record NW_004443962.1, on the reverse strand, counting down.
ACAGTAACCAGAAGGGGAAAGGCACGACGCATAAGGTGAATGCTGACCATCTTTCTAACGTCGCAGTATGCTTTTCCCAGTGAGGTGTCTATTGAGCATACTAATTATTACATTATATTTTCTAATGCACTAAAAATAAGAGTCTGAAGAAAATATCAGAGATATTTTTATAAGGAAAAGACATAAGTGATGGTATAGTCTTCATTATTCTTTGACTCCATTCAGATGATTCAACTCATACATGCAGTATAACTCAACAAAGATTATTATCTCTTAAAAACTTCTGAAGTCTTTAGCACCTTGTAGATAATGGTATATGAGAATATATGCACACACAGCATACGTATCTGCTTTCACTTGGTTTGATGTCATTTAAGTTATATGAAGGAAAAAAATGCATTTAAAATTTTTCTCTAATTCCTTTTTCATTAACTTATGCTGGGTATCCTAAATCCAAACTCATGGGTCTTTACCTGAGCTGATGATTTGAGCAAATTATGTTGGTAGAAATGCATTTATACCATCATGTAAAACTGAACTTTTCTTTCGATATAATGACAAAGTTAAAATTACATAATAGAAGTCTAGACTCTCTTCCACCGCAATCCTGGAGGAGTTCATTTAAAACCACCAAATCCATGAAGGTGGAAAGGGAATAGTTATCAAATAAGAAAAGATGATGCTTCTAGGAGATCAAAGGCTACATTACATAATGAAATAAAAGTAAAGGATAATTGAATGTATTTCATTCCATATATCCACTGAATCCTTAGGGAAGCTAACAGAGTTTCTATTTTGTTTGGGTTTTGGGGTTTTGTTTTTTTTTTTTTGGTATTTGAAAACTGGACAACAAACAGAAACTCTGATTATAAATGCCCCAGAAACAGTGATTTCAATAAAATGACAAATTTGGCAAGCTTGCATTGTAAAGATCTTCTAATGTTTTTATGAGGAATTCTAATTTTAAAAATCATACAAATGTAAGACAAAATTAATCTCTCAGAAAATTTAGTATTGTCTCACTGAGAATGACACCAATGAGAATTTTATTGTTCTGACTGAAAACTCAAAGATCAGGAAAATTAGGACATGTGTCTAAAAAACAGCTTTATTTCCCTTAACAAACAATTATCCATTCATTCAGAATATATTTCAGCAGCTACTCAAGTGTATGCACTATGCCAGAAGCTGGAGATCCATAGATTAATCTTTTCTGGGAATTCTCTATTTTCATCTGTGACCTTGGAAAACTTCAGTCTCAGTTTCCTATTCATAAAATACGGTGGAAAAAAATTATTACAGAGGATTACTCACACATTAAATTAGATAAAGCACATAATGTGGTACACAGTAGGCACTCAGTAAATGCCAGCTAGCCTCAGGTTTACCACATAGGTTATTACTCTAGGTTGCATTTCTTTGTACTCAACCTAAACTTACTTCCTAGTTCTAGGCAAGTATTGATCATGTCTTTGTGCCAAAACCACAGTGTTCTCTATATTCCAGGTCCTAGGTGGCCGACATTTAAGCCAGCTATTGGTTTCTGAAACCAAAGTAGAGGGCACAGCAGCTTTCCGATCAGTAGAATCTCCCTCAGTTTGAATGGATTCTGTCTCTGCTAGGTCATACCCTCTTTAGCTGTGCTGCCTTCTCAGATGAATAAACTGAGGTGCGGATTCAGACAGATTATGCTGTGTCCAAGATCATACAACTAGTTAGTGGCAGCACGAGACCTAGAACCACCTCTCCTATGTCTACATCTGGGATTTCTGACAATGGTGCAATAAAGCAAGAATTAAATCTAATTCATGAGTGATTGAGAAGTTGGATGTTGTCCTTTCAAGTTAAAAGACCTCTTTGGATTTAATGACTTTTACTTACTTGATTTTAAATTCTTCAGAGTAAGTTAAAAATGCCGTAAAATTATAAAAATGGATTGTAAGTAATTAAAACTACAAAGAAAATTTATGCTTTTCCTTAAACCAAAACCATGGAAAAGGACATGTTTTATGTCTTAAGGAAGCCGGAGAGTTATTGAGCCTTTGTGTGTGTTTGTGTGTGTAAGTGTGCATGTTGGTGGTAGTTTGTGTTTCCTTTTATTTTGTGCAATTGTTAGAAGTTCTTCCAGTTACCTTTTGCAGTGGTAACCTATGTCCAAAAATGAGGGTACACATAAAATGAATTTCTGGTAATTTATAAAGCACTTAACTGTAAGTAAGTACATTTCTAGAAGCTTGCTTACAAAGTCAGTAAGAAAATGGGTACCAAGAATTTCAAAACTAAAAATCCAAATCTTTTCAATATAGTGTTGAGTTAGAAATGAAGAACACCTTAAAGCAAACACAACTGAAAAAGAGATTATATCAGTACAACCAACTCTAAACTGTGTGTACATTTTTCCTCAAGTGCATATTCATGAGCTGACAGTAGAGACAGGCTGGCTGCTTTGACTATAGTTCTGTTTACCTCGTACTGTCAAGAATGGATTTTGACACTCACAGTATTAATATTGCTATTTTTATTGATATAATTAGCACTGCTATAAATAATACTGCAGCCTGCCATATCTAAGTGTATGGTTAAAATCAGCAATATTATGGTTTCTTTTTCTTATATGATGCCTTGGATACAGACTGTTGGCACAAAGAACCAAGGTGACCTCATGATATGGAAATTACTGAAAGAAAATGTTGTCCTGTCAATATAGAGTACTGTTTTGTGTATGACTTCACTGAATAAACTAGTTTATATTTGTTTGAAACTAAAGTTTCTCACCAATCTGCTGTTTCAATTTCACATCACACCAGATTGTACCTAAAACACGCAATCTGGATTCCTGTTGCTACTCCACCCCCCCAACCCCCCAAATAGCTCAGGAATGGGTTTGAAATACAAGGCTTAAATATATAAACCAAAAGAATTAAGACATTCAAAATTAAGAATGAGTGGGTGAAAGTAAGTATGCTTAAAGTCATTTGTATAACTGCTAGGGGATGGCCCACTTCTGAGTTTCTGATCATTACATGAAAGCAAAATCAAAACATATTCTACCTTGCTCTAGATCACATCAGCTCTGACAATAACCTCATCTAGACCTTGAATAGATTTGTTCATAAAACAGAGTGGGGTGAGTGACCCAGTGCATATTCAACACAGAGTTTGAAGGCCAAAACAAAATGACAATACAATTCAAAACAAGTTTGTGGAAATGTTAGACTAGTATATTAAACCTTTCTTTGTCTCTACCACTTGACAGATGGTTAGCCCTCACACATCCTAGTATCTCTGGCAAAGAAATGACAGTGTCTAGCCAATAATACCCAAAATTTTGACTTAAAATGCATTCTACACATACTTACACTTACCTTAGAAATATGAATATTATTAGAATTAGTCATACTTTATTACTATAAAATTTTGACAGATGTCAAGATTTTACCTTTTGCCCTATGAATACCTCTTCTTCAAACTCTCAACGGTCTTATGATGGGGATACAGGTTCTACGAATTCTGCATTTCCATTTCAAACCTCTTTATAGACAATAGTGCTTTTAAAAATATAGGCAATAGTGCTTTAAAAAAAATTTCCAAAATACATTTTAGCCCAAAATTATTATGCAACTTACAAAGATTTAATTAGCTCGTGTTTCTGTGTTGCTCAGAGGAAAGTTCTGGTAACTAACAATGTGAGTTAAACAAAATCACCTGGGAACTTTGAATGTATTCCATGTCAAGGACCACAGGGCAGGATTGGAATTATTTATCCAGTACTGAAATATGTCTTTATTTAAAATTTGCTTACATATAGACTCACATGCACACACACACACACTGATCAACCATCCTTACGAGAAATAGGGAAAGTTGTTAGTTTTTACCATTCTAATAACCATTCTTCCACTTTGCTCTTTAAAATAAGATTTCAGCTAAAACAATTTATTCCACTGGTTTTAAAGGCTCTGCTTTTCCTCCTAAATCTTTCTATTTATAGCTTTCAGATTGGGGCAGGTCTGTATACAAACAGCCAGAGGCAGCCTCAAGGTGCTCAAAGTGCAGTGATATGTACCATTTATGGAAGAGGTAACTATGCTACAAATTAACATAAATAAAGATTTAAAGTAGTTACGGAAATGCAAGCCCTTTACAGCAGGGAATGCAGGGACTAGGGAAGGAAGAACTGCTGTAAAAAAGTTATCCTACCTAAGAGCTGAACTTGTGTTTGGTTAACAAAATAAGACTTGTCATGACAGAGAAAAATAACCAGAATCAGAACTTGCTACTTGAGAACTATGAATTACTTGAAGCAACAAACTCAGCGTTAAATCATATACTCCCGTAAACAGGCACCACGTTTCCTTCTGTTAGAAACCTAGGATTTTTACACCTACAGACTAAATGCTTAAATTTAAGGTAATACTAAAATCTTCTGTAATGTTCCTCTTGCATCGCAAGTGGTCTATTAAATTAGTGAAGTGCCAATCAAATGCTTCTGTAGTTTGAAAGAAAGGTTTAAATAACAAAGCAGTTTGTGCAGGCCCCTCTCTTCTCTCTAATATCACCTATAAATTAATTACAATAAATTCCTGTCTTCTCCCGATACAACCACCAAGGAGAAAAGATTTAGGCACTTGATTTTTCAGAAATATTCCTAGAACAAATTCTAACCAAAAATAAATAGTCTAGCTTTTGTTTTACCACACATTGCTAACTAGACAACACTCCATAAAAATTTTACAGTAAATGTCAAGACACAGGATTTTTTTTTAATATAAAGTAACATTTTATTCATTTCAAAGACATGGTTAAAATTATTTAAAAAAAAAAAGATTACCTGTCAAAAAGCCCTAATGAATGTATGGAGAATGTTTCACGGCAGTAACGGGTGGTGCAAAGGATAAAGTTAGCTCTTCCTGTCCTGTCACTGACAACTGCTAAAACTCCACCCTCACTCAACCTGCTGGAAGCTTTCAAATCATATTCCCCAAAACAAGAAAGCAGCTAACTTCCAAAGCCTCAGGCAACAATCTCCTCTCCGAGCAATCTGAAGTACACAAAGTATACATCCCATTAGAATTTAGGCTCCACGCAGGCAGGTAATTTTATCTATTTTGTTCACTGGTATATCCCAAGTGTCCAGAATAGTGTGTGGTACTTAAGAAACAATTTGGTGAATTTAACTATCCATTTCAGAAAAACAATGACTATTTTGAGTCTAACAAATGTTTTAAAAGCTCCCCTTACCACTTACTCCGAAGATTTTCAAAATACTTTGTAACTGATTTTATAAATTTTATGTTAACAGATCCTTATTTGTATCTTTTGCTCCTCCAAAATGACCTAATAATTCAGTCTAACCTTTTTTCCAGGAAGTACAAGTTGGCTAAAAAGTTTTCTGAAGGCTTTATTCCTGAGATAAAAATAATTCATTTAAAACAGGTTTTTCCTTAAATATTCTTCCTATACCAAGTAATCAAGTTCTCAATTTGACACCAAGAGTTGTTGGCTATCTGTGGGTTTCAAAAACTTTCTGACCTAACTACTTAATCAAGAAACTGGCATCGTATCACATCCACTAGTAGTTCTAAACACACACCAGAAAAAGTATAACCCCCACACGAAACTTTCTCTTTCTGTAGTATTTAATCTCAGATTGTCTTTCAGTAGCTAAGTGTACACATGAATGATACCTCTATTTTCTTGGTGTCATAATCTTAGAACACTTCCCAAGAAAGGTAAACATAAAGACTTCTACCTGGATATGGATAAATTTTGACTATTTTTAGTCTTACGCTTCTTTCTTTAGCCTGTTAAAATCAAGACCTCACCGTGACAGGTGTACTGCTTTGGGTACTGGTAGCCAGTTGTCACCTGATCTTCCTATGCAAAAGACCTGTATTCCACTGGTCTGTAAGATGAGATCTGAAATCACAAAACCAAAAACACCCAACTGCCCAAATATCTAAGCAGCTATAATATTTCTAGAAAACTTTTTTTCTTCTCACCTGTTTGAATACCCTATGTTCTCAAGACTAAAGCTCAATAGGAATCACAATCTCTATCTTAGGTATTAAACCTTGAGTACTGAACAGCAAATTACATCAGCAATTCTCCAAGGACAATTCCAAAAGTTTCCTTGGGAGAAGACTATCCCTGAGATAGCACAGCGGTATGGAGGAATGTGTATCAACTCTGATACATTCTGATGAAGAATGGCAAAGATCAAACCAAGTATGACGATCAATGTAAACTGGTTATTTCTTTTTCTCTAGAAATACTGCAATACCTACAAGTGAAGGAGAAATGGGGAAAGTGACCAAATCTTGACTGATCAAAGATACACATGGGAGGAGCGAGAGGGGTTTTATCTAACTATTCCTACATTATAGGAAAGAGTACTTGAGATTAGGGGTAGCAACAGGTAAACAAGCAAACCATTTATCAGTTTAAATTAACGATGACTGCTTATCATTTTAGTGTTTACAGCTATAGAATTTATTTTTTTCAATGTAATTATACTTTCCTTAAAACTTTCAATCTCAACAAGTTTCAACAGTAACTTTAGAATAGAGTCCACCTGAAAACACTGGGTAAGTGAGGCCTCTACCAATTTTATTTGCTGAAACTTAAAATGTGGCCACGCAATGAGAAATCTTTCAACTTAAGTAACATTTTGGTACTGTTCATGGTTAAGTAGCAGTCAAGAAAATGCTCGCACGTCTATTAAGTTAACATGCATATTCAGTTTAGCTTCAGCCAATGCTGATTCTAAGGACAGTGCTACACTCACAGGCTTCCAAACAACTTCCTGTTTCATTCAGCTTTTTGTTGGAGAGCGTCACCCTGCTCCTGACCCCCCCACCCCCCATGCAACTCGGTTCAGGATAAGAGATCAGCAGATTACCGCGCTAAGTAGCGTAGCTACGCCATATTGTGTTTTTCGCTAATATTTATCGTTTATGTGTGTGCCCAGCATATGTTTGTGCAAGTTGTGTTTATCAATACAACTTTTAGAAAAAAATCCCTGCCTCCTGCCTTCTCAGCATCCTTAGAAAGGATAACAGCTGGGTAAGTAGGGGCGGGGTGGGAGAACCAGAAAGCCACCCAGACAGGAATGCATTCATCACTGTAAGAAAGCGCGTCTCTTTTAAACTTTCAAAAAGCTTCCAACCGTTTTTATCTCAGGTATCGAAACAAATTCTTTAATGTTTCCACAGGGGCCCATAGACGGGCAGAAGAGAGGGGAAGCGAGTCCTCCTTGCCCAAGCCCCCTCCTCGCTAGTCGTGGAAGCGAAGCAGGCGAGGCCGGGCGCTCCGGCGTCTGGAGGGGCGTCGGCGGCTCCGGGCCCGGCCCTCCCGCCCCCCAGCTCTCCGAAGACGCTCCAGAGACGGCGGGGGCACGGCAAGCGGGGGAGGGTGCGCGGGGAGGGGCGGGAGACTAGCGGCGCCGCGAGCAGCTCCTCTTCTCGGAAGCGGCAGCTCCGGGCGCGGAGAACAGAGAGAAGGCAGAAGACACGTTTCCAGCGGCAGGACCCTCCCCGAGGTGGGCCCGACCTCCGCCGCCGCCGGGCGCGCGGACGGACGCCCCGAGGGCGGGGGCGCGTGCGGGGACGCGCACGGGACCGCGGGGGGCGCACGCGCGGCGATTCCGCCACTCGCTCCCCCAGCCCCACCCCGCTCCCCTCCTTCCCCAGCCCGCCGCCCCTCACTCCAAGCGCCTCGCAGACGCCGGGTCCCCGCGGCACGTACACACCCCGCCCTCCCGCCCGCCCTACAACAAATTAGAGTTTTTGGCGTTACCTCCTCGCGCTCTTTAATCTTCTTTCCTCAACTCCTAAACTTCCCCCCGCCCCTACTTCTTCGGCGAAAGACCTGCATTGGGCGCCGCATGTCGCGAACCTTCCATCTCTCCCCACTATTGGGTAGCTGCTATGCCACTCTGAGCTTCGGTGAGCCAATCAAAATGGGACGCCCCTGCTGAGGTTGCCGCCCATAAACAAAATCCACTCTTCCTCCTCCCCTCCCTGGGTCCCTCCCTCACCCACCTCCTCCCTAATTTCTACCACCTTCTGTTGTTGTTGGGTGCGTCCAGTCGGTTCCGACTCATAGAGACCCTATGTACATCAGAACCAAACACTGCTCGGATGCTAGAAGAGGCCCAATCCGCTATCTCAAACGTTCATTGGAACTCGGACACGTCACTCAGACAATTATTAACACGTGATTGGTCGATAGCCTTCTTACTCCCCTCCCCCTTGTCGCCCCTTCGCCCACTCGGGAGAGGTCAGACGTTTCTCGTTGTTCAGTGATCCGAGAACTGGAAGATTATTGGCTGAGAGAGCCCGTAAGCACGGACTGGAGTGAGCCATGATTAGTGGAGACAGACACGATCAAGTTTGGTTGTCTGCTCCGCCCGCCCCTCCTTTTCCACCACGCCCCCGCCCCCTCCCGGCTGCTTTTGCTTTCTACGCATTTCTATTTCCTCCTTTATTTATTTATTTGTGATAAACTTAAATGACCCGGCGACGGAGGCGGGACTCGCGGCGAGGCTGGAGGATGACGCGCGGCGGCCTAGGCCCAATGGCCGCGGGGGCTGTGGGGTGAGGGGCAGCGGCTGTGACCAGTGAGCGGCAGGTGTCTGGGGCGCACGAGGCCTGTGGAGCCGGGTGCCCCCGGAGGCGGCGGTGACCCGCTGTCTGGGGTAGAGGCTGTCGGTGTAGCACATGGCGGGGGCTGCGGGATGGCGCTGAATCCCGGGCGGTGTGGGAGGGACAGCGGAGAGAGGGTCTGGGAGGGTGGCGTGCCGGGCGACACTGGATCAGGCTTGATTTTTCTCACGAGCCTTGGTGGCGCAGTGGTCAGAGCGCTGGGCTGCTAACTAAAAGGTCGCGGTTGGAACCCACCAGGTTTTCTGGGGGAGAAAGAGGTGGCAGTCTCTTTCCGTACAGACTATAGCCTTGGGAACCCAATGGTGCACCTCTGTTATGCCCCGTAGGGTCGCTATGAGTCGGAATCTTTCCGCGGTGGGTTTTTTTTGGGGGGTGGGGTGTGGTGCGGGGGGCTCAGAGTGGCAGGCGTTGAGGTGACGGGAGTCCACCAAAGCAATGCCAGTACTCCAAAGGAAAATGTGTTTCTTCAGAAGGTTTAGAAAAACATTATGTAAAACGGTTCAGAGAAAGCGCCCTTAATATAAATGACGACTTATTATCCTAACTGGAGAAGCAGATTATGTTTCTTATTACTAAACGCCTGAAGTACCAAAGACCCAACCAGAGCCCACAGAATTCAATATCCTGAGAGCTAGAAGGAATAAATAAACAACACGGAAAATTAAATGCGGTTCAGATGCTTCAATAAAACCTTCATCCTTATCCATTTGTCACTCAACATAGCATTCCCCAGAGTCAAATTCTTCCCACGTCTTGGTCCGGTGCTCAGGCGGTGGGGTGGGAGGGTGGGTGAGTGGGATTCAAGGCCAGCAGGCAGCCAAAAGAAGATTGCTAAAAAGGATACCTAAAAAAGGCTAAGATAAAAAAAAAAAAAAGTGCCTTTCACTATGCAAAGAAGAAGAATAATTTCGGCCAAAATAAGTTGCACTTAATTAGGGAACTCAGCAATAATTTACCACAAAATAAGGAATTTAACCAAAAATACCATGCATACAAGGAATATACTGTATTTGCAATTTGAAAGTCCTTGTTGATAGGACATGTATTTCAGGTGTAGCTTTTAATAGACTTGAATTAAACCCTCTAGACTTTAACCTAGGCTTCCTTGGGACATACAGCATGTTTTTTTATGCAAGATGTCTGGCTTTGATTAGAGGCTTTTGGCAGAACCTAAGCGAAACAAATTGGCCCTGCTGAAAAAAATGTACAAGGCCTCATTAATACCATTAGATCCACCTTTTGAATGTTATATGTATAAGGGTCTCAGCATCCAGAAAAAATATTGCATCAGGCGTCAAGTCTGGAGTCCAGTAAAGTGTATACAAATTACTATTGAATCTGGAAACCGAAACATTTTAGAATTTATTTTTAAATGTGAGCTAAAAACTATGTAGTGACAGTGATCACTATTCTATACAAAACAATCAGCTTCACATGAGAAAATCAGTAAAATTTAACAAAACTTTTCAAACAGTTAATCCCATAACTTCTCCAAAGGGCAGTGGCCACTCCCTGTAAATATTTCTTCAAACCCTGCCTTTCCATAAAAAGTATACCAATATATATTCAATATATCAAATATATGTGAATAGGTAAATATATTTATTCAGCATAAAATGGATATTATTCAACATAGTGACATGAAAGTTCTTACGATTATAAAAATGCGTTAGGAAAGCAGTGTAAAAAATTGTAATTCCAATCTTAGTGGTCAGGTGAGATCTTGGATGTTACTGCTCCCACGAAAGATGGTGACTATTTTATGTCCTGTTCTGGTGTTAGAATCTCGCCATGCTTCTATCTAAAACGAATGCCTCAATCTCCATGTTTATATTACATGCACACACATAACCTCCACCCATCCACCCACAGGCAGATACACAAACACTCCCAAAAGAAGGAGCAGGAATTCCATAATTATGTCAAGGGGCAAGAGAGATGTTTTCTTTATTAGCAATTAGCAGAATTGAGAAAAAGAAAAATGATGTAAGAAAGCCAGGGAGGGTGATGAAGGAGGCATGATTGAGGGAAAATGAAGATGAGAGTGCTGATCGCATAGAGAAGGGTTTTGAATGGAACTTGTGTAGGAGTCCATAAGGCTGAAAGTCTTCAAAAGGGCCAAACTCGTAGTAAATACTCTTCCTATGTTACAAATCAGAACACTTAGGCTTTGGATGCTTTACCCAGCGTCACTAATGGCAGAACTATTTTTCAAACTTGTCTGTCTCTTTCTACTATGCCATTTACTCATTAGTTCATTTATTCATCCAACAAATATTAATATTCTTTATACTAAATATATTTATTGAACATTTAAAATTGCTAGGCACTTAGAAACTAAAGATAAACGGTATTTGATATCTTTCTCCAAAGAGTTCACTGTCTGTTGGGAGAGAGAAGTTACTATGCTGTATACATATAAGGCATATACAGCATGAGATACAGAAGAAAGAATAGTCGAACTCCTGAGAAGTTGGGAATATTTGTAATACACTGAACTCATCAGTGCACTAAATACAAAATTTAATCCAATCAGATCCTGCTCTCAAGGGGCTTATGTTCTGATAAAGGCACTAATTAGACATATACATAAAAAACTATATACTAGCCAAAATAGGAAGGCTGTTGATGGAATAAATAAAATGCTTTGGAAAACCAGAAAAGAAATATTTACATCTTGAAGAGCAGGAGTAGGAAATTAGAGAAATCTTCATGCAAGAGTGACTTTTTAGCTTTTGTTTGAAGAATATGTTAGAGAACTTACCACATAAATACAGGTGACATACACACCACTTGATATTTCTTTTTGCCATTTACTTCCAAAACAGGTGCTATTTTCTGTAATAATAGTCACCAGTAACCCGAGCAGATAATAGACAAGAAAGAATATTAGAAGGAAAATGAGTCTTTCTTTCACAGTGAAAAGTGAATTAGACATCAAAATGTGCCAGGACACTAGGCCGGGAATCACGATCAGACGATTCACGCCCAAAGCAACTGAAGGGGGTTTCTGTGGATTCAAGTGTAGCCCAGATGTGAACAAAGTTATTCTGCCCCTGGAGAGTTACATAAAATTTGCTTTGAGCCCCCAAATCTCCATGTCTACAGTTTGTAGAAGTCTGAAACCCCTTCTAATACTTCATTCCATGTACAGGAGCTTGTGTTTCCATGGCTTCCTGTGTACCCAGACTCCCGTTTCCATGCATGTTTTCTGCTCTACACCAAGCTGTTGATGTAAATGAATTACCACAAACTTAGAGCTTAAAACAATACAAATATATTTTCTTACATTTCTGGAAGTCAAAAGTCAAAATCAGTATCAATGGGCTAAAATAGCGTGTCAGCAAGGCTGTGCTTCTTCTGGAGGTTCTAGAGGAGAATCTGCTTTCTTGCCTTTTCTGGCTGCTGGAGGCAGCCTGTATTCCTCAGCTTATAGCTCCAGCCTCCATCTTCAAAGGCAGCAGTATGGCAGCTTTCAGTCTCTCTCTCTGCTTCTGTCTAATATCACCGTTTTTCTGATTCTGACCCTCCTCTTCCCCCTTATAAGAATCTTTGCGATTACATTGGGCCCACCTAGATAATCCATGATAGTCTCCCCATTTCAAGATTCTTAATTACATCTTCAAAGTCCCTTTTGCTATGTAAGGTAACTGTTTGGATTGAATTGTATCCCATCCTCCCCAAAAGATGCATTTGAATACTATCCACTATACCTGTGGATATAATCCCATTTGGTAATAAAGTTTTTCTTGGTTATGTTAATGATGCCATATCAGTGTAAGGTATGTTTTAAACTATTCACTTTGGGGTTATAAAAGGAGCAGATTAGGCACAAAAGCAAGGGAGCACAACTAGGGGAAGACAGATGCCATACCACTTGAAGGTCTTCAAGGAGCCAAGGAACAGGAGCTGAAAAGAGACAAGGACCTTCCCCCAGACCAATAGAGAGAGAAAGCCTTCGCCTAGAGCCAGTGCCCTGGATTCAGACTTCTAGCCTTCTAAACTGTGAGAAAATAAATTTCTATTCATTAAAGTCACATATTTCAGGTATTTCTGTTATACCAACACTAAGAAACTAAGTAGCATATTCACAGATTCCAGAGATTAGTATTTGGACATCTTTGGGGGGTGAAGAGAACAATTATTTGGCCTCTCTCTACTCTCTTGATTACCCTACCCAAAAAATCTGAGGAATGTGGAAACCCATTTTTGAAATTGAACTTTATTTTTCAAACACAACTGCCTAGGTCTCACCAAAAAACTTGAGAACAACTTTGTTATGTAGCAATTCTATAATCCAAGAAAAATTGTTTTTGTTGTTAAGTGCTGTTGAGTTGACTCATAGTGACCCAATGTACAACAGAATGAAATACTACCTGGCCCTGTGCCATCTTCACAATCGTTGCAATGTTTGAGTCCATTGTTGCATCCACTGTGCCAATCCATCTCATTGACAGTCTTCTTTTTCCCTGACCCTCTACTTTACCCAGCATGCTGTCCTTCTCCAGGGAATGGTCCCTGCTGATAACATGTCCAAAATACATGAGACAAAGTATCAGCATCCTAGCTTCTAAAGAGCATTCTGGCTGTACTTCTTACAAGACAGATTTGTTTGTTTTCCTGGAAGTCCATGGTATATTCGATATTCTTCGCCAACACCATAATTCAAAGGCATCAATTTTTCTTCGGTCTTCCTTATTCATTGTCCAGCTTTCACGTGCATATGAGGTGAATGAAAATACCATGGCTTGGGTTGGGTGCACCTTAGTCCTCAAAATGACAGCTTTTCAAAACTTTAAAGAGGTCCCTGCAGCTGATTTGCCCAATGCAATACCTTTGATTTCTTGACTGCTGCTTCCATCGGTGTTGACTGTGGATACAAGTAAAATGAAATCCCTGACCACTTCAATTTTTTCTCCCATTATCATGATGTTGCTTATTGGTCAAATTGTAAGAATTTTTTTTTTTCTTTATGTTCAGTTGTAATTCATACCGAAGGCTATAGTCTTTGATCTGCATCAGTAAGTGCTTCAAGTCATCTTCAGTTTCAGCAAGTAAGGTTGTGTCATCTGCATATAGCAAGTTGTTAATGAGTCTTCCTCCAATCCTGATGCCCCATTCTTCTTCATGTAGTCCAGCTTCTCAGTTATTTGTTCAGCATACAGATTGAATAAGTATGGTGAAAGAATACAACCCTGACACACACTTTTCCTGACTTTAAACCACTCAGTATCCCCTTGTTCTGTTCAAAGGACTGCCTGTTAATCTGGGTACAAGTTACTCCTGAGTGCAATTAAGTGTTCTGGAATTCCCATTCTTTGCAATGTTATCCATAATTTGTCATAATCCATACAGTCTAATGCCTTTGCATAGTCAATAAAATACAAGTAAACATCTTTCTGGTATTCTCTGCTTTCAACCAGGATCCATCTGATATCAGCAATGATATCTCCCTTGTTCCATATCCTCTTCTGAATCCAGCTTGAATTTCTGGCAGTTTCTTGTTGATGTACTGCTGCAACTGCTTTTGAATGATCTTCAGCAAAATTTTGCTTGTGTGTGATGTTAAGGATATTGTTTGATAATTTCCAAATTTGTTGCATCACCTTTCTTTGGAATGGGTACAAGTATGGGTACAAATATGGATCTCTTCTAGTCAGTTGACCAGGTACCTGTCTTCCAGATTTCATGGCATAGATATGTGAGCACTTACAGCGCTGTATCTGTTTGATGAAACATCTCAGTTGGTATTCTGTCAGTTCCTGCAGACTTGTTTTTCACCAATGCCTTCAGTGCAGCTTGGACCTCTTCCTTCAGTACCATCCGTTCTTGATCATATGCTACCTCCTGAAATGGTTGAATGTCGACTAGTTCTTTTTGGTACAGTGACTCTGTGTCATTTAATACTTTCCCCCAAAGAATCCTGCAATACTGCAACTTGAGGCTTGAATTTTTTCTTTAGTTCTTTCAGCTTGAAAAATGCCGAGTGTGCTCTTCCTTTTTGGTTTTCTAACTCCAGGTCTTTGCACGTGTCATTATAATACTTTACTTTATCTTCTCGAGCTGCCCTTTGAAATCTTCTGTTCAGCTCTTTTACTTCATCATTTCTTCCTTTCACTTTAGCTACTCTACGTTCAAGAGCAACTTTCAGAGTCTCTTCTGAGGTGCACATTGGTCTTTTCTTTCCTTGTTTTAATGACCTCTTGCTTTCTTCATGTATGATGTCCTTGATGTCATTCTACAACTCGTCTGGTCTTCGGTCATTAGTGTTCAATGTGTCAAATCTATTCTTGAGATGGTCTCTAAGTTCAGGTGGAATATACTCAAGGTCGTATTTTGGCTCTCATGGACTTGTTCTAATTTCTGTTATCTCCTTCCACAGATGTAGTTGATTTGATTCCTGTGTATTCCATCTGGTGAGGTCCACATGTAGAGTCACTGTTTATGTTGTTGAAAAAAAGGTATTTGCAATGAAGAAGTTGTTGGTCTTGCAAAATTCTATCATATGATCTCTGGCATCGTTTCTATCACCAAGGCCACATTTTCCAACTACCAATTCTTCATCTTTGTTTCTAACTTTTGAATTCCAATCACCAGTAATTATCAATGCATCTTGATTTTATGTTTGATCAATTTCAGACTGCAGAAGTTGGTAAACATCTTCAATTTCCTCATCTTTGGCATTAGTGGTTGGTGCCTGAATTCGAATAATAGTCGTATTAACTGGTCTTCCTTGTAGGCGTATGAATATTATCCTATCACTGACAGTGTTGTACTTCAGGATAGATCTTGAAATGTTCTTTTTGACAAAGAATGTGACACCATTCCTCTTCAACTTGTCATTCCTGGCACAGTAGGCCATACGATAGCCTGATTCAAAATGGCCATTAGCAGTCCATTTCAGCTCACTAATGCCTAGGATAGCAATCTTCAAGTGTTCTATTTCATTTTTGACAACTTCTAATTTTCCTAGATTCATAGTTCCTACATTCCATGTTCCTATTATCAATGGCTGTTTGCGGCTGTTTGTTTTCATTTTGAGTCATGCTACATCAGAAAATGAAGATCCCAAAAGCTTGACTCCATCCATGTTGTTTAAGGTCGACTCTACTTTGAGGAGATAGCTCTTCCCCAGTCGTATTTTGCGTGCCTTCTCACCTGAAGGGTTCATTTTCCGGCACTATATCAGACAATGTTCTGCTGCTATTCAGAAGGATTTCACGGGCCAGTTTTTTTCATAAGTAGACCACAACATCCTTCTTCTTAGTCTGTCTTAGTCTGGAAGCTCTGCTGAAACCTGTCCACCATGAGTGGCCCTGCTGGTATTTGAAATACCGGTGGCATAGCTTCCAGCATCACAGTAACACGGAAGCCTCCACAGTACAACAAACTGACAGACAAGTTGTGGATAACCCAAGGAATGAACCAATGAATTTCAATAGTTCAAGGATTTATGGACTGTTTCCTAATGTGTAAAACTTCATGTGGTGGGGCGGATGAGATAAAGATGGCAAGTAGTATTTCTATATTGCACAATGTTTTCTAGAGAACAGGCCATAATCTTTCAAAATCATGCAATAGGCTTCAATCTGGAAATAGCACAGTTTATCAACGATAAATTACATATCTCTCACATGCCAACGGAAAATGCAATGGAGATAGTCAAGAATCACAGCCAGCAAGCTAAAATCAGAAGGAAGGTCATGAACTCCACCAAGGTCCTTCTTTGTCTCTCCTAAAATCCAGTGGGGCCATTCTCTCTTAGACAACTATTTTATTTTTTTCTATTTGTAATTGGCATAAAGCATAAAAAGACCTTTGGTAACTTGTTTTTTCTTGAAGAAGATGAATTTACCTTCACTAGCTTTGTGAACCGTGCAAAAATTGGATCATGCACCTAGGTAAAGAAATACTAAAGATCATTACCTGTTCCGGAAAAGCAGAGAGGAAATGTGACATATTAGTTCTTTTTGTCAAATTTTGAACCCCGAACCATTTTTAATGAAGTCAATCTGCTCTGTATTAAATGTCCAGAAATTTGTTTAAAATCTTCAATAACCCAAATGTTTCATCAACATCTTAGTTAGAATCCGAATGTTTCCAGGTTTCTGAAATGCCTATAAATAAAAAATATTCTAATTGCCAAGGAAATTTAAAGTTTCAAAACAGGATGTCTTCCTGAGATTCAAATTTTTAACAATTACACTAAAAAATCATTTGAAAATACTGAAACTGTGGGGGAAATGACAATGAACGCTTAAGCTAGAGAACTGAACATTCTGAAAAAACGTTGAAAACATACAATGCCCATTTCCAGCACCATTTACAAATATAAAGTAAATTTGTTGGTTTAAGAATATACAAGAGAATAATGTTTGACTTGGTTTTCTTGGCACAGAGATCATAAACCCAGCAAAATTGGAAATTTTTTTTCCCAGTTTTTAAACATCGTCATGAAAAATGTTTTCCTTGCTTTCTAATCTTACCATTTCCTCCAAACCTTCACAGGCTTACACTTAGCGAAATAAAATTCAAAACTGTGATTCTGCAGTGCTCTCATTTTGAATGAGATTTTTTCATTGGGTGCATACACACCTGTCATTATGGCCAGTACTGATAAGCTCACTATGGGGCAGAAGCCTGGCTCTGGAGCTGAGAGCTTTAAAAATATTCAAGGATTTGATTGAAGGACTAGCAGTGTTGAAAGCATGTAAGAACTAAGCTCTTGCAATGGATGGTTATATTCTCAGGAAAGTGGGATGATTTAGATTTGGGGGGACAAAGGAGTGGTTTCTTATAAGTAAACAGGTCCAGGAGCATATAATCACAGCTCTTGCTAGCTCTTCTACTTCCTGTTACTCCTGAGCCATTTTAGTGCTTTCCATATCTGTAGTGTAAGAGAGAGGCAGTGGTGGTTCAGTGGTAGAGTTCTCACCTCCCATGAGGGAGACCCAGGTTCAGTTCCCTCCCCAAGCAGTGGAGGCTCGTGTGTTGCTATGATGCTGAACCAGTTTCAGTGGAGCTTTCAGACTAAGACAAACTAGGAAGAAAACCAGTGAAAACCCTATGGATTACAATGGTCCAATTCCCAGCCAATCATAGGGATGGCACAAGGGGTCTAGCTACAGAAAATAGCACCTAGGGCAATTAGTGTTAAATTGATGAATGATCTTTCACAGCTGTCAATCGGTGCACACGACGCCAAGGGCATGCACCCTACCTGTGTGCCACCCCCCATTAGGCCTCTGGACGGCACAGAACCGGGCACAGTTTTGTTTCACTGTTCATGGAGACTCCAGGAGTCAGAGGGCTGACTCCACGGCAGTTAACAGTGTAAGAGAAGTGGAACATATGCCTGAAGTAAATATGAGTTCCTTCAAGAGAAGAAGATCAAGGGAAAGGTAAGGAATGACAGGTTATGTTAAATCTCACATTAGACCTACTTCCTGATTGTCACTAATTTAATTTGTACATACTGGACCAGTGCTTGCTTTCTTTGTTGTCAATACTACCTACCCTTCAAATTCAGAGATAATATACAATTTGAATTTGGTGGGAATGCAGAATATATACCTGGAAAAATATCACATGTTTACATTATTGTTTGCAACCTTTACAGTGAAACCTGTGAGAGCTGGAACTGGACAGGACTGCCTTGTTTTTCCGAGTCTCAAGTTTTCCACCTTTGACAGGGTGCAGTTTTACCACTTTTCTGTCACTCTTTTTAGTGGAAAATATGTGAGTTTTCCTTCTTTGACAGGTTTCTTCCTTACACGGGTTCTGGCTTTTGCAGGTTTTACTGTATATATGATTTAAATATTCCTAAGAAAATTCTTTTTCCATAAACCTTTCCCATTCTAATGGCCAAAAGAAGTTTTAACTCTAAGCATTTAGTTATTTATGTATTGAACAAATATTTACTGAGAACCTCCTAATTTTGCTAAATATTAGGTATTTAAAGACAAATTAGTCAGAGTACCTGCCCTTGTGGATTACATAATCCACTGAAAGAAATGTGGTAGTTCTAATATAATATGGAATAAGGACCATGTGGAGTTAATCCTTACAATAACCTTATAAGAAAGATACAATTATTATCTCCATTAATACAGATGAACTGAGGATTAGAGAGGTTAAAACCATAGTTAATTCAGAGAATATCAAATAGGTCCCTGTGACTGACATCTAGGTTGCAATAGAGATATCCTTTACTGTGGGATAGAATTGGTTTGTGAGATATTTTTCCAAAGATTTGTTGAAATATCATCTAATATAGCCACTCTCTTTCTCTCTTTCAGTCCCTACCTTTGACCATCACACTTAAGGCCTGGTTGTCTGACTCTCCTGTCCAATAGTCAGGGCCTGAGAGTGGAATGAGGCATAGGAAAATTCTTGGAAAGAAAGGGTCAAGCTCCTCTGAGAATAATGGATGCATGGGAGAAGAGAAAGGCCCAGAGTCGGGTCCCCCATAAAGAGAGCATTCAAAAAAAGGAAAATTCAAAAACGATAACTGCAAAGAGAGGAAAATGAATTCACGTGGATGTGAAATCCCTTGTGTCATACTGGAATTTCTAGCCCTTAGCACTGGAGCCAGCCATGCTCTTGGCCTTGGTCCACATAATCTTTATTTTTTCATGGTAGTTAGAAGAGAGGAAACCTTGAGCCTCCTTTAGCATGGAGCATAGTACAAACAATAATCACCCAATGGAAGCATGTGGAAGGAGCACTTAACCACATATTGAAGAGGGTAATAAAATTTATCTAAGCCATTTTCAAACTTTTTGCATATTTTTAGTCAGTGCTATCCTTTAAAGTAGTAAATTGGTGATTCTGCCCAAATAATAAACTAAGGTTTTCTGACCAATGATGATATTATACTTAACTTGGTTCTGAAAAACCACAATTTTTGTTTGGTTTCTTTGTTTTGTTTCCAAATCTGATTCTCATGATGGCCCTTTCAATGGAGGAGTAATCCAGTCTTGGAGCCACTAAGTTGTCCAAACCATAAAGATTACTGTATTCATCAGGACTTTTCATTTGCAAGTAGAATAAGCCTAACTCAAATTAGTTTAAATAAGAAAGGAGACTGTTTATATACAACTAGACACCTCATGAGATTTAGTTCCTAACAAAGAAAAAGAAAGAAAGAAAGAGACTGTATTGATTTATATATGAAGAAGGACCTCAAGTGATGTCATCAGCAGTCAATTTCTTCTGCTCTCTTTCCTAGCTCTGCTTTTCTTCACTTTAACTTTATTCTTAAGTGACCTCTCTCCACATAGTGGCAAAGATGGTAACCAAAGTTTCAGGCATACATGATCTTAAGTACAAGCTGGTTTAAATAATAAATGTACTGGCTCACATAACAGATAAAAGTCCAGATATAGTAGAACTTTGGATGTGGTTTGATCAAATGCTTTGTGATTCTCTTAGCTCTTCTTTGTATATCAGCTGTAACTGTAGTGGTTCTAGGACTCACAGGTGCATACTACATCAATCAGAAAAGAGAACCAATCTTTCCCATCAAATATTAGACAGGAGTACTGGATTTCATTCTGTAGGGACCACCTTATGTCATTTCCCTAATACGTATACCTAGGGAAAGGGGGACAGAAACTGTATTGGTTTGCTTATCCTAATTAGGATCTGCCTCTGGAGTTGGGAGTCATGTCAGTTCCACCCAAGCCAAATGTCTGCCATATAATAGGAGATGAGATGGATACTAGAAGAGGCAATGCTCATAATCCCAGAAAGATAGAATGCATGCTTTCCTATTGTTCTATCAAAAGTCCTAAGGGAGGGTGCATGCTCATGTAGTGCCCATTAGGCTAAAAGGGGAGGATGAGTGGATCCCCATAGGAAAGAGTTCTGGGGGCAGACCCAGCAACTGCCAAGTATTGCAATATACACATCTCCAATTGCCCTACTTTATATCCTGGATAGAAGTTAGTCTTGTCTCCTGCCATGTACACACAGACTAGAAATATTACATTTTTGAATTTTTGGACACTAACAACTGAATTTCTATTTAGCATATGAAAAGATTAGGTAATATTTTTCAATGGGAGGAAAAACATTGAGATTTACAGCAATATTGTACCTTATATAGAAAGGAATAATACCTGCTTTTCTGGAAAGAAAGGGGGAAGACAATAAATCATGTTTTAGGAGAAACTGGCAGGAAAAAGCAGTTTCTCCCAAATCCTTTTATAAAATGTAAGAATTAGCGTGGCTTTCAGAGGACAAAAATGCAATGGAGCTGATAACGTGAAATTAAATCTAGCAGGAAAGAATACACAGGACAATTTCTGGAATTAAGAAGAACGTTTATGCATTGTTTTTCTTTTTCCTAGTTAAAAAAAATAGTAGGAACTCATTTGATCCTGAATACATTTTTAAAATATATTATTAATTTCCTTCCATCTTTACTGAATATTCTTTCAAACTGAAGTTGAAGCTTTAAAATTTTCTGAAAGTTTAAGATAGAAGTATAGACTTCCAGGGAAGGATCAAAGTTATGAGATGTAATTTAAGAATATTGCTAAATAGAGTACTTCCAAGGTAACCTGCCTTTGCTTTATCTTTTCCTATTAAAGATTAGTAGTTTGAAATGTCAAAACAGCACAGACTTGAGAAAAACTTGAGCCTTGTAGAGTTACTCTGTATACTCATATATAATAAGCCTCTCGTGTGCTGTCAGAATGCAGTGTGGAGATGAAGGCTGAGAGAGAATACCCCACCTCCCTGCTCCCAGTGTGGCTAGTGGTGCGGAGTTCAAACAGCTGACAATACACTTACCTAATATTATCTGGCTCACCCTCATTTCTCACTCTGCCTCTCCATAAGTGTATTTTCACCTCCAGGAATGATTTTTATTTGTGCAGAGAACCAAGGGATGGAAAGTTTTGCCAGCAGACATTTGACACCGTGAATTCATAGCAGTGGTTTAAGGAAGTTGCTGGCTGATTCTTTATCTCTGTTGTTGTTAGGTGCTGTTGAGTCAGTTTTGACTCATAGTGACCCTAGGTACAACAGAATGAAACACTGTCTGGTCCTGTGCCATCCTCACAATGCTTGTTGTGTTTGAACCCATTGTACAGCCACTGTGTCAATCTATCTCATCTTGGGTCTTCCTCTTTTTCACTGACCCTCTACTTTACCAAGTATGATGTCCTTTTCCAGGGTCCCTCCTGATAACGTGTCCAAAGAATGTGAGATGAAGTCTCACCATCCTTGCTTCTAAGGAGCACTCTGGCTATATTTCTTCTAAAACAGACTTGTTTATTCTCCTGGCAATCCATTGTATATTCAGTATTCTTCACCAACACCATAATTCAAAGGCATCTATTCTTCTTTGGTCTTCCTTATTCATTGTCCAGCTTTCGCATGCATATGAAGCAACTGAAAATATCATGACTTGTATCAGGTGCACCTTACTCTTCAAAGTGACATCTTTGTTTTTTAACACTTTAAAGAGGTCTTTTGCAGCAGATTTGCCTATTGCAATATGTCGTTTGATTTCCTGACTGCTGCTTCCATGAGCATTGATTATGGTTCCAAGTAAAATGAAACCCTTGACAATGTCAATCTTTTCTCCATTTATCATGATGTTGCTTATTGGTCCAGTTGTGAGCATTTTTGTTTTCTCTATCTCTAGTGAAGGTAAGATTCAATGCAGGGGAAAAAGCACAAAGATTATATAAACTCTTTTGTTCTTTTCTGCTGTCTTGGAAGATTTCCTGTAGGACATCCCACATTTGAAAGAAAAAATTCAGCTATGATTTTTTAATATAGCATATAGCAAATAGATCTTGGGATAATTTTAACATTGGTTTTTTAGGAAGAATATTGGGATTGGATGTCCATTCAGTTCAATATGTTCTTCCTGAAGCTCTCAGTGTACCTGAAGACTGTCGAACTACTTGAGGCAGATACACAGCATCTCTGCCCGCAGAAAGCTTATACCTTCACTAGCTAGAAAGACGGGCAGCAGAAGAACTAAGAGCGTATATAATAAATCATTAGTGTTTTCATTAGTTATTCTCCTTTCTAGTAATAGAGACTTATTGGGGAGGTATCATTAGAATCCATATAACAATAAAAAACCAAAACCAAACCCACTGCCCTTGAGTAGATTCCATCTCACAGAGACCCTATAGGACAGAGTAGAACTGCCCTATAGGGCTTCTGAGGAGCGCCTGGTGGATTCAAACTGCTGACCTTTTGGTTAGCAGCCGTAGCTCTTAACCACTACACCACCAGGGTTTCCATATAATAAGGGAGATAGAATCTCATCGTTCTCCAAAATAAAGATGCATACCATGACTTCACAGGAAGATAGGATCCGGAGGCCTGTCCTGAATTCCAGGCAGCTGGAAGGATCCTGCATCAGTGATTTACCATTAGTGTGATGTGGCTAATCCCTGGGCCTGCTTTCCTCTCTGTCTTCCTCTCTGCCCCCTATTCCTCAGCTAGGTCTCTCTACAGTTCAAGTTCAAATTCCAGAAAGAATCTGTTTGACCTAGCTCATTATTCAAACCTCATTTAGCCTTAGCTTTTGTCACCCAGCCTTTGGCCAGCAGGTTGATTAGGTAATGTGACCATGCCTAGTTTACTCATCTAGGGGCAAGGAGGTATGTTAGGGGATTGATCTGTGATGAACAGAGCTCACTTGGACTGCCCCTTTCACAGGGTTGTGTGTGAGGCAGGGGGGAACCATAACCAATGTGAAAATGGCAGCAAGCATATAGCTAAAAAATGCTCTGGGAGATCAAAGAAGAGAGTACTCAATGTGGAATTGATAGCCTCCTGAGACTTCATGGCAAGGAGAGATTTGAACTGTGCCCTGACTGGTGAGCAGAATCTAACTGTAGCATGTAGGAAGGGAAGGATTCTAATACAGAAGTGATGTACCTGAATAATAGCTTTACCAGAACAGCCTTTATCTTTACCCATAGAAGCTGAAGCAAAATTTTAATATAACTTAAAAAAAATTGACTATGCATCCAAAAATATTTATAGCATTTCATTAGTCTGATTAAAGTCTAATTTTCTACCTGTGGAGGTGAAGTCAGGAGCAGTTTTTCACCCCACTAATTGAGTGGTGTTTTTGCAGAAATATGGTCTCAGAGTAGAGATAAGCATAAGCTGACTATATGGCCACTTACCAACCTCACATGAACTAGACAGGAAGAAGGAGGAGAATCCCTCGCAGTGAGAGAGTAAGTACAGTTTCCAACCACTCCAGAAGAAATACAGATCAATTTCCTTTGCTTCTCCATTCACTGGTAGAAACAGTATTGCCGACAGCTTTGCTCTTGCCTGTAAATGGTTAGTTCCATCACCTAGATGGCAACTGGTCTATTAGTGTTCCTGCTGCAAAATTTTCAGGCTAAGAACTGATTTTCCCAACTTGGATCAGGTGTCCACTCCTAGAACAAATCAACTGTGGCTGGGAGAAGGGTTCACATTTAAAAAATGAGGCTTCTCTCTCTGTAAACTTTTAGTGGCAGGGGCTGGAGGAAAGCAATACGTGGAAAAGGAGTGCGGAGCAGATGCTACAAAAAATGTTCACTTTAGCAATCCTTTTTACAAGAAGGAAATATCAAGCCTCACTCTTTGTATGGGGCTTAGTTTCAACTTTCCTTCCCTCAAAATCTGAACTGATGTGATTAGCCCCAAGTTCTCTAGGATTTAATACTGAAGAAATTTTGTAAAGAAGCCTAGACAGTAATCGACCAAATTGGTCAAGATTGTGAGTACCCCCAAGGCATCATGAAGAACTGCTGTATACTTGTCCTTTCAAATCATCTTTCAGTGACTACTGGTATATTTTGGAACTTGGGCAAGAATCTGCATCATTCATGGGCATTTCTTCAAGGGAGGAATGGCTTTTAATATGAAGGCAAGGAGTTATTGTCTGTACAGATTCTCAGTGTCTTGTTTGATCCTTATAAACTACCAGAGAGAAGAACCAATGCCGCTTAGAGGGAAGTAAATAAAACCAAATGTCAAGGCCTCGTGGGAACCTTCTCTTCCTCGGTTATGGGTCTACTTCCTTATAACCCCTGTGAGACCATGTAAGAGTAATAATAATAAAAATAAAAACAAAAAACTAAAGCCATTGCCGTCGAGTCGATTCTGACTCATAGCAACCCTATAGGACAGATGAGAACTGCCCCATAGGGTTTCCAAGGAGCGAACCGCCAACCTTTTGGTTAGCAGCCTAACGCTTAACCACTGCATCACCAGGGCCCCATAATAAAAACAGCCGACTTTAATTGAATGCTTATTGTATACTAAACGCGTTCTAAGTCAGGGATTAGCAAACTACTATTTGGCCCGTAGGTCAGATCTGACCTGCTGCTTGTTTTTGTAAAGAAAATTGTACTGGAACACAGCCAATACTCTTTTATTATGTATTATCTATGACTGCTTTTGTGTTACAGTTGCAGAGTTGAGTAGTTACTCCAGAGACCATGGGACCCTCAAAACCTAAAATACTCACTGTCTGGTCCTTTACAGAAAAAGTTTGCTGACTCCTGTTCTAAGCACTTAATATATATTAACTAATCTAATTCTCATAGCAACGTCTTTAGATAGGTACTATATTCCCCACTGCTATTTTACAGATGAGGACACTGAGCCACAGAAAGGTGAAGAAACATCCTCAAAGTCATATAGATTTAGAGAAATAGGCTGATATCGTCTACTCTTGGAATTCTGAAACTTTAGTCAGAGCTAATGTTACCAGAAACTACATCAAGACCCTAACAATAATAAAGCTGTTGTCATTGAGTCAATTCCAACTCATAGCAACCCTATAGGAAAGAGTAGAACAGCCCCGTAGGGCTTCCAAAGCTATAATCTTCACAGAAGCAGACTGCCGCATCTTCCTCCCGTGAAGCAGCTGGTGGATTGAAACTGCCGACCTTTTGGTTAGCAAACGAGCACTTAACCACTGCACCACCAAGGCTCCTTCTAATAATAGTTATGGTTAATAAAGAATATGAATGAGGGCTGAGATTAATAGAGTCCTGAGGTCCTCAGCTGGGGGCAATTTTGCCCCCCTGGGGACATTTGTCAATGTCCGAAGACATTTTTGGTTGTCACAACTGGGAGGAGGGGATTGCTACTGGTGTCTAGTGGGTAAAGGCCAGGGAAATTACCAAACATCCTCCAAGGAACAGGGCAGCCCCTACAACACAGAATTATCTGGCCCAAAATGTGAATAATGTCGCCATTGATGAAACTGTGATATAACCATTACAATGAGTGTTAGGCATTCTTGAACTATAATAAACACAGGCTCACTCAGGTTACCTCGTTAATTGACCCTGAAGAGAACATAGGGAGCACAGAGAAATCAGAGAGAAGTGTGCGACATTAGCATTTCAAGAACTGTAAGGTCCTTTATACAGGGTACTTCTGGTAGAAGCAGAACTCTTGTGCTGGGCTAGCTCCTAAAATGATAGTCACAATAGATGTTTGCTTTCGGATCACATGCTGATTCCTGACCAATCAGTGATGCAAATGTAGTGTAATTCTGTGTTTCATAGCGAGGTGATTTATGGGTAAGGAAAAGCTTGTGGCAGTATATTAGAGTGCATTAATGGCCCCAGTTTTTCACCCTTCCCTACATTCATGCCATTTGCCATAGGAATTCACATTCTTCCCGCCAAGGAGGCAGAATATAATTTCTCATCCTTTGATTTTGGACTTGGCCGTGAGGCTTCTTCTTTTTTTCTTTTTTTAAATTTCATTGTGTTTTAGGTGAAATTTTCAGCACAAATTAGTTTCTCATTCAAAAATGTATACACAAATTCTTTTGTGACATTGGTTGCAATCTCTGCATTGTCTCAACACTCTCCTCCTTTCCACCCTGAGTTCTCCGTGTCCATTCGTGTAGTTTTTCCTGTCCCTTCCTGCCTTCTCGTCTTTGCTTTTGGGCAGGTGTTGCCCATTTGGTCTCATATACTTGATTGCACTAGGAAGCACGTTCCTCATGTGTGTTATTGTTTGTTTTGTAGTCCTGTCTAATCTTTGGCTGAAAGGTGGACTTTGGGAGTGGCTTTAGTTCTGAGTTGGCAGGGTGTCTGGGGGCCATAGTCTCAGAGGTTTCTCCAGTCTCTGTCAGACCAGTAAGTCTG
>NW_004443962.1:18736810-18751059 GCF_000243295.1 Trichechus manatus latirostris | reverse complement strand
CTCCAGTCTCTGTCAGACCAGTAAGTCTGGTCTTTGTGTGTGTGTGTGTGTGTGTGTGTGTGTGTGTCTGAATTTGAATTTTTTTCTGCATTTTTCTCCCGCTCTGTCCAGGGCCCTCTATTGCGATTCCTGTCAGAGTGGCTTCTTTTAATCAATAGGCTGAGGCAGAAGTGGCAGTATGCCAGTGCCGAGCCTAGGTTAAGAGGACTTGCATGTTTCTTCTTATTCTTGTGTGCTTTTTACCATTTCCAGGAGAAGAACAGGCCTGGACTAGCCTGCTGAACCCAGAAAAAGAATGAGAGACATGTAGAACATAAGTGCCCCAGCTGAGTCAACCCCAAGGGGCCCATCCTCGATGAGCCAACCTCTAGCCAACTCATTGATGCATGAGCTAAATAAATACCACTGGGTTTTAGAGGTTCTTTGTCACATAGAAGCAGCTAGCTTATACAGGCAGCTTTCCTCAAAATGAGTCTGTAGGTGGGGTACCTTTAATCCAGAATGGGGTGTGGGCATAATAGGCACTCAGCGTGCCACAGACTTCCCTCCAGCGATGGCGTGGTTCCCCTAAAGCCCAAGACAAAGAAGCCACACACACACATACACACACACAAAAACCTTATGAGGAAGAAGGAGATTTCACCTTATGTGAGTACATACACGAAAATTTCAATCCCTGGTGCTCTAAACTGAGTATAGCTGATAAATCCAATGTAATGGCTGGGACACCAGGCAGTAGAATCACAAAGGAATGAGTTCCAAACATCTATTGGAAGGGCAAATTTGTTGGCAACTGAGATCTTCTCGTACCTCTCCATAATGCCAGCAACACTCATGGAGAGCTGTGGAAAATTCAGGAAGACATTTAGATTCCACAGGATCTGAAAGTGTACGTGGAGAACCAGGTGTGACCTGGGGCAATACCTAGCATCCAACAGCAGGACTCCTTCTGGGGAAAGATCTTGGCCTTAGGAAGCTTACTAGGATGTCAGTCTGGCTGTGACAGTATCCTAGAGAAGAATTAGACTACACAGAGACTTTTCACATGTGCAGGGTACGGGAGACATATAGCTACCATTGAAATGTTTGGGTCATTTATAAGCGTGGCAGCTGCTACTGCGATTTGCCTATCACAAAGTATTTAATAATTGTTTGCTTGATTTTATTTAAATAACATTTTCTTTTGGTACTCTATTGTTAGCATTTTTTCAGTGAAAAGAGGGGAGTACATGTAAGGCTTCTCATTTTCCCAGTTTGAAGTTGGGGCTCTAACATATAGAAGTTTGACAATTAGGGGTGTAAAGAAACATATACAAAATTTTCTCTAGTCTCTAAGTATCTACCTTGTGGTTGAAGAGACAAAATTCTTATGTAAGAACTATTAATGATAGAAAAATGTTTACTGACTGAGGGACTTTCTAATAAAGACTTATTCTATAAAATCTTCTGGAATAATATTTAACATAAGATAGATAAGGTTGTTAGAGCAGAACTTTTTTTTTTTCTCTTTCTAAATTGGTAAATAGGTCACAAACAGTAAACTATGTTATAGTCTAGGACAAAATGTTTTATTAATTCTTTAAAAGCCTTTTAATTTATAAGTAGGTTATGAAAATCTGGTCAAATTAAGACTTATATAGGTATAAATCAGACAATCTAACTTTATTACTCTTAATCTATTGTACTATTTTTTACTATAAATGTAAGTTTATTTGAAAATATTAACCTGTGACAGCACAGAAGGACTTCATCCTTCATATGTTTGTTCTGAATATTTTAGGCCTTAAGAACCAGATATGATACTTATGAAATAGATAAGTTTTCTTGGTTATTTTTTTATGTAGTTAATGTATGTAGTATATAATACATCACTTCGGAAGTGTCTCTTCCTCAGACATATAAATAACAACAAATACTGCTATAATAACCACCTTGAAATGAGTTTTTAATTGGTTTGATGACTATAGTAGCAATTCTCAAAATATGCTAGCTCTGTTTACTTTCAATTTTATTCAGCATATGGGCATAGGAAAGCATTAGCATTTTCCAGTTCCAAGGACGAATGTGTTTAATGTTAAAATAACTCAGAATTTTAATAACTCAGAGTTTTATGTTTTTCATCATGAAATTCAAGCAAGAAATATAAATACAGAAACTTGGGTCTGCTGCTGTTATGTTCTATAAATTTGGTCAAGCTGTCAAGGATATGATCATAGACAGCTAGTGGATCAGCTATTTGGGCTTCTTTACCCAACAACTCAAACACATGATACCAACAACTGACCAATAGGTCAGGTTTTTGAGAGTATCCATATTGTGTAGACATGATTTTACCTCAATTTTATCTATTAATTCTGACTATCCTTTTGAATGAGGGTAGAGGCTGTAGTGATTGGTGCCATGCTTGGTAGTAGAATATCAAAAAGTAAATGGAGCTTGGACTTGAGTCTCAGTCCACACAACCAGCTTGAAACAAATATAACTTTCATCATTTAGTTCTTACCTGAACTTAATTTTTATTATGAGACCACATTCTTCTTAGTGGTGGCGATTCAATCACTTTGAATTTGTGGATATGAAAAATCTCTCTGTAGTATAATCCTTCTCTAGGATACTGTAGCAGCTACACTCATATCCCTGGAAGCTTCACAAGGCCAAGATCCACATTCTGTGGGACTTATAACATGCCAAGACATAAGAGGGAAGTGGAAGGTTCGTTGGCATAGGTTATCATCTATCAGCCCTGACGTCTTCAAGGACAGCCTTTTTCCCTTCTGATCTTCAGCACAGAACACTTCTGAGTTTTTACTTTTTCTGATAAGAAGATTCTTTCAAGTTTACTCTACAACCTTACTCCAGTGCCCTAATCAGGTCCTGGGCTTCATTCTGTTGCTCCCACACCATGCACCGTCAGGAAACTTGCCAAGCCTAGTTTAACGTCACTGTTCTCTTGCTACTCTTAGGCATATGAGAGTCATCTTATTGCTGCTACACCTTGCTGGGGCTGAAGTAGGGAGACTTCAGATGGTGTCAGGCCTATCTCTTTAGACATACCACGTGACCAGGTTTCATCCTCACCCAGAGCTGAGCACATCTCCTCTTCACCCTGATTCCTGGACTAGTCACCTTCTTTCTGCTCTTCCCCAGGACGCCCAGCTTGATGTGGGGATGAGGCAGTGTAGGGACACTTTATCAGCACCTATAATTATCATCTTCTCCTTTCCAGTCCCATCCCCAGACCCCCTGTGGAAAATATTTTCAGAGATGTAAGCCTAGCTCTGACTTATCATGTGCTCTCTATGTTCTGATTCAGTACAAGGCTTAGGTTTCAAAACCTAAGATATTTTTATTTATTCTGCTGTCACCTACCTTCTATAAGGTGAGAGATAGCACATGGCCTAGCTTTCTCAATGGTGAAGAGTCACAGTATAACTGGAAATACTGGGGGAAAACATCATTGTTAATATTTCAAAATTATTTTTCTACCATTCAAATATGTCTATAATTTAAACTATATTTTAAAAAGATACCATGAACATTTCCCTGTCCTTAAAGTATAATTTATCATAAAGAACTGTAACAAAAAATTATTTTCTGTCTCAGAAATGGGAGTGGGTAGTGTGTGTGGTATTCTTGGCACCACACAGTTCAACTCCACAATGGGGACATGTAACATTTGTGATGTGGCTGTGAGTCTAACCTAGCAAGAGCCATTCCTCAGCTAGATGCTTCTGCTGCAGAAAGATCTGGGGAAGACTGTATCTCCATGTCTAGAGTCCAATCTACTTTTAGTAGGAGCTATTTTTCCTTGTTTAGTATTTGTTTTCCATAAATTCTGAACAGCCTGAATAACTGTATCAAGTTGAAATACAATGCAAACATCCATTCTTTTATTTAGTTTATTTGCCCATTTATTCAGCAACCATTAATTGAGGTCTCCACTATCCTGCTGTGCTAGTTCTAGGGACTCAAAGGCCAATAAGGAAAGTTTGTCTTTCTCTAGAGCTGAGACATCTTCAATCTGGTGGGGAGAGAGAACCATTACCACTTCTAGTACAATATGATAAGTGCTACAATACCATTTTGCCCAGGCGGGGAGCACAGTGGAAGGGGGTTTAAGTCAGGGTGGTGATCAAGGAATGTTTTGTGAAGGAAGTTAGACAAACTGAGGTGTAAAGATAAGTAGCAGTTAGCTAGCTGAGGAGGAAGGTGGAACCCAGGTACGTGCAAGATTACAAGGAGGTATGAAACACTGAGATGACTTTAGAGAAATACAAGCAGTTTAGTATGGCTGGAATGAAAGGTGCCGATCAGTTATGTTACCAATTTTACACAAAACTAGGTGAGGTTATGTGGCCCCACAAACACTGATATGTCCTCTTGTCAGGCCGTCTATTGACAAGGCTTCCTCTGCACTCTGACAGGACTCAGAGTGACACAGAAAAAAATATGAGACATGATTGTTTTCTTTAAGGAGTTTAGCTGGGGAGAATCAACAAACATTAGCTAATACACAGTGGTACAGAATTATGGTTCAACCTCTGATATGAGCACTAAGAACTGTGGGAAGGAGATAGTTTCTTTTAGGATTTGGAGCTTAGTTGTCATTGTTAGCTGTCATTGAGTCAGCCTGGACTCATGGCAACCCCACGTACAATGGAATGAAATGCTGTCCAGAGCTGCACTGTCCCCATGATCGGTTGGAGACCATTTTGATTCATAGGGTTTTCACTGGCTTATTTTCTGATGTAGATTGCCAAGCCTTTCTTCCTCATGTGTCTTAGTCTGGAAGCTCTGCTAAAACCTGTTCAGCATCATATCAACATGCAGTCCACCACTGGCAGATGGGTAGTGGCTGTGCATGAGGTCCATTGGCTGGGAATCAAACCCAAGACCCTCTTAGAAGGTAAGAATTCTACCATTGAACCACCAGTACTTCCTTTAGAGACTGGACTAGGTCTTAAGAAGGAGCAGAATTCCATAAGGAGGTGTTAAATGAAAGTTATTCTAGGGGTAGAGGTAACAGGAGCAAAGAAATAGGGACTGATACAATGAGACATGGCCATGGCAGTAGATTCAAAGACAATGAGAAGACTGACTTGATTATGGTGTTGGGTTCTTCTTAGGGAACGGAGGGAAATAAGGTTGAGCATGTCACATGGGCCACTTTACTACGAATTCCCTAAGGCCAGAGCTGTGTTTCTTTTGCAATAAAGTGTTCTTTCTTAGAATTTTGACAGAGAATGATTTTAGGGCAGTGGGGAGCACAAAAGGATTTTCTAAACTTTATGATTATGGGCTGAAATTGTGATTTAAGTACAGTCAATATTGCTTCTTCTCCACCTTTCCTTGGTAATCAATTTTAATGAAGACTAATGGAGTTCTCACTCACATGTGGATCTGTTGACGCCTGTGAGCTATCCCTGCCTGGGCCTCTGATCTAAGAGCTGTGTAAGGAAGAGTCACGCTTTCCTCATGCGTACGCTCCAGCCTGAACCATCCCATCCAGGTGAGCATGGAGCATTTGTCAATAACTGCTTGCAAAGCCAAGCAGAGGAGAAGTTTGTAAAGCTTCTCTCTTCTCCAGTCAATCTTCAAGGGGAAATTTCTTTGGGCGAAGGCTGCTGTTTTCATGGAGCACATGTGTGGCTTCTTGTAGGAGGAGAGTG
The DNA here is from genome assembly GCF_000243295.1 of Trichechus manatus latirostris. Classification (NCBI taxonomy): domain Eukaryota; kingdom Metazoa; phylum Chordata; class Mammalia; order Sirenia; family Trichechidae; genus Trichechus; species Trichechus manatus. The sequence continues at coordinate 18,745,390 of NW_004443962.1, read as the reverse complement.
ATCATCCTTTTCCCTGTTCTGTTTCACCTCAACATGAAGTGGAAGAGACTGTCACAGACCTGAAGAGCTCTGTCTCTTGACCTTTCTTTGGCATGCCACCCTTGGATGCGGCTTGGCCCTTGGGTTTGAATGTGCTCATTCTCAGCTATACATGCAAGAGTTTCTGCCAAGTACCAAACCCGTGAGAGACTGCAGCCTTCAGCAGTGGCTGGTCCTTTGCCAGGTGTCTTGCAGAAGTAGTTTGTGTGTGACTCTGGTGAGGGTGAATGGTACAGGGTTGGTGCAAAGAGGATAAAGGAATTCTTTTCTAATATGATAGGAAAAATTGGCCAATTACAGCTACTTTCTCTTCTGTATTAGAATTAAGGAACAGTGCCTGGAATGCCCAGTGCTGCAGAGTGTTCAGTGAAGCAGCCCTTCTTACACAGTAAGAGCAACATTATAAGCAAAACAACTCCAATATTCATCAACACCTTAAAAATATCCAATAATTCTACTCTGCTAATCATTTCTGAAAAAAAAATCTAAAATGCAGACAAATTTAAGCTTAAAGATGTTTATTGCAAGATCAGTTCTAATGGGGAATTATTGAAGAGAGCATAAATACCCAAGAATTAAAGAGGGGGAGAAGCTGACTAAAATATGGTTACACACACAATTAGGGAATATTACACATCCATTTAAAATGGTGTTTACAAATGGTTTTTAATAACAAGTATTCTGATAACACTATGTTTAAAAAAGCAAACTATAAAATTAAATGTATACATAACCTTAACTATGTAAAAAATATACATTAAAAGTAAGAGAATTACATAAGATGAAAATAGTGATTGCCTCTGAGTGGTGGGCTCTTCTTTTCCAACCTTCTCATACTAGTGCCAACACATTTTCAGCCCTTGATCCTCTGCAGGATGTAATTTTCTACAGCATGCAAATGCAAGGTACTACATTGCTGTGATCGATGGTGATCATTGAACCACCTAAGCCACAATATAGAGTCTTACTTTCCACCCATTCAGCTTCTCTCCCTGCCAAATTAACACTGTGGGAAAGCTGACAGTGTTTTTGTCAAGAAAAGTCTATTTTAAGTCCATTTTCAAATGTTATAAAAACATGGCGGCAGAGATGGTGAAGTATGGCCTAGCATAAGGGTTCTCAGAGTGTGTTCCCCAGGCCAGCAGCAACGGCATCACCTGGATACTTGTTAGAAATACAAATTCTCAAGCCTCTACAGAGATCTGCCTAATCAAGAACTTTGGAGATGGGCTATATGTGTTTTAACAAGCCCTCCAGGTAATTCTATTGCACACTAAAGTTTAGGAGCCACTGGTCAACAGGAGGGGTCTGCCTATGACCCAGAAGCTAAATCTGCTCACTTATTGTTGTGAGTTACATTTTGTTGGAAGGCAGCCTTACTCATTCCTTCACGGATTGTCCACGGCTGCTTTCTCACTGGAACGGTGGGGTGGAGTAGTTGTAATAGGGACTTGCAGGCTCCAAAAGCCTAAAATATTTATTATCTGACCCTTTACAGCAAAAGTGTGCCAACTGCTGATCTAGGAGATAGAGACCTCTTGATTGTTAGCTCATATATATTTGTCTCCATTGAAAGTAAAAAGTCTATCATAAGAATTTACCCCATGACAGGTCTTCTATGACAAAATATCTATAAACGTATAACTTTAATTGAATAGGCAGATGTGAATTTCACTAATGTGGAGATTTTTTGGAATACAAAATGACCATCTTGGCTATAATTAACTGCTGTTCTATAAATAAATATTAAATCAAACAAAAAGTAATTCTTAAAAATGAAAAGAAATCATGAATCTTTATATACTGCTATATTTAAGTAAGAGAGAAAATAAATCTAAAGGGTTCCACCTGCTGGTAGAAATAAAAAACGACTACAAATTAAAACAAGCACTGTAAAAATTGCCTGGTAAGTCGAAAGTGATAGTCATAAAAGTTTAGACTCAAGGATGATCAACTAGTTCCTTTATTTTAAAGAAGAATTTACATGGAATATGAAAATAAAATTAAAGTGGTTTTTAATAGATGATGCAAAGCATAAAGAAAATAAACATTTATGTTTCTTTAGACTGTAAGGCAGAGGGTCCGTCCATCTTGTTCATCAGAATATTCCCAGCACTTAGTAAGGTGCACATAAACCAAAACTTCCAAACCAGTTGCCATCCAGGTGATCTCAACTCGTGGCAACCCCATATGTTTCAGAGTAGAACTGTGCTCCATAAGTTTCAGTAGCTGTGATCTTTTGGCAGGTCCCTGGGTGGCACAAACAATTTGCACTTGACTGCTAGTCTAAAAGGTTGATGGTTCAAACCTACCCAGTGGTGCTGTGCAACAAAAGGCCTGGCAATCTGCTTTCGTTAAGATTATAGCCAAGAAAGCCCTGTGGAGCAGTTCTACTCTGTTACAAATTGAGTTGCCATGAGTCAGAATCAACGGGACAGCAACTAACAGCTAACAACAAAGGCTGGCTGTGATGTTGTCCCTCCCCAGTTGTTTGTTACCAAGATCACTACAGGTAGTCCCTGACTTTGAGTTATGCCCAACCACCGCTAACAACCATCTTTTTTTTTTTTTTTTACATCTTATCGTTAATAACATGTACTACATACAGTGTTGCAACACCTAATTTGCTGATGTTATCATTCTCAGTCATTCACAGATGTTCAATGTTATGATTTACTGTTCAAAACGCTGTCATATAGCAGGCTATGGCAATAATAATGAAAAAAAAAAAATGAAGTATTTGACTTACGGGAGAATCAACTTATGATGGAGTTGTTGGAATGGAACCTTGTTGTAAGTCAGGGACTGCCTGTATTGTTTTTTATAATTCTCTATGTGTGGAGATTTCCAGTTCTGCTCCAAATCAAATCAATCCCCTCTGGCAGCAAAGCTGATGGGTTTTGTGGCTTACCTTACCCCGGAGATGGTATAAGTGCAGCCCCAGGCTAAAATGCCATACGCTTTCACTGTTCTTACCTGAGGTTCAGCAGTTGTTTTTTTTTTTGAATTGTATTTCAGGTGAAGGCTTACAGAACAAATAGTATCTCATGAAACAGTAGTACACATATTGGTTTATGACATCAGCAGTTTTTCTTAAATAAATACTTCTCAGTTAATTGTATGCCTTTGGTTGATTTCCAGAGTTGGGAAATTTTTTTTTTAAGTGTCCAATTTTATTGATGCTTTTTGGGGAGAGAATTGCCAAGATCCTTGTTCCACCATTCCAGAAGTCCCGGCCTTTCTGAGGCAGTTTTAATACCCAGGCTTTTAAACATCTTAAAATATTATAAATTATGTTATTTCTGTCCCCATTTCATGAGCCAAAACAAGTCACATGGTCAATCCTGTGTTCAACAACAAAAAGACCTCATGTTGTCAAGTTGATTCTGACTCACACGAACACTATAGGACAGAAAAGAACTGCCCTGCAGGGTTTCCAAAGCTGTACATCTTTACAGAAACAGATCGTAACATCTCTCTCCTGCAGAGCAGATGGTGGGTTCAAACCACCGATATTTTTGGTTAGCATCTGAACACTTTAACCACTGTACCATCAGGGCTCACTGTGTTCAACAATACGGGCATATATAATCCTCCTATAGGGAGAGGCATCACAGGAAGGACGTGGTAGGCGGCTTCTGACATGGCTTCCAATGATCCCAGCCTTTTGTAACTCACAGCTTTGTGTCATCTCTCCCCCTTGAATGCGGGCTGGACCTAGTGACAGGCTTCTAACAAATAGAACGCAGCAAAAGTAATGAGATGTCACCTCCATGATTAAGTTGCAAAAGATTATGACTTCTATCTTGCTAACATTCTCTCTCCTGCGCTCTTGACTTGCTTACGAAGCAAGCTGCCATGTTGGAGAAGACTGTGTGGCAAGGAATTGAAAATTTATCTGGCCAACAGTACACATTAAACCAAGGCCTACAGTGCAAGAGCCCACAGGGAAGCAACTCCTGCCAACAACAGTCCAGGTTGAATACTGAGAGGACCACACCCTGGCTAACACCTTGATTGCAGTCTCATGAGAGATACTTAAATGGAAGATCCAGTTGAGTCACACCAAGATTCCGGATCCACAGAAATTGTAGGAAAATAAATGTTTGTTGTTTGAAACTGCTAGGTTTTGGGGGAATTTCTTATGCAGAAATGAAACTAATACAGAGGTCAACTGAATACTGGGTAAAGAGTAAAACAGTCTACCACAGTAAATATAATAGAGCTGGAGCTGGACAGGCTACTTCTTATTATAACAATCTCATTACTTCTAAACAAATCAAATTTTATTTATGATAGTTTCTATTATTTTGAAAAAGTCATAAAATATTAGGTCACAAATTTAATATTTCCAGAAATTAATTATAGAAATAAATACTGCTAAGTCACAGCCAAAGTAAGTATAATTTTCTAAAATTAGATTGAAAAATGAGATTTCCTTAGGCATTATTTATGGGAGTACTCTAATTTCTCACTAATATTTTGTAATTTTTAAGTGTTTTATGACTGTCTACTCTTTAAAATTTACATTAATATTGTACAGTAATATTGTTACTTTAAAATAATATATAATTACTAAAATCAATAGTTTTCATTTATATAAAAAATATTCAGTGGGAGGCGGGGCCAAGATGGTGGAGTAGTCAGATGCTTCTGGTGGACCCTCTTAAAACAAAGACCTGAAAAAACAAGTGAATCGATTATATATGGCAATCTGGGAGCCCTGAACATCAAAGGCAGAGTTGAAGAACTGGACTGAGTGGCAGGGGGAGGGAGAGACAGTTCAGAAGCAGGAAGGAGTTGCCAGACCTGACCCGGAGAGAGCCAGAGCCATTCAAGCCTGAGCAGCCCAGGGGTGAGTGGTGAGGCAGGCTAGCAGCAGTTCTCTGGAGATATGTTTTCCACACTGGGAGAGACTAAAGGCCAGAGAGTCTACACAGCCACCCAGAACCAGTGAGAAGCAGCCCTGGATTAGCAAAAGGTAAGTACTTACATACGGCCTACCACACTGATCAAAAACACCTCCCTTAGGGAAAAACCTCTCTCCCATTTACCTCCCTGCTACCTGCTCTGCACTGGGTCCCAGAGAGGCTTTATCACTTGCCAAGTCCCCTGGGTTGGAAGTAGGATCTCTCACACACCCAGAGCCATTCTCCTTGCCTTGGAGACTGAACAAATTAACAAACAGGGGAAAAAAATAAACTGCTGGCTCCCCTAAACCTGGAACCCAGGGTAGGCACCGCTCCTTCACCTAGGTGCAGGCATAAGGGATCCAAGGACTTTGAGTGCCTTTCTCCCTGCATAGACTTGTGCGGCCCATTTCAACAGTGTAGGACCTCACTACCACAGTACAACAGCATATATACTGGAAGTCTAACTTCAGCTTTTTCAGCTGTGAATTGAAAGGTTCTTGACATTTGACACTGCTCTGTCCATTAAGCAGGGTCTTCACCTACCCACATCAGGGGCCTGAGGACTGGTGGCTCCACTCACGCCACCTAGCCACCTGTGATAGGGGCCCATGAATAAAAGGAGCCCCCTAGTCCTTACAGCCAACAGCATTAGGTGCTCATAGTGTAGATGCAAAACCCACCCACCTATACGCTGTAGGGAACAGGAACACGCTTTCCTTCTGGACTCTCAGGGGCAGCCATCAGCACCCTGCCTTGTTTAGAGTGTGTCCCCCTGCTGCAGCCAGATGCCTGTGCCTACAGCAATCACCCATGCCTGGATAGGACTGTAAGTGAGAGCCTACACCACACAATTGGTGGCTATCTACGTAGACACCTGAGCTGAATCCATACAGGAGGAGGGGGCGGACTCCTGAGTTCACATATCTAGTAACAGATCTAACCACCTGGTGACAGGACATTAGAGACTCAAAGGTGCCAATAATCAAACTAGCTCATATGAGCATCCTATTTGGGCATATAAAAACAAAACAAGAAGCTAGGACACAGTAAGCAAACAAAATAAAAAATATAATAACTTATTGAAGGCTCAGAGAAAACAGTCAATATCAAATCACATAAAGAGGCAATCCATGATGGCTTCAGCAAGCTCCCAAAATAAAGAATCTGGAAATTTTCCAGAGGAGGAAAATTTCTTGGAATTATCAGAGGCAGAATACAAAAGATTAATGTACAGAACTCTTTAAGACATTAGGAAAGAAATTAAGCAAAATGCAGAACACACAATAGAGGAAACTAAAGAGATTAGAGAAGAGCATAATGACAAATTTAATAGGCTGTAAGAATCCATACAGAAACAGCAATCAGAAATCCTGAAGATTAACAATAAAATTTCCAGAATTAGACAACTCAATAGAAAGTCATAGGAGCAGAATTGAGGCAATGGAAGTCAAAATTAGTGAGATTGAAGATAAAGCACTTGACACCAACTTATTTGAGGAAAAATCAGATAAAAGGACTTTAAAAAAATGAAGAAACCCTAAGAATTATGTGGGACTCTATCAAGAGGAATAACTTATGAGTGATGGCAGTACCAGAACGGGGGGGATAACAGAAAATACAGAGACAATCGTTGAAGATTTGTTGGCAGAAAATGTCCCCTATATCATGGAAGATGACAAGATATCTATGCAAGATGCTCATTGAACCCCACATAGGGTAGATCTCAAAAGAAAATCACCAAGATACACTATAATCAAACTTGCCAAAACCAAAGATAAAGAGAGAATTTTAAGAGCAGCTAGGGATAAACAAAAAGTCATCTACAAAGGAGAAACAATAAGAACAACCTCGGACTCCTCACCAGAAACCATGCAGGCAAGAAGGCAATGGGATGTTATAGATAAAGCCTTGAAGAAAAAAAAAAAAAAACTGCCAGCGAAGAATTATATATCCAGCAAAACTGTCTCTCAAATACAATGATGAAATTAGGGCATTTCCAGATAAGCAGAAGTTTAGGGAATTTGCAAAAACCAAACAAAAATTACAAGAAATACTAAACGGAGTCCTCCAGTTAGAAAATCAGTAACGTCAGATAACAACCCAAAACTAGAACACAGGACAGAGCAACCAGATATCAACCCAAATAGGGAAGTCACAAAAGTAAATCAAAGCTAAAACACTGAAAATAGGGAAACAGATGTCAATATGTAAAAGATGACAATATTTAAACAAAAAAGAGAGGAGGTCAAGGCGATATAAAGAAATGTAAGACTAGTATAAACTTAGAAAAATAGGCGTAAATATTAAGGTAATCACAAAGGACTCTAACAATCCTACAAGTCCAAATAAAAAACTAGAAAAATGTAAAGACTCAGCAAACACAAAATCAACAATAATGAAAACGATGGGAAAAAGAAAAAAGAAAAACAACTCACCACAGAAATTAAGTGGAACAAAGAAACTGAACAATACACAAAAAAAGACATCAAAATGACAGCACTAAACTCATACCTATCAATAATCATGCTGAATATAAATGGACTAAATACACCAATAAAGAGACAGAGAGTGGCAATTTGGATGAAAAAACATGATCCATCTATATGCTGCCTACAAGAGACATACCTTAGACTTAAAGACAGAAACAAACTAAAACTCAAAGGATGGAAAAAAATATATCAAGGAAACAACACTCAAAAAAGAGGAGGAGTGGCAATATTAATCTCTGTCAAAATAGACTTTAAAGTAGAATCTACCACAACAGATAAGGAAGGACACTATATAATGATTAAAGGGTCAATACACTGGGAGGACATAACTGTAATAAATAGTTGCACACTCAAAGACAGGTCTCCAAAATACATAAAACAAACTCTAACAGCACTGAAAAGAGAGATAGACAGCTCCACAACATTAAGTGGAGAATACAATACACCACTTTTGGTGAAGGACAGAACATCCAGAAAGAAGCACAACAAAGACACTGAAGAGCTAAATGTTACAATCAACCAAACTGATCTCATAGACATACACCGAACACTCCACCCATCAGCAGTCAAGTGTACTTTCTTTATCAAAGCACAAGGAACATTCTCCAGAAAAGACCACATATTAGGCCATAAAGCAAGCCTTAACAAAATCCAAAGCATCAAAATATTTCAAAGCATCTTTTCTGACCATAAAGCCATAAAAGTAGAAATCAACAACAAAAAAAGCAAGGAATAAAAATCAAGCACATAGAAACTGAACAACACCTTGCTCAAAAACTACTGGGTTATAGACAAAATCAAGAATGAAATAAAGAAATTCAAAGAATCAAACGAGAATGAAAACACATAGTACCAGAACCTTTGGGACACAGCAAAAGCAGTGCTCAGAGGTCAGTTTATAGCAATAAATGCACATATCAAAAAGAAGAAAGGGCCAAAATCAACACGTTAACCCTACAACTGGAACAAGTAGAAAGAGAGCAACAAAAGAAGCCCTCTGGCATCAGAAGAAAGAAAATAACAAGAAATAGAGCAGAATTAAATGAAATAGAGAATAGGAAAACAATTGTAAGAGTTAACAAGACCAAACCTGGTTCTTTGAAAAGATCAACAAAATTGATAAACCATTGGCCAAACTG
>NW_004443962.1:18731335-18735101 GCF_000243295.1 Trichechus manatus latirostris | reverse complement strand
TTTAACAAATGGTGCTGGCATAACTGGTTATCCATCTGCAAAAACCCCATACCTCACACCATGCACAAAAACTAAATGGATCGAAGACTTAAATATAAAATTGAAAACAATAAAGGTCATGGAAGAAAAAATAGGGACAATGCTAGGAGTCCTAATACGTGGCATAAACACAATATGAACCATAAGTAACAATGCACAAGCACCAGAAGAGAGACTAGATAACCGCGAGCTCCTAAAAATGAAACAATTATGCTCATCAAAAGACTTCACCGAAAGAGTCAAAAGACAACCTACAGACTGGGAAAAAAATTTTTGGCTATGACAAATCCGATCAATGTCTAATCTCTAAAATCTAAAAGATACTGCAAAACCTCAACAACAAAGAGACAAATAACTGAATTAAAAAATGGGCAAAGTATATGAACAGGCACTTCGCCAAAGAAGATATTCAGGCAGCTAACAGACATGTGAAGAAATGCTCACAATCATTAGCTATTAGAGAAATGCAAATCAAAACTGCAATGAGAAATCATCTCACCCCAAATAGGCTAGCATTAATCCAAAAAACACAAAAAAATAAATACTGGAGAGGTTGTGGAGAGACTGGAACACTTATACACTGTAGGTGGGAATGTAAAATGGGACAACCACTTTGGAAATTGATTTGGTGCTTCCTTAAAAAGCTAGAAATAGAAGTACCAGACGATCCAGCTATCCCACTCCTTGGAATATATCCTAGAGAAATAAGAGCCGTCACACAAATAGATATATGCACACCTATGTTCGTTGCAGCACTGTTCACAATAGCAAAAAGATGGAAACAACCTAAGGTGCCCATCAACAGACGAATGGGAAACAAATTATGCTATATCCACATGATGGAATACTACGCAACATTAAAGAACAGCAACGAAGCCATGAAACATCTTGCAACATGGAGGAAGCTGGAGGTCATCACGCTGAGTGAATTTAGTCAGTCACAGAAGGACAAATAGTGTATAAGACCACTATTATAAGAACTCAAGAAAAGGTTTAAACACAGAAGAAAACAGTCTTCGATGGTTACGAGTGTGGGGTGGGAGGGTGAGGATTATTTACTAACTAGATAGTAGATAAGAATTATCTTAGGTGAAGGGAAGGACAGCACACGCTACAGGAGAAGTCAGCACAACTGGACTAAACCAAAGCTAAGAAGTTTCCTGAATACAATCAAACTCTTTGAGGGACAGAATAGCAGGGTTAGGGGTCTGGGGACCATGCTTTCAGGGGACATCTAGGTAAACTGACACAACAAAGCTTATTAAGAAAATGTTCTGCATCCTACTTTGGTGAGTGGTGTCTGGTGTCTTAAAAGCTTGCAAGCGGCTATCTGAGATGCATCAGTTGGTCGCAACCACCTGGAGTAAAGGAGAATGAAGAACACCAAAGACACAAGGAAAGTATTATCCCAAGAGACAGAAAGGGCCACATAAACCAGAGACTTCATCACCTTGAGACCAGAAGAACTGGATGGTGCCCAGCTACCACCAATGACCATCTTGACAGGGAACACAACACAGAGTCCCTCATGGAGTAGGAGAAAGGTGGGGTGCAGAACATAAATTCTAGTAAGAAGACCAGACTTAATGGTCTGACTGAGACTGGAGGAACCTCGGAAATCATGGCCCCTGGATTCTCTGTCAGCCCAGAACTAAAACAATTTCTGAGGCCAGCTCTTCAGACAGGGATTGGACTGGACTGTGGGACATAAAGTGATAGTCGTGAGGAGTGTGCCTCTTAGCTCAAGGAGATACAAGAGACTAAATGGGCAGCTTCTGTCCCGAGGTGAGATGGGAAGGCAGAGAGTGTTAGGAGCTGGTTGAATGGACATGGGGAATCAGGGGTGGAAAGGAGTATGCTGTCAGAGTATGGGGAGCACATTTAGGGTCACATAACAATTGTATATAAATTTTTGTATGGGAGACTAAATTGAAATGTAAACTTCATTTAAACTACAACAATAAAAAAAAATCAGTTAAAAACATAAGCAGAGTCTCTTCCAAGAGTGTAGCATGGTAAAAGAGAACAATAAAATATAACTTCACAGTGGAGAAACCTGTCAAACACTACCTCAAGCCAGGTGATGAAGGTTAACATTAACAGTAATAAGTCCAGGGCTTTGAACCGGTTCATTCCAGTTTGAAACCTTGATGAGAATTTACATTTTTAACAAGTTCCCAGGCTTTACTAATGCTGCTGGTTAGGGATCAATTCTGAGAACCACTGGTAGAGCAGTGGTTCTCAAAATTTATTATACATAAGAATCACCTGGGGATCTTGCTAAAAATGAAGATTCTGATTCAGTACATCTGGTGTGGAAATGAAAATTTTCAGCAGGAGTTTAAACCAGAACAGTTTGAAACCCTGGATAACTTGCATTGATTGTATGCACCCTTGATGTGATGTGACAAGAATAGAACTTCGCTTTTGGGTCTTCCTCTCCAAAACACATTACCCAAGTCTAATCATGATTAAAACTTCAGACAAATCCCAATTGAATACAAAATACCTGACCAGTAGTCCTCCAGACTGTTAACGTTATCAAAAATGGGAAAAGTCTGAAAAACCATCACAATCAAGAGAAGACTAACAAAAGAGGACTGTTGAATGTTATGTAGTATCCTGGATGAGACCGTGGAACAGAAGAAGGACATTATCTAAAAAAGTAAGAAAATTTGAGTAAAGTATGGACTTCAGATAATAAAAATGTAGTGATACTGGTTCCCTAATTGTGGTAAATGTACAATAGTAATGTAAGATGTTAATAATAGGCGTGGGGTAGGCAGGAATTTTCAGTATTACCATTGTAATAATTATATAAATCTGAAACTGTTCTAAAATTTTTATTTATTTATTTTTGTACTTTAGGTGAAAGTTTACAGAACAAATAGTTTCTCATTAAACAGTCAGTACACATATTGTTTTATAACATTGGTTAACAACCCCACCACATGTCAATACTTTCCCTTCTTGACATTTTTTTTTTTTTTGGTGAAATTATACATAGCCAAATATACACCATTTTAAAAATTTCTACATGCAGAATTCAGTGACATGGATTACGTTTTTCCAGTTGTGCTGTTACTCTCACTTTAGATGAAGGTTTATAGAACAAAATAGTTTCTCATTAAACAGTTAGTACACATATTGCCCTATGACAATGGTTAATAACCCCATGACATGTCAACACTGTCCTTACTCAACCTTGTGTTCCCTATTATCAGTTTTCCTGTCCCTTCTGCCTTCTAGTCCTTGTCCCTGGACTGCTATGCCTCATTAGTCCCGTTATGTATTATGGGGCTATCCAATCCCCGGGGGGAAGGGTGAAGCTCGGAAGTGACTTCACCACTGAGCTAAAAGGGTGTTTGGGGGCCATACTCTCAGGGTTTCTCCAGTCTCTTTCAGGCCAGTAAATCTGGTCTTTTTGTGTGGGTGTTAGAATTTTGTTCTACATCCTTCTCCAGCTCTGTCCAGAACCCTCTGTTGTGATTCCGGTCAGAGCAGTCAATGGTGGTAGTCGGGCACCATCTAGCTGTACTGGACTCAGTCTGGTGGAGGCCTTGGTAGCTGTGGTCCATTAGTCCTTTGGATTAATATTTTCCTTGTATCCTGTTCTCTTCATTCTCCCTTGTTCCCGAAGGGGTGAGATCAGTGGAGTATCTTAGATGGCTGCTCACAGGCTTTTAAGACCCCAGACACTACTCACCAAGGTAGAATGTAGAGCATT
>NW_004443962.1:18672926-18727398 GCF_000243295.1 Trichechus manatus latirostris | reverse complement strand
GTTGTTTATCTTTTGGATTTCTAATTGTTGTTTTTGTATAATTTCTAGTTGTGAATTTATTTTAGCATTTTGTTCCTGCATTATTTTCTTGAATTCTTCCATTTTTTTGGTCTGTATTTTTTCATGAATTTGTCTGCCTTTTCCATGAATTTGTCTATTTTTTCCTCATTTTTGTCTGCTATTTGCTTCATCTCTTGGATACCTCTTGGTATTAGAGAGTTTAATTCCCTATCAGGTAGTTCTAGTGCCTTTACTTGTACTGGAACGTCATCTGGTGTTTTATTTTGGACACCTACTGGAAGCATCTTGTCCTGTTTTTGTAAATGTTTTGATATTGTCTGCTGTCTTCGGGGCATTCAGTAGTTATTTTTCTCATTCATTGATTGTAGATTTGTTTGTTTTGTCCTTTTTTTTAAATTTGACTATGTCTGAGCAGGCGGGCTGTGTGTTCTTTGTTGTTTGCTTGTCTGTGGGCACTATACTTTTTGCCTCCTTCTCCAACTGGCAGTGTCATTCACTCAGATATGGTACAGCAGGGCAGGTCTAGCTGAAGAGGAGTTGCTTGGATGGGTTGTTTGTGGCACTTATTACAACCACCAGGGCAGGATGGTAATCAGTGCAGGCAAGTTCTGGTAGGCCATGCCTGTGCTGCTTGGTGGTGTGATGTTAAGCACAAGGTGCAGGTAGGCAGGATGGAGGGGGGATACTATGATGTGTGGAGCTAAGATGGGTATGGGAGAGAGGAGAGAGGAACAGGAGCCAAAAACATACAAACAAAAAAGAGTGCTAGGGAAACTTGTTGTTGGAGTGAAGAGATGAGACACTATGAAATGGAGAAAAACATAAAGGGGAAAAAGAAGAAAAGAAAAGAAAAGAATTAATAAATAAAAATTAGAAAGAGAAGAGAAAAGAAAAGCTCCCAGGGATGCCACCGGTGCAGCTACAGCTCTGGGGAAATTGTTACCAGGTGTTGAAGTACAGCCTGGCTAGGAGGCATAGAGGTTTCACTCAGCGCCAAGTATTCAGGGGATAGGAAGAGAAATAAGGTATAGAGAGACGAGAAACTGAGTAATGAAGAAAGACAAAAAGGGAAAAAAAGGAAAAGAAAACAAAACAAATTTTAAAAAAAGAACAAGATAACCCCCCTAAAATAACAGAAGAAATACAACCATGAAAAAAGAAAAATGCTCTAGGAACCCTCTGCACATCTGCGTAAGCTGAGGGGGTAGGTCCCAAGCCACACAGTACTGCCTGGCTAGAATGGGCTCCCAATTTGAGAAAAGAAAAAGAAAACAAACAAACAATTCAAAACAAACAAACAAAAAGCCCCGGTATCCCACCAGCATGACAGCAAGGACTGGGAAGCAGTTTCAGATTCCAGCAGAGTTGCACAGCCTTTCAGGAAGAAGCAAAGATGGCGCACAGAGTCAGGTATTTGAGCAAAAGGAAGGTGGAGGTGGTGAGAGGTAAGGAAGAAATCAAAAGAAGCAGAAAAAAGCAACACCAGCAGCCAACAAATGGCACTCAGGGAGTTGAGCAGCATGGGCAGGTGGAATCCAAGCAGCAGGTGCTTCCCGGCCAAGAGACTGTGGCTGTGGGAATCAAAGGAGGCTTAGTGAGGGTGAAGAAGGGTGGGGGGGTGGGAAAGCATATATCGCTGGTTACCAGTTATTCTGTCTCCTGCTGGAAGCTCCGTGAAGCTGCTTTCTGGTACCTTCTGTTCACTGATCTCTTATAGGAGTCCAAGATGGCGGATCCGTGCTGCAGTAGCTGATAGGGGACCTCTGCATGTATCTCTCCTCACTCTCTGTTCTCGGTCAGTTTCTTATTCGATTTGGTGCTTGGCTGAGTTCTTTATCTCTTCATTTGATGCTTAGGGTTTCAGGATTGACATGTGACTCTGTTTGACTTAGTTTTTTGGATCTTTGCTGTGGAGGGAAGATGTGGTTCTTCTGCCTGGAATGCCATGTTGCCAGAAGTTCCCTGTTCTAAAATTTTTAAGGTTTATTAAAAATATAAGGGAAGAAAGATCTTGTTGTTGTTAGGTGCCTTTGAACTGGCTCCAACTCATAGCATGTACAACAGAACAAAAAGTTTCCAGTCCTGTACCATCCTCAAAATCATTGCTATGCTTGAGCCCATTGTTGTATACACTGGGTCAATCCATCTTGTTGATGGTCTTCCTCATTTTCACTGACCTTCTACTTTACCAAGCATGATGTGTTTCTCCAGGGATTGGTCCCCCCAATAACATGTCCAAAGTACATGAAACAGTCTCTCCATATCTCACTTCTAAGAAGCATTCTGATTGTAACTTTTCCAAGACAGATTTGTTCATTCTTTTGGCAGTACATATATTCAGTATTCTTCGCCAACTCCAAAATTCAAAGACTTCAGTTCTACTTCGGTCTTCCTTATTCATTTTGCAGGCATATAAGACAATTGAAAACACTATTGCTTAGGTCAGGCATACCTTACTCCTCAAAGGGACATCTTTGCTTTTGAACACTTTAAAGAGGTCTGTTGCAGCAGATTTTCCCAATGGAATACGTTATTTGATTCCTTGACTGCTGTTTCCGTGGCCTTGATTGTGGATCGAAGTAAAATGAAATCTGTGACAACTTCAATATTTTATCCATTTGTCATAATTTTGCTCATTAGACAAGTTGTGAGGATTTTGGTTTTTTTTTATGTTCATACTTGAAGAAAGTAAAAGGTCATTAAAAAGACAGAAAAGAAAGAAAAGACCAAAATGGATGTCATAAGGGACTCTGAAACTTGCTATTGAATTCAGAGTAGCTAAAGTGAATAGAAGAAATAATGAAATAAAAGAGCTGAACAGAAGATTTCAAAGGGCAGCTCGAGAAGACAAAGTAAGGTATTAAAATGAAATGTGCAAAGACCTGGAGTCAGAAAACCAAAAAGGAAGAACACACTTGGAATTTCTTAAGCTGAAAGAACTGAAGAAAAAATTCAAGTCTCAAGTTGCAATATTGAAGAATTCTGTGGACAAAAAATTGAATTACGCCAAAAGCATCAAAAGAAGATGGAAGGAATACACAGAGTCACTGTACCAAAAAGAATTGGTTGAGATTCAGCCATTTCAGGAGGGTAGTATATTATCAAGAACCAAAGGTACTGAAGGAAGAAGTCCAAGCTGCACTGAAGACATTGGCAGAAAACAAGGCTCCAGGAACTGACGGAATACCAGTTGAGATACTTCAACAAGGGATGCAGTGCTAGAAGTGCTCACTCATCTATGCCAAGAAATTTGGAAGACAACAACCTGGCCAACTGACTGGAAGAGATATTCATGCCCATTTCAAAGAAAGGTGATCCAAGAGAATGTGAAAATTTTTGAACAATATCATTAATATTACATGAAAGTAAAATTTTGATGAAGATCATTCAAAAACGGTTGCAGCAGTACAACAGGAAACTGCCAGAAATTCAAGCTGGGTTCAGAAGAGGATGTGGAACAAGGGATATCACTCTTGATGTCAAATGGATCTTGGTTGAAAGCAGAGAATACCAGAAAGATGTTTACCTGTGTTTTATTGACTATGCAAAGGCATTTGACTGTGTGGGTCATAACAAATCATGGACAACATTGCAAAGAA
Source organism: Trichechus manatus latirostris (assembly GCF_000243295.1). Classification (NCBI taxonomy): domain Eukaryota; kingdom Metazoa; phylum Chordata; class Mammalia; order Sirenia; family Trichechidae; genus Trichechus; species Trichechus manatus. Next base: position 18,723,778 of record NW_004443962.1, on the reverse strand, counting down.
TGGGAATTCCAGAACACTTATTTGTGGTCATGCAGAACCTGAACATAGATAGATTAAGAGACAGGTGTTTGAGAGAGGTCTTTCTGGCAACATGGCACTATAGTCGGAAGCACCACGCTGTCCCTCTGCAGCAAAGATCTGAAAAACTAAGTCAAACAGAGTCACACATCAATCCTGAAACACGAAGCATCAAATGAAGATATAAAGAACTTAGCCAAGCACTGAATGGAATAAGAAACTGACCGAGAACAGAGCGTGAGGAGATCCATGCAGAGGTCCCCTATCAGCTACTGCAGCACAGATCTGCCATCTTGGACTCCTATAGGAGACCTGCGAACAGGAGGTACGAGAAAGCAACTTCAATGAGATTCCAGCAGGAGACAGAACAACTGGTAATCCACGATATATGCTTTCCCACCCCCCACCCTTCTTCACCCCCATTTAGCCTACTCTGCTTCCCACAGCCGTTGTCTCTTGGCCAGGAAGCATGAGCTTCCCCCCAGTGTCACTTGGATTCTGCCTGCCGGCACTGGCCAGCTCCCTGAGTGCCTTTTGTTGGCAGCTGGTGTTGCTTTTTTCCACTTCTTTAGATTTCTTCCTTACCTCTCACCACCTCCTCCTCCTTTCTCTCAAATACCTGGCTCCGTGTGCAATCTTTGCTCCTTCCTGAAAGGCTGGGAAACACCACTCAACTGTGAAACTGCTTCCCACCAGTACCACCACGCTGGTGGTACCCACAGGGCTTTTTTGCTTTTTGTTTGTTTCCTCTGATTTGTTCTGTTTTGATTTGTTTGTTTGTTTTCTTTTTCTTTTCTTGGCTTGGGAGCCCCTTCTAGCCGGGCAGTACTGCATGGCTTGGAAGCTAGTCCATTACTCTGTGCAGACACATAGGGACATACCTGGGGGCATTTCTTTTTTTTTTTTTTTTTTTTTTTTTTTTTCAATTTCTTTGTTTAGTTTTCTTCTCTCTTTTATTCCCTTTCTGTCTTTCTTCATTTCCAGTTTCTCTATTTATTCATTTTTTTTACCCTTTTTCATTTTTTTATTTTTGTTTTTCCCCATTTCTCAGTCTCTCATCTCTCCACTCCAATAGCAAGTTCCCTTAGCGCTCTTTTTTGTTTGTGTGTATGTCTTTGGATGCTGTTCCTCTCTCTTCTCTCTCAACTTTCCCATAGCCATCTTAGCTCCACACATCACAATCTACCCCCTCCTTCCTGCCTGCCTGCACTGAGTGCTGAACATCACACTCCCAAGCAACACAGGCAAGGCCTACTGGAACCTGCCCTGCAATGATTCCCAGTCTGCACTGTCAGCCCTGGTATGTGCCACAAAAAACCTATCCCAGCAACTCCCCTTCAGCTGGACCTGCCCTGCTGTACATACCTGAGTGACTGACCCTGCCCATTGGAGAAGGAGGTGAAAAGTATCATATCCACAGACAAGCAAACAACAAAGAGTGCACAGCTCGCCTGCCTAGACATAACCAAATAAAACAAAAAAGCAGGAATAAACAAACAAATCTATAATCAATAAACAAGGGAAATAACCACTGAATGTCCCAAAGACAGCAGACAATATCAAAACATTTACAAAAACAGGACAAGATGGTTCCAGTAGGTGCCCAAAAAAAAACACCAGATGACCTTCCAGTAGAAGAAAAGGCACTAGACCTAACTGATAGGGAATTCAAATCTCTAATATTCAGAAATATCCAAGAGTTGAAGCGAAAAATGGACAAAAATGAGTAAAAAATAGACAAATTCATGGAAAAGGCAGACAAATTCATGGGAAATACAGACAAAAAAATGGAAGAATTCAAGAAAATAATACAGGAACAAAGTGCTAAAATAAATTCACAACTAGAAATTATACAAAAACTACAATTAGAAATCCAAAGATAAACAACAAGATTTCAGAAATGGACAGTGTCACAGAAGGGCTGAGGAGCAGGTTTGAAATGATGGAAAACAGGATCAGCGAAATTGAAGACAAACAAACACTTGGATACAACTCTCTTTGAGGAAAAATCAGAAAAATAAAAAACTAAGAAAAATGAAGAGACCCTGAGAATTATGTGGGATACAATCAAAAGCAAAAATTTGTGAGTGATCCTAGTTCCAGAACAGGGGGAGAAAACAGAAAACACATAGAGGATCATTGAAGAATTGCTGACAGAAAACTTCCCCAATGTCATGAAAGACGAAAAGCTGACCATCCAAGAAGCTCAACAAACCCCATGTAGGATAGACCCCAAAAGAAAATCACCAAGGCATATAATAATCACACTAGCTAAAACCAAAGACAAACAAAGAATCCTGAGAGCAGCTCGAGAAATACAAAAAGTCAGAAACAAAGGAGAGACAATAAGACTAAGTTCGGATTATTCGGCAGAAACCATGCAGGCAAGAAGGCAATGGGATGACATATATAAAACCTTTAAAGAAAACAATTGCCAGCCAAAAATAATATATCCTGCAAAACTCTTGTTTGGATATGATGGTGAAATTAGGTCTTTTCCAGATAAACAGAAATTAAGGGACTATGTAAAAACCAAACCAAACTTAGAAGACTTTTTAAAGGAAGTCCTTCGATCTGAGAACAAACACTATCAGACCACAGGTTGAATATAGGACATAGGATTGTACTAGCCAGATACCAGCCTAGGAAATGAACTCTTAAGGACTATACAAAACCAAAAGAATTACAAAAGAGAACCAGAGAGGTTAATCTGTAAATGACAACAGCATCAGAACAATAAAAGAGGGAATATACGGTGTAGGTATAGAACCTTCTAATAGACAGGAAGTCAAGAGACACCAATTAATAATAGACGGGTACAAATCTAGGAAGATATGGTTAAATTTCAAGGTAACCACAAAGAAAGTTAACAAACCTACTCATCAAAATAAAGAAGAAAAACATAAAGTCTCAGTAAAAACAAAACCTACAAAAACAGAAAAAAATGAAAAAAAAAATCCACAAACAAAAGGAACTCAGCACAGGACAGTAAGAGGAACAAAGAAAATGTCAGCACCACAAAGAAGAAAGCACTACAAAATGCAATCTCACTCCCAGGAATATATCCTAGAGAAATAAGAGCCATCACACTAATAGACATATGCACACTCATATTCATTGAGGCACTGTTCACAATAGCATAAAGATGGAAACAACCTAGATGCCTATCGACAGATGAATGGATAAACAAACTATGGTACATACACACAATGGAGTATTATACAAAGATAAAGAACAATGATGAATCTGTGAAGCATCTCATAACATGGATGAAACTGGAGGATATTATGCTGAGTGAAATAAGTCAATCACAAAAGGTCAAATATTGTATGTGACCTTTACTGTATAACTCATGTAAAAGTTTACACACAAAAAGAAACAATCTTTGTTGGTTACGAGGGATGGGAGAGATGGGCGGGAACTAAAGAGATAAGTGGTAACTTTGGTGAAGGGTTAGGCAGTACACATTACTGGGGAAGCCAGCACAACTTGTACAATGAAAGGTCATGGAAGCTCCATAGACACTTTCAAACTCCCTGAGGGACTGAATTGCTGGGCAGAGGGATGTGGGGACCATGGTCTCGGGGAACATCTAGCTCAATTGGCATAACACAGTTTATAAAGACAACGTTCTACATTCTACCTTGGTGAGTAGCGTCTGGGGTCTTAAAAGCCTATGAGCAGCCATCTATGATATTCAACTGGTCTCACCCCTTTGGGAGCAAGGGAGAGTGAAGAGAACAAGATACAAGGAAAAGATTAATCCAAAGGACTAATGGACCACAGCTACCATGGTCTCAACAAGACTGAGTCCAGTACAGCTAGATGGTGCCTGGCTACCACCACTGACTGCTCTGACCGGCATCACAATAGAGGGTCCTGGACAGAACTGGAAAAGGATGTAGAACAGAATTCTAACTCACGAAAAAAAGACCAGATTTGCTGGCCTGACAAACTGGAGAAACCACAAGAGTATGGTTCCTGGACACCCTTTGGGCTCAGCGATGAAGCCCCTCACGAGGTTCACCGTTCAGCTGGGGATTGGAGAGCCTCATAAAACAACACAGGACTAATGTGGCACAGCAGTCCAGGGAAAAGGACTGGAAGGCAGGAAGGGACAGGAAACCTGGTGATAGGGAACTCAAGGTTGAGAAGGGACAGTGTTGACATGTCATGGGCTTGTTAACCATTGTCAAAGGGCAATATATGTACTAACTGTTTAATGAGAAACTATTTGTTCTGCAAACCTTCATCTAAGGTACAAAAAAAAAAAGCATTAACTATGTGAGATCAAATGGACAACAGCAACTCAAAAGTTTTGACGGGAAGCCTAGGGGACAGTGAGTTGAAGATAACAGTGATGGAGTAATTTGGAGAAGGATAATGAGAATAGCAGCACAGCTGGGAGAATGTAATCGATGTCACTAAATTGTACATGTGGAAACTGTTGAAATGGTGTAAGTTTAGCTATGTATATTTTCACCAAAAAAAAGATCCTCAAGGTCAAGAAGGGAGAGTGTTGACACAACCGTGGAGTTCTTAACCAATGTCATAAAACAATATGTGTACTGACTGTTTAATGAGAAACTATTTGTTCTGTAAACCTTCATATAAAGTACAATAAAAAAAATAAAAAAAAAATAGAGACAGGTGTTTGAAGAGAACAAGGAGATATTGGGTTGTTTAAAATCAGGAAAGGTGTGCATCAGGGTTATATCCTTTCGCCATACCTATTCAGTCTATATGCTGAGGAAAAAAATCCCAGAAGCTGGACTATGTGAAGAAGAATGTAGCATCAGGATTGGAGGAAGACTAATTAACAACCTGCATTATGCAGATGACACAACCTTGCTTGCTTCAGTAAGGACTTGAAGCACTTACTGATGAAGATCAAAGACTACAGCCTTCAGTGTGGCTTACACCTCAGCACAAAGAAACCAAAAATCCTCATAACTGGAGCAGTAAGCAACATCATGATCTTACTCTTGGTAGTAGCAAAGAATTAACAGAAATTAATAAAAAATATACAGGATCTACATGAAGAAAATAATTTTTCTAAATGAAAAAAGGGATCAAAAGAAGACTTGCATAATGAAGAAGCTTGCCATCAAAAAACCAAATATTATAAAGTTATTTTTTTCTTCCCACATTTATTTGTAGTTTCAAAGTCGTCCCAAATATACCAATTGTATTTCTCACTGAAATGGACAAAATGTTTTATCTATTAGAATAAATCAGTAAATATTCTCAAACTATATTTTGAAACTGAAAATATAATTGACGACTTGACCAACCAAATATGAAAACATATGATAAAGTTATAATCATTAAAACAGTAAAGCATTGGCAAAACAGTATGTTCTTTTTTCTTTCAATAAATGCATTTATCACTTTGGTAGGCACTGGGAATACAGTGTTGAAGAAGTCACACACTACTCCTGACCTCTTGGAGCTTACATTTTGATGAAGAAGGTAGATATTGTTTACAGCAATTACTGTACAAATACACTGAATAAATCAGAGAAGACTTATTAGAGTAAATTGAATTTAAATTAAGACTTCAAGAATGTTAGCTAAGTGTAGGAGGGAAAAGAGTTAAGGGAACACTGTGGGCAAAGTAAACAGCCCGTGTGAATGCCATTGTAGAAAGATGTTCAGCATGACTAAAATCCAGAAACAAAAGGTAAGAGCGGTGAGATAGGAGGTTAAAGAGTTAGTCAAGTGCCATCTTGCATAAGTTCTTGTTGAGGACTTTAGTTTTTACCATAAGGATAATGGCAAATTATTGATGATTCTTGAACTGAGGAAAGACCCAGTCAGATTAACAGATATAGAAAGGTTACTCTGGTTTCCCAGGTAAAAATAAATTAGAACAGAACCAGAAGGTACGTTAGGAGATAAGAAAACTACTGCAGTAGATGAGATCATGAAGCTTTGACTAGAAACGTACTGGAGATACGATTTATACACTGAAACCTGGGAGGGCCGGAATTTGACAGGACTGCGTTGTTTTTCCAGGTCTCACAGGTTTTCACCTTTGGCAGGGTATAGTCTTACCAGTTTTCTGTCTCTCTCTATTAGTGGAAAATACTTGAGTTTTCCTTCTCTGACAGGTTTCTGCCTTACACAGGTTACAGCTTTCGCAGGTTTTACTGTAGTAGTCATAGTGGGAATAATGAGAAGTGAACAAATAAGAGACAGTTAGGAAAATATTGACCTAATTTTTAGTAGGAGAAAGACTTTCTTCTTTTTTTTTTAAATTTTTAATTTTTTTTATTGTACTTTAGATGAAGTTTTACAGAACCAATCATTTCTCATCAAACAGTTAGTACACGTATTGTTTTATGACAATGGTTAACAACCCCATGACATGTCAGCACTGTCCCTTCTCAGCCTTGGGTTCCCTATTACTAGCTTTCCTGTCCCCTCCTGCCTTCTAGTCCTTGTCCCTGGACTGTTGTGCCGCATTAGTCTTGTTTTCTTTATGGGGCCGTCTAATCTCTGGCTGAATGATGAACCTCAGGAGTGACTTCACCACTGAGCTAAAAGGGTGTCCGGGGGTCATACTCTCTGGGTTTCTCCAGCCTCCTTTAGGCCAGTAAATCTGGTCTTTTTGTGTGTGTGTTAGAATTTTGTTCTACATCCTTCTCCAGCTCTGTCCAGAACCCTCTGTTGTGATCCCGGTCAAAGCAGTCAGTGGTGGTAGTCGGGCACCATCTACTTGTACTGAACTCAGTCTGATGGAGGCCATGGTAGTTGTGGTCTGTTAGTCCTTTGGACTAATCTTTTCCTTGTAACTTGTTTTCTTCATTCTCCCTTGCTGCCGAAGGGGTGAGACCAGTGGAGTATCTTAGATGGCTGCTCACTGGCTTTTAAGACCCTAGATGCTGCTCACCAAGGTAGAATGTAGAATGTTTTCTTTATAAACTATGTTATGCCAATTGAGCTAGATGTTTCTGGAGACCATGGTCCCGATAGCCCTCCACCCAGCAATTCAGTCCCTCAGGGAGTTTGGATGTGTCTATGGTGCTTCCATAACTTTAGTAGAAGAAAGACTTTCTAAACATAGCAGCAATTAAAAAAAAAAATTAGTGTTTAGTAAAAATTGGTTTTATTTTTGAACATAAAAAATATCAGGCTTATAGTAAACAGCTAAGTGAAAGGAGTTGATAATTGTAATAAACAAAATAATGAATATCCTGATGAAAAATAGGCAGAGAATATTTACAGGTAATTTACAAAATTTTATAGTGATTAATAAGCATATAAAAATACTAAAACTCAGCAATAGTAATTGCTATTAGGTGCAACAAAGAAATACAAATTTAAATATAATATAGTACTAATTTTAATTTCTGGAATAGGTAGATTAAAAACAATGATTATATCCAGTTCTTATAAAGATGTGGTAAAGAAAGTCATTTCACAATTCTGATGAAAGTATAAATCAGAGCTATTTTTATAGACGGCATTTTTGCCAAATATATGTATAAAGAGTCTTTTAATGGAGAATGAATATCACCAAAGACACAAGGAAAGTATTAGCGCAAGAGACAGAAAGGGCCATAGAAACCAGAGACTTCACCAGCCTGAGACCAGAAGAACTAGATGGTGACTGGCTACCACCAATGAATACCCTGACAGGGAACACAACACAGAGTCCCTCATGGAGCAGGAGAAAAGTGGAATGCAGAATTCAAATTCTAGTAAAAACACCAGACTTAATGGTTTGATTAAGACTGGAGGGACTCTGGAAGACATGGCCCCTGGACTCTTTGTCCACCCCAAACTGAAAACATTCCCGAGGCCAACTCTTCAGACGAAGATTAGACTGGACTATGGGACGTAAAGTGATACTCGTGAAGATTATGCTTCTTAGCTCAAGTAGATATATGAGACTAAATAGGCAGCTCCTGTCCAGAGGTGAGATGAGAAGGCAGAGAGGGTCAGGAGCTGGTTGAATGGACACAGGAAATCCAGAGTGGAAAGGAGGAGTGTGCTGTCACAGTATAGGGAAAGCAACTAGAGACACATAACAATGTATGTATAAATTTTTGTATGAGAGACTAACTTGAATTGTAAACTTTCGCTTAAAACACAATAATAAAAAAACATAAGTTAAAGAGTCTTTTAAAGTACTCACACGTTTTAACTCAAAATAATCCGGGATTTAACTTGAAGATATAATCTGTGATGTGAAGAGGTATTTCTATAATAAGGTATCACTGTAATATTACTTATAATGGCAAAAATAATTTTAACAACATAAATGTTAAACAATAAGATAATGTTTAAATATTGGCAAGTGAGAAATTACTCATATTCATCAAAATGACATATCTGAAAAAAATTAATTGACATGGAGAAATACTTATGAAGTAATTTTAAAAGAATAAAGTAAGTTATAACAATACTTACACAATATTATTCTGAACACATAATGATTTTTTAAAAAATAATTATTTCATAAAAAAGTAGTATATATTCATTGTGGAAATTTTGAAAAATATAGAAAATCATACAAAGAAACAAAATTTAAAATATTTATATTGTCAGCACCCATAAATAGGTACTATAGTGCTATTATAGTTTGAATTATGATGTTGGTAAAGAATATTGACTATACCATGGACTGCCATAAAAATGAACAAATCTGTCTTGGAAGAAGTAGAGCCACAATGCTCCTTAGAAGTGAGGATGTAGAGACTTCATCTCACCTCCTTTGACATGTTATCAGGAGTGGCCCATCCCTGAAGAACATCATGCTTGGTAAGGTAGAGGATCAACAAAAAAGAGGAAGACCCTCAATGAGATGCATTGACACAGTGGCTGCAACGATAGGCTCAAACATAGCAACCACTGTGAGGATGGCACAGGACCGGGCAGTGTTTTCTTCTGAGTCGGAGCCGTCTTGATGGCACCTAACAACAACATCTGGGGGTATAATTTTGAATTTTCTTCTTAATTTTTCTGAGTATGTTTTAAAGCTCCAAGACTCAGTTTTTTTTCATGTGTAAAATGGGAGCAAAAAGGCCTACCTTGCAGACCTGCTATGAGAATTAATAATTGCCTTATTCTGAACTCTTTCGGTTGCAAGTGACAGAAACCTAGCACAAACTAGCTTAAATAAGAGAATTTATTGACTCATATAACTGGAAAAAGAAAAACAAACCGGAAATAGTAGAATCTAACTTTAGACACATTTGGATCCATATTGGATCAGTACATTAGAGAAACTTTTCTTTCTGTATTTTTGTTTACTTCAGTGGTTTTTTGTTTGTTTTTTAATTATGCAACTGTCTCCAATTCGGATCTTGGTAGATCCAGGTTAACATTCTATAACCCTAATGCCTCTTTCCCAATAGTCACAGCAAAAGTCCAAAGATAAACTCTAATTGATGAGGCAGGATCCCATGCCTCATCTCTGAATCATTTTTGTAGCCTGAGGGCTAAGGTACTTTTTTGGATAGACCTAAGTCACATGCTCACCTCGTGAGACGTGGCAGGGTCATATGCATCTGAATCACATCAGCTGAGAATTGAAGAATAGGTACAATGAATCAAAATTAGGTGCTGTAGTCAGAGTAAGGGGGGAAAGGATTGTGGGTCTGCAAAAACAACAGAGATCTACCATAAAGACAAAGTGCCTAGTTCCTTGCCCAACAAGCACTAGGATTTCCCAAAGTGATACTTAAAATTATTTGTAGTATTTTCAGTTTCAACAACTTCTGCAATTAATATCTAGGAAAGTTATTAAACTTCTGTCCCTTGCAAGAGGTTTTGAGAGGACATTGTTGTGCTTTCTTGATATATATTCTAATTGACTTCAAATCCCCTTTCTAGATCCTTCATTTCTTTATCCATTCATCTGATAATTACTGAGTATCTACATGCAGAAATTATCGAACACTACCATTAATATTACATGCAAGTAAAACTTTGCTGAAGATCATTCAAAAGCAGTTGCAGCAGTACTTTGACAGGGAACTGCCAGAAATTCAAGGGGGATTCAGAAGAAGACATGCAGCATGGAATATCATTGCTGATATCAGATGGATCTTGGCGGAAAGCAGAGAATACCAGAAGAATGTTTATCTGTGTTTTATTGACTGTGCAAAGGCATTTGACTGTAAATCAAAACAATTTATGAACAACCTTGCAAAGAATGGGAATTCCAGAACATTTTCTTGTATTCATGCAGAACCTGTACATAGACCAAGAGACAAGGGGATACTGCGTGTGTTTAAAATCAGGAAAGGTGTGCATGAGGGTTGTATCCTTTCACCATACTTATTCAATCTATATGGTGAGCAAATAATCTGAGAAGCTGGACTATATGAAGAGGAACGGGGCATCAGGATTGGAGGAAGACTCATTAACAACCTGCATTATGCAGATGACACAACCTTCTTTGCTGAAAGTGAAGAGGACTTGAAGCACCTACTGATGAAGATCAAAGACTACAGCCTTTAGTATGGATTACACTTCAACATAAAGGAAACAAAAATCCTCACAACTGGACCAATAAGCAGCATCATGATAAACAGAGAAAACATTGAAGTTGTCAGTCAAGGCCCATGGAAGCAGCAGTCAAGAAATCAAACAATGTACTGCATTGGGCAAATCTGCTGCAAGGGACCTTTTTAAAGTTTTGAAAAGCAAAGATGTCATTTTGAGGACTAAGGTGCACCTGACCAAGCCATGGTGTTTTCAATCGCCTCATATGCATGCGAAAGCTGGACAATGAATAAGGAAGATTGAAGAAAAATTGATGCCTTTGAATTATGGTGTTGGCAAAGAATATTGAATATACCAGGGACCACCAGAAGAACAAACAAATCTGTCTTGGAAGAAGTATAGCCAGAATGCTCCTTGGAAGCGAGGATGGGGAGACTTTGTTATCAGGAGGGACCAATCCCTGAATAAGGACATCATGCTTAGTGAAGTAGAAGGTCAGCAAAAGAGAGGAAGACCCTCATCGAGATGGACTGACACAGTGGCTGCAAAGATGGGCTCAAGCATAGTAACAACTGTGGGGATGATGCAGGATCAGCCAGTGTTTCATTCTGTTTTACATACAGTCGCTATGAGTCATAACCTATTCAGTGGCACCTAACATCAACAATACGTCCTAACTGTTGTTATAAGGCTTTGGAAGATTGAAAGTTATTTTTAAAACTTACTATTTAGTTACTATGTGCACATATTATGAGTTAAAAAGTATTAACAATTACAAAAGAAGTTCAGAGAATATGCTTTGGGGGTTTGAGATTGCTTCATGTTTCAGGATAAATCAAGAAAAACTTAATGTACTGATCTGTATCACAAGGAAGGCAAAAAATCGAGCAAGTGGCGATAGGCATTTAAACTCTCCAGGTATTCAAGGGAACACCTAGAGTAAAGACAGAAAGTGGAAAGTATAGAGTGCCCTTTGAGTGTAGAGAGCAGTTCAGTTTGACTAGAGTATAGATGCAGCACAAATGGTTAAGTGCTGGACTACTAACCAAAAGTTTGGTGATTCAGCATCCCCACCCCAAGTCACCTTAGAAGTAAGGCCTGGCAATCTGCTTCCAAAATTTTTCACAGCCTTGAAAATCTTTTGGAGTGCAGTTCTGCTCTGCACACTTGGGGTGGCCATGTGTCCGAATCGACTCAACACAACAACAACATAGATGTATGAAGATGACTAGTGAGAAAAGATTATAAAATGTTAGGTTAGCCTTTCTGATAATGAAGGCCACCCCATAAGAACAAACCTCTGGCTGGATTACTCAGTCCTTCTCTGGAAGAGTAAAAGGAAACATGAAACGTTCTTGAAGCCAAGTTCTGATGACTTCTCCTGGCTGCCATAAAACTGAAGACATGTCAGTCTGAGGAACTTCAATTTATTTCATTAACTCATGGTATTGCTTTGGGATAATTAATTTGACAACAACAAGTAGGGCAAGAGATGGAAAACAGAAGAGATGTTAAGAAAAACCAATATTATGTTGATGATGATTGATGGTTAAACTAGGGAAGTGTTGGTGGGAATAAATAGTAGGTGATGGGTATTACAGGGCTTGAGGAGGTAAAATCAATAGGATCTACTAGAGACAGGGAACGTCGAGGGATTTTTAAAAGGTGATTGTTGTTTTTGGTTGCCATCAAGTAAATTCCGACTCATGGCGACCCTGAGAGTACAGAGTAGGACTGCATTCCATAGGGTTTTCAAAGCCTGGAAGCAGACTGCAAGGCTTTACTGTGGACGAATTTGAACCACCAAACTTTCTGTTGTTAGTCCAGCATTTAACCACTCAGGGTCTCTAATACGTGATTAAACCAGAAAAACCAAACCTGTTGCCGTCGAGTCAATCTCGACTCATAGCGCCCTATAGGACAGAGTAGAACTGCCCCATAAGGTTTCCAAAGAGAGGCTGGTGGATTCGAACTGCTGACCTTCTGGTTAGGAGCCAAGCTCTATTAACCACTGTGCCACCAACGCTCCTAATTTAGAAGGATGATATTGCCATCCTGGAAATGGGAAGCCATACTTATTGGGGAAAGTCAATGAATATTCTTTTAGGCATGTGGGTTTGATGTACTAATAGGGATCACCAGGTGAAAATCTCCATCCTACAGCTGGAAACTTGGGGTAGGAGCTGGGACCAGAAATAAAGGTACTTCCTCATCCCTGCTAACCACTATGATCCCTCAGTGGGATCAGTAGAAGCCCTGTAGGTGGCTAGAGTTAGCAAAGAAGTTAGCATGGAATAAGAAGCTGATGTGAGAAGCTGTGGAATTCATTACACTGAGGGGATAGGAGGGAAAAGAGAAACAGAGATAAAAGGAGTTCAGAAACAGAGATGAAAGTTCAATCAAGGGGAAAATTGTTTTCAGGTGTAAACTTATTTATGCAACATTTATGATTTGGGACTAGTTTAGATCAAGGAGTTAAGGAAAAAATAGAAAATAAGTAGGACTTTAAATATTTTTGGCATTGGTATGACTGTAATTAGAAGGGACCATTCCCTGGAGAAGGACATCATGCTTGGTAAAGTAGAGGGTCAGCAAAAGAGAGGAAGACCCTCAGTGAGATGAATTGACACAGTGGCTGCAAAGACGGTGCAGGACCGGGCAGTGTTTTGTTCTGTTGTATGTAGGATTGCTGAGTTGTAACCAACTCGACGGCGCCTAACAACACAACATGCTGGTAATTGTTATATAGGATGAAAATAGAGTGGGCAGCAGACAGTCAAAAATTGTTATTAAGGAAATTCATGAATAAATACATTTCTATATTTTGCTGCAATTGCTAGTTTTTCTATTTTATCATGTAAGTTATTTTCTTGATATTAGAAAAGAGTGCACATCATAAATCCTTTTTTCTAAAAGAACAAAAAGATACAGTTTTTTTAAGTGTATTTTACAATCTTAGGAGGCAAATGTAACATAGGGGAGTAAGAGCAAACTTATCTAGCTGATATGTTTCATCTGTAAAATGGGAATAATAATACTTGCCAAGTTATCTCAGGGAAATGTTATGTGAGTTAGTTGAAAAGAACTACACAGCATTGAACAAATATAAAATCTACATTTATGTTTAACATCATATTTAGGGATATTTTGTGCTTCTGATCTTATGCTGGTAAAATTGTTACTACTTTAAATAAGCCATAAGTATCTATTTTTTTTCTTGCTCTATGTTCAGTAAACAAATGTTCTCATCTTTTTTACACTTATAAATTTACTATAATTTCCTTTCTGTGAGATGTTTGCATTTATCTTATTTTTGCCCACTTCTGCTCTGGCAATACGTGCCAAATAAAATGTTAGTATTAGCCAACAAACATTTTCGTTGGGTGTGTCCTCACTGTCCAAATGTTTGTTTCAGCCAGAACGATTTGTTTCAAAAGCTTTCATGAAACATGCATTTGTGTTTTAACCATGCCAACAGCTCAAATGTTCGTGTCTACATTTCCTTAGGTCACGTTCTATTCAGCCTTTCTTTCTTTTGAGTTCTCCTGCTGGCCGGGATTTTTTCTGAGGCTTCCCTAGTTGCCTTGTAGGAATGCTTATAAAAACATTTGTGGATAGCCCAAACATTTTCAATAACATTTGCTTGGAAAAATTTCACTGGCAGTCAGGACACATTATTTAAACATATTTCAAAATATTTATGCATCCTTGCAATACTTTGGCGATGTCTGTATAGCAACGCTGAATTGATGAGGTTCTAGTCAAGTCTTTTTTTTTGTTTGGTTTTGGTCATTTATAATGGCTAATTGATGAGTGTTTGATAGCGTTTCCGCATAGTTGATTTGATTAACCCAATAGTAAGGGGGCCTAACAACCAGAAGTTTTTGAAATTTCTTCCTTCTCAGAGAAGTGAACTTAATAAACAAATTAATGTTAGGGCGGTGCTAGCGGGGCCAAGATGGCGGAGTAGTAATGTTACGGTGGTGATTGTGTTGGGTGCTTGATTCTCAGTTGCTGTTTTAGCTCTTCCCTTCCTCTCTTTCCCAAGAAGAATTCAGAAAATGATGGATTAGTTAGTATCATTTTGGCATTAGGATTTAGTAGTAGAGGTAAAGTAAGTGGGACGCGTAGTTCTCTATGCCGGTCTTATACCATTTAAAAAATTATTATTCATAATCTATGACAATGTCTAAAGGAAGAAAGGAAATATATAAATTATTGGTGTAATTTTGTGAAATAGCTAAAATCAGGGTTTGTTTTATGTATGCATTGTTTATTAATAAGGTCCATTTTCATAATTTTTCCAAGATGAAGGGAAATTTAAGTCTGTGATTACATTTGGTCCTTGATTTAATTTTATCTGGTCTGCAGTGAAAAGACCAAAAAAAAAATTCTACCTTAACTTTCAATTCTGGGGATGATAATGCCACATAATTTTAAAAGCTTTAGTGGTGTATATTAAGAAATCATGTAATAAAGATTTTCATTCATGAATATCTCCTCCTATCTGAGTTTGCCTATCCCACGTTGCTAAGTCTTGTCTGTCTTTGTGCATGCCTTTTCTTGCATCTTTCTCTTCTGTATTTTTGGGTGTAGATTTTTTTCTGCATGTGTTTGTGCTGTATTTTTCTATGTGACTCTCTCTGTACCACTGTGTATGTACATCTGCTTTGCGTTATTTTCTTTGCCTACATTTTTTTTTTTACTGATGCCTAGTTTATTTTTTCTTTGTGGTCTGTATTTACTTTTGGTCTCTATCCATGCTTTTATCAATATATATTTCTGCATGTCTTTTGTCTCCTTTCCTGTGTGGATGTATGTGGATTTTGAGTCATTTACTTTTATGTCCATTTTGATGTATCCCTCAACTTATCTGATTTTGTTCTTCTCTCTTTCCCTGTCTTTTTCTCTCTGTGTGGTTCATTTCATGTATGTTTTTCTCACCTTTAATTTGACTTCAGTTCAATATGTATGACTTTCTTCCTTTATGGTTACAAAAATTGGGGTTTTGCTGTGGTGTTATATTTATTAATTAGAATTTAAATTTTCCTGTTCTATTCCATTAGAAAAACAAGTAAAGCAATTCATAGAAGATATACATGTGGGCTTATAAATATATAAAAATAGGTATATTCTTGCTAGTAACTAAGTACATGTAAATTAAAATAATGAGATTGCATTTATTGACTATCGGATTGACAAGATAGCCATTGTGGGAAAATAGTCGGTTATACATTATAATGATATTGAATCAATATTTCAGGATGGCAGCATGTATCAAACTTTTTTTTGTATCAAAATTTTAATG
The DNA here is from genome assembly GCF_000243295.1 of Trichechus manatus latirostris. Taxonomy (NCBI): domain Eukaryota; kingdom Metazoa; phylum Chordata; class Mammalia; order Sirenia; family Trichechidae; genus Trichechus; species Trichechus manatus. The sequence goes on along the minus strand of NW_004443962.1, from coordinate 18,707,994 downwards.
CATATATGCATTAAATATACAACCCTTGACTCGGCAGTTCACCTTCATGAATTTGTTTCAAAGAAATAACTAGACAATTGTATAACTGTTTATTTCAGAATTGCCTTTAATAGCATAAAATTGAAACTAACTGTCCATCAGTAGGTGTTTGGTTAAATAAATTATGATATATCCAATACAATATAACATTGGATATTTATTAAAATGTATGAGATAGGCTTACGTCTGTGTGTAAAACTGTATATATTGCATATGCCATTTATCCATTTAAATAAAACATATTTTGCATATCTACTATGTGCTAAGCTTAGAGACATGGTAGAAGTATCCGTATTATTTTATATGGAATGCAAGATAATGAGAGAACTTCCACCTTCTCTGTATTATTTGGACTTAACAAGGATGTCTTGTGAAAAATAATAAAATTCAATCATTTTGGAAAAATAGTTTCCTGTTCTTAAATTTTAAAGCAAGTGGATTTTTTTTGTAAATATTCTATTAAATGGATTCCTCCATTTGTGGCTTGTTTTTTCTTTTTCCCTTGTCCACCTCCCTCTCCCCTATGGATCAGTGATGCTCTATAAAACAGTAATTTCCTATCCTGGCCAAGGCTATTGCCTTAGGTGTTCTGGAAATGCTATGCCCTGGTACATATTGTCTTAATGAGTTGTCCAAAAGAAATATTTGTTTAAAGCCTTGAGAAAAATAGAAAACAAATTGAGGCATATACTTGCCAAAACATGGTTCCAATGTGAAGCGAGGAGAGTCTGAGCAAATATAAAGTGAAACAATAAAGGAGGACACTTTGTTCAGTCGTTGGAAATTGTCACTAATGTCAACGGAAAATCAAACTTGAAAAATTAATGTTTAGTAACGGTGATTCTCACACTTCAGTGTGCATAAGACTCACCTTGCATGGGGTCACCATGACTCCAAGTCAGCTCCACAGCAACTGGTTAAGAAACTATTTAAAAATTCAGATTCTTGGCCCTCCATCCCGAGATTCTGATTCCAGAGGTCTGGGGTGGGGTTAATAATCTGTATTTTTAATAAGCTTCTCAGGTGATTCTAATATAAGAAGGCTTTCGGCCACATTTCAAGATAATGTTGATAAGCCATTGCCATCAAGTCGATTCTGACTCACAGGGACCCAATAGGACAGAGTAGAACTACCCCATAGGGTTTCCAAGGAGATACTGGTGGATTCAAACTGCCGACCTTTTGGTTAGCTGCCTGAGCTCTTGACAACTGCATCACCAGGGCGCCAAATTTAATAAGTAAGCTATATATAATAGCTAACCTACTTTTAAAACTAGATAGATTTTCTTTAACTCATATCTACTAAATATATATCCCAGGAGTATACTTTAGACAAACTCATTTAGGGAATTGTGGAAGTTTTTTTAGAGGACTGTAAGTTCATAGGCAGGTTACATTCCATTTGAAGATCTATTGGCTTTCTGGGCTACAGTTCTGAGACAACATTTTAATAAGTTGCAAATGTTTATTTTTACCAAATAAAGACTGGCACCTTTTCTTAAACAATGGCATTAATATTTATAGGTTTTTCACTCATTCTTATTACCTTATAATAATAGGTAGATGGTGTGAATTCCCAAGAACCTCCTTATGAAAGTATGACAGAGAAAGTAGGAAAACTGGAACCCTGCAAAGGCAGAATTTTGACGAAAGGAAGCAGCTGTGCAGTGTGAATAGAAGACTACTTCAGGGCATTTTGATACTATCAGAATATGAAACCTGTGAGTCTTGAAAGACTGAATGCGAGACAATAAAGCAGTAGTCACTGGGAGTAGTTTGCCTCAGAAGTAACTCCGAACTTTCTGGAAAGAAGGGTCGTGGGTTCCTGGCAAGAATGTTTCTACAGTGTCATGTAATCGACCTGCATAGAACCGTATGCTAAGCATGTAATTTAACTATTTTGTAATCAAAACTATTAATAAGTCTACTTGAAATAAAATTAATATGGTTGGGAATTCAGATGTAGTTGATATATGAAAACTCCTGCTCAATTCAGACAATCAGAAAGTTTTATGGCTGGAAAATCATTTAGTTCAATGTTTCTCAAACTTTAGTGTACATATGAATCAGTTGGGGGTCTTATTAAAGCTCAAATTCTGATGGAAAATTCAAAATGTGTGACCTGTGATACTGCATTCCAAACAAGGCTTCTGGTCCAAGGACCATACTTTGAGAAGCGAGGGCTTATTTCAATCCCTTTGTTTATCGGATGAGGGACAGAGATGGCGCTTTACCTGGCTTTGTAGTACATCTCACTGTGTCTCGGGTGGACTCAAGTCATTGGAGTTGAGTCTTATTGATGACAATTTCTCATACTCTTATCACTGATGTCTCTTGGTTGCTGCTCTTGCCTGAGTTAAGGCTTTCAAATTTTTCTTTTATTCTGTGAAAGAACTGAAAGATTCCTTTCAATCAATTTCCTCTTTTCACTTGAACTATCCAGAGTCAGTTTCTAAAAAAACAAACAACAACAAAAAAACACAAAACCCATTGCCTTCCAGTTGATTTTGACTCATAATGACCCTATAGGATAGAGTAGAACTGCCCCATCGGGTTTCCAAGGCTGTAATCTTTATGGAAACAGACTGCCACATCTTTTTCCTGCAGAGCGGCTGGTGGATTAGAATCTCCAGACCCTTGAGTTAGCAGCCAAGCGCTTAACCAAGGATCCTTTGGTTTCTGTTGCTTCTGATCAAAGGAACCATAACTAATAGGCTGTATGTTTGGACTTGGACTGCAAAGAAATATACCATATTTTCATCAGAAGAAAATAAATTCTTCCCACAGAAATAGCAGTAGAGATATTTCCTTAAAGTTTACACAAGTCCAATGGTGACTCCCAGATATCTCTCTTCAACATGACCTCTCCTTCATCTTCCAGGATCCTATCCAACTTCCTGTTTGATATTCCCAACTGAATATCTAATAGCCATCTCCAACTTAACATATACAAAATTGAAGCTCCCAAACGTAATCTCTCTACAGTAAATGGCACCTTTTTTTTTTTTTTTAATGCAATTGCTCAAGTCAAAGTCTAGGAATCATCCCTGATTTCTCTTTTTCCCTTCCCACATTAAATCCACTAGCAAGTTTTGTCAGTTCTGCCTTAAAAATCTAGCCAGAAATCAACCATTTACCATCTCAGCTGCCTTATCTTAGTCTAAATCACCATGATCTCTACCTTTGACAATTGCAATAGTTTCCTAATTTTACTTTTGGCTTCCATTCTAGCTTTTTCACACGGCCCACAAAGTGATTCTTTTAAAATGTAAATTAGATCACGTTATTTTCAAGCTCCAAGCCCACCAGTAGCTGCCTGTCTCACTGAGAATAAAATCCAAACTCCCTACCATGATCTGCAAGGTCTTATGTCATCTGACACTTGACTGCGCCTCTCTGACTCTATGTTCTTCCAGTCTCCTCCTTGAGCACCCTGATCCAGCCATACTGGTCTCCCTGATATCTCTTCAGCCGGAACATAAAGTCCAGGGGCAAGGATTTTATGTTTTTCTCACTGTTGGGTTCCCAGTGTCTAGTGTAATGTCTGGCACTGAGTAGATGCCAATTAATAGTTTTTAAACAAATGAATGAAGAAAGGAAGAAATGTGTGATCTACGTAATTAATTACGCACAGTAAACACACCAGAAGCCAGTCACCGGAGCTCTGCCAAGAGGTGGAGATTTGGTTACAGGAGTGAGGCAGGATCTCAGTTATCACTACTGGCTATACTACTAACCAGTCAATCCGATGCTGTCGATTTCAACTCATGATGATGCATGTGTGCGGAGTAGAACTGTACTCCATAGGGTTTTCAAGGCTGTGACCTTTTGGAAGCAGATTACCGGGTCTTTCTTCCAAGGCACCTCTGTGTTAGTAGTGGAGTGCTTAACCTATTGGGCCGCCGAGGGACTAATCATTTATACCACTAAACATGTATACATTAAATTAACCCCAATTTTGGAGTTCAAGGCCCTTCTTCATAAAGATAGGGCAAGACTAGCAATTAGATGATAGACTGGCTGTCACCTAAACTCAAATTTTTCCAACTAGAGGAATAGACTATGTAGAGAAACTTCAAGTAACCTTAGATAGGAGTAGTGGAAAGATGCTAAACCAAGCAGCCAGGCAGATTATGTTGCTGTTTCTGTAAGTAGTTAATATAGATTATGCAGCTTTAGTAAGGAAATAGATACCTTGCAATATGTCCATTAGCCAAATGAATTGCTTGTCATTCATTCTTAACCTACTCTCAGGAGAGAAATAGAGACAAAATATTCATAAAGCTTATGTAAGGGAGTTGTGGCTGAGAAATCTTATACTTAAAAGATATGTGGGAAGTGAACATAGTTTTTTTTTAAATCACTCAACACACCTCTGCCATGGAAAAAAGGTCTTCCTGGTTCTATGGAATTGTACGTATGATGATTACTGTTAGGGATATGTAAGGGTCTCCTGGCCCTTTGTCCCTCACTTATTCAGGCACGCTTTTTACTTAGTTCTTACCTTCCCAGTCCTGTCCCGACGCAATGCAAGCACCGACTTTTCTCCTATAGGCCAGCTCTACAACAACCTGAACCCAAACTTGTCAGTATTTTAATAGCCCAAATTTACAAGTGGTTTGGGTCTGAAATTAGTCTATGGCCTCAAGTCTGAGGATTAGTACCTGGGAGAAGCCCTTTGCCACCTGCTTGTGCAGTAAGGGGCAATCTTCCCAGTAATGTTCAACATATGTAACTAGTTCATGTGCCACGGTTCCTGCTTCCTTTCTAGTGTGCAATCCAACTTCCTGCTGGGACCATAGCCTTGGTTTAACCTCCACATGATTTACCTGATGCTCTGATCCTCTTCCTTTTCTCTCTTAATCTGCTCTCCCTAGGGGCTGGACTTTACCCTTAGACCCTCTTTCAAACTGCACTAACCCAATTTCAAGCAAAATATTTACCCAACAACTCTCTGGAGACTCTTCATACGGTGTCTTCTTTACTTAGGTGGAATCCCCTGAATATCAGCATAAGCCTGGACTGGGTTCAAATTCACACTCCTCTTTGGGGACCAGTCCTGCTGCCAAGTTAATTCCGTTTGCTCCCATTCTGCTGGTTCTGGCTGACTCTTTCATTTTATTTTCCTGCTATTGACAGCAGAGTATTCCTGTACATGGCATCCACATGGGCTGTCACATTTCTGAAGCCTGAGAAAGAAAGAAACAATGAGGATGATTGTGAATGCTGCTGAGTGTCAAGACTGAACCTATTACAAATGAATGACAATGTCCTAGGGAAAAGAGTAGAATGGTGGTGGACGTAAAGGTTACATATGGCTCTGTTGAGGGTCACCAAATCCAAGGTTTTACCTGTTGGTTTACTACAAGTCATAATAGATATGGGCTCTCTACTATCGAAGGTGCAGAATAACAACACTGACTTAGGAAGGGCCAAGCGTCCCCTAGTTTGAATGAAACCATTTCTTGTTTCCTCTCTCAGACTTAAAAACAGTGATATTCATACAGGGATGACTGCTGCTAATATCTAGCTTAATATTAATCAAAGGATTAAAATCTGGTTGTCATGGTTTGAATTATGTCCCCCCAAAAATGTGTATATCAGTTGGCTGGGCCGTGATTCCTGGTACTGTGTGATTTTCCTACATGTTGTAAATCCTGCCTCTATGATGTTAATGAGGGACGATGGGTGGCAGTTGTGTTAGTAAGGCAGGACTGGATCTACAAAACCGGATTGTGTCCTGAGGCAATCTCTTAAGATATAAAAGACAGAAGTGAGCAGTGAGACAGGGGGACCTCATACCATCAAGAAAGCAGTGCCGGTAGCAGAGCGCATCCTTTGGACTGGGGTCCCTGGACCAAGAAGCTCCTAGTCCTGGGGAACACTGAAGAGAAGAAGGCCAACAGAGAGAAAAAGACTTCCCCTGGAGCTGACACCCTGAATTTGGACTTTTAGCCTATTTTGATTGTGAGGAAATAAACTTCTCTTTGTTAAAACCATCCACTTGTGGTATTTCTGTTACGGCAGCACTAGATAACTAAAACACTAGTAAACTCTTTGTGTCCTCTGCTCAGGACTTTTATCACTTAGGGCTGATAGGAGTGAGATCCTGTTCCTGAGAACCCAGCCTCACTCATTAACTACCAGCATTAACAAAAATGAAATAATAAAGGAGGGTGAGGATGAGCATTTGTCATAGAAACAAAGACTGTTAATTGAGTTCCTACATAGATAATTCCAGGGGTTTGTGAGACCTGTGTGGATTAGGACATCAGCAAAGAGTAATCTTAATAAATGAAATTAATTGGTTAATAAGACAGTAAGTAAGTTGGTCGACAATACAATACAGTATTCTGAGTAGAATTGCTTCATTAAAGGTCATGTGCTTTACCAATTCTTATAGAACTCTTAAAATGCTCTCCATGGAGGAAAATGGTCTTTTAATACCAGATTCAGGCAATCACTGTCATCAGAGAGTGCCTATCACAGCTGGTCAAACAATTAAGAGCAGTTTGGAAGGCTATATGTACTCCCTGGAATAATAACAAATGGGAGGGGTCGGGGGAGGAATCAAGTATCAATGTATAGGAGAAAATTTTCCAGAATAGTGTCTAAGGATCTGATCAATGACAATGACCAACACTTTGTTACAAGCCAGAAAAGGTGGAAACATGTAAGTTGGTTACTAACAAGAATGTTTATCCCTAAAATATCATATTTATGTAGGTTAAAAACATTTTTAAGGGATTTAGGTCAAAAGATTCTCTGTACTGTCACTAAGATTTTCTCTCTTCATTATCAGAGAGTGGAGTGAGCACAAAAACAACAACATCCCATCAAGCTACATGACCGTGGTCATGCAAAACAATGTCTTAAAAATATGGTCATTCACTGTTTATTCATTTATTCTATGTAGAGTTCTTATTCAACGAATTAGCTAAGGCACTGTGTACAAAGGAAAACAAAACAGCCATGCTTTCTGACAGCTTGCTTCTTGTAATCTAGTAGTGTATTTAATGTATCACAAAGGTTAATAATTACAAAAACTAAAAATGTGAACAGTGCTATAAGAGCAAAACAACAGGGTCTATTAGAAAAGCAGTGTGATGCTCATAACTTTGATTTTTTTGAGGATACGGGGCCAAGGAAAACTTCTTTGAGAAGGGACATTTAAGCTAAGACATGAAGGATGTAGGAGTTAACTACACAAAGAATGAAGGCAGAAGGAGTTTAGTCAGAGAGATCAGCATAGATGAAAGCCCAGAGATGGGGAAAGAGTTTGGTGTACTTAAGAATTGAAGGACGGGTGTGGGCAGGACAGACAGTAAGGGTGATAATGGCTGTGAAAAAAGGTTGGAGAGATAGGTAGGGAGCCAATTCAATACAGCCTTGTGGCTGTGGTAAGAAGTTTACATTTTAGGCACAATAAAAAGCTAACAGAAGAAGGACTGATTTATGGTTAAGGAATCATATGGACATTATCCTTCCACCACAAGTGATACCCAAAAAAAAAAAAAAAAAAAAAAATGGGGAGTGGAGTAGATTAATTTAGACTGAAATGGATTTGTTGAATTGTGAACTAAAGAACTAAGCTAGACCAGTGCTCTGTAGAGTATCCTGCTTTTTCTTGATTTCCTTCGTGGGAACCCATAATTTTTGCCATTAGCCCTACATAGTATGTAGTAGGACTAAGGTTACTAGTCAGCTGACCTTAAGATAGGGAGATTGTCTTGAATTATCCAGGTGGACCTAATCCAATCATAAAAACCAAACCAGATGCGTCAATTCTGACTCATAGTGACCCTATAGGACAGAGTAGAACTGCCCCATAGGGTTTCCAAGGAGCAGCTGATGGATTCAAACTGCTGACCTTTTTGGTTAGCAGCCGAGCTCTTAACACTGTCACTAGGGCCTCAATCATATGAACCCTTAAAAACAGAAATCATACTCTGTTTGATAGTATAATGAGAAGTCAGCAATTTGGGGCCTAAGAAAGATTCAACTTGCCCCTGTTGGCTTGAAAGTGAAGGGGATCATATGCCAAGGAAACAGGAACCTGAGTCCTACAACCTGAATGAGCTTGGACATAGGATCTTCCCAAGAGGCTCCACCAAAAGACCAGCTGAATCCTTGGTTTCAGCCTTATGAGGCCCTGAGCAGAGGATCCAGCTGAACCACACTGTGCCCAGACTTCTGACCCAGCCACTGCGGGACAAAAAAGGGTGCTGTTTTTGGTAAGTTTGTGGTAATTTGTTATGGCAACAACAGAAAACAAATACACAGAAGGAGAAGTAGAAGAGCCCAGTATTTTAAAAGCCAAGTAGAAAGATGTATTTGTCTGTTAAGAAGTCCTTGACTTTTGAGGAAGTAATTCTTTCCTCTTAGTGGCGCAAACAGTTAAGGGCTCAACTAGCCGAAAGATTGGCGGTTCAAAACCACCCAGAGGCACCTTGGAAGATAGGTCTGATGATCTGCTTCCAAAAAGTCATAGTCTTGGAAACCCTATGGAGCAGTTCTTCTCTGTAAACATGGGGTCGCCGAGTTGAAGTGACTTGATGGCAACTAACAACAACAACAACAGTTAATAAGGGGCATTTATGATAAGGGTTGGTGCAATCGTTAATGTACTTGGCTACCAACAGAAAGGTTGAAGGTTTCAGTCTACCCCCAGGCACCTGAGAAAAAAGGCCTGATGATCTACTGAAAAATCAGCCACTGAAAACCCTATGGAGCGCAGTTGTACTCTGACACACATAGGGTCCCTCTGAGTCAGAATCAATTCTGTGACAACTGGTTTTTGTTTTGTTTTAATGGTAAGAGCTTATATAGCTTGGAATTAAAATATATTACCTGGTAGAATTTAGGCTGACACGAATCACTTCCTATAGGTAGCATTTTATGTTTTCCTGCACATTCAATCATTTCAGTTGGGTTCTGGGTCTTTTCCCAATTAAAATTGCCTCAGTGGTAGCAGTGTTAGTTCTTATTATGGTGTTTCCAGTATAGTATTTCCGTTTCCAGGGATAGAAGTGGGAACTGTATCTGGTGATTGAGGGCAGGAACACTTGGATAAGCGTAGAAACATTTTCGTTGGGACTGAGGAAGGGAAGCAAGGGAAGACTATGCACATGGGAGCGTGCCCTATTACAGAGAGGAGTGTGCAAAGGCCTACCTGTGGTAGGAGGCAATGACTCCACCCACCCTCTGCCCTCACTTGAGGCTTGTAGCTGCCCTAGTAGGTGTGTTGTGAGGCCTCCGAGGTGTGGCCGGAAGGACAGCAATGTCAGAGAGGGGTTGGCCTCGGGAGGGTGGCAGCACTCAGAGCTGGGGTGCCAGTGGAGGGCTGAGCAAGGCTGCAGTGCTGGTAACACAGGCTAATATGGAGGAGGCCGGCTTGGCTGAGAGGGAAGCTAGCAGCCATGAAGCAGAGGCTGCGTGTGGAGTTGCTTAGCCCATATCCATGAATGGTGACTTTAGCCGCGTAGGTGTTTCAAGAACTATTTCTGAGCCTCTCTGGGAAGATTCCTCCATGGATGATGTTGATGAGGGCCTGAGACAGAAACCAGTTTTGAGTGCTGTCAAGTCCCATATACCTTGATTTAAAACAAAAACAAAAACAAATCTTTTCAGATCAATGGAGCATGAGACAGCATCTATTATGCATTAATATTTTTTTTCTAGATCCCTTTCCAAACTGTTAGTTTGATGGTTAATTCAGGCTCTCATTATTTCTCTAATTAGCTTGTTCTTAAGTAGGCTTTCACCTCCTTTGCATACTCAGGACAAAGAACTTTTTGGTTCTAGGTTTTAGAAAATGGCTACACCTTCCATCCCATCTTTTTGAATGCCAAGATAACATGCGTTGTTTCTACCTATTTTATCTTAAAATTCTAGTTCATCTTATGTATTTTTCTGTCATTATCATCCTCTTGCTCAAACTGATAATTACATCATCTACACAAATTAAAATGTCTGACCTTCTTTTAACTTGATTTCTAGAGTACGAACATGAGACAAATCCCTTTTCTTTACTTGAAACTTTCTTCTTTGAGAATTTCATTGAGTGTCTTTGTTTGTACTCTAGCAGCTTGTTTAAATGCATATCTTTTGAATCTGCACCTCCCTATTTATTCCAACTGCCATTGATTTATTTCAGGCCCTCATTATTTTCTGCTTGGGATATTACAGTAGTTTCTCTGCCTCTGGTTCCACCCACACTTATAACTTGTACTCTGTTGTTGTTGTTGTTGTTAGGTGCTGTCGAGTCTATTCCAACTCATAGCAACCCTAGGTACAACAGAATGAAACACTGCTTGGTCCTACGCCATTCACAATCATTGTTATGCTTGAGCCCATTGTTGCAGCCACTCTGTCAATTTATCTCATTGAGGGTGTTCCTCTCGTTCGCTGACCCTCTGCACTGTAGCAAGAATGACTCTTTATAAATACAAATCTAATTGTGTCACTTAGTTCCCTTCAATGGCTTAACATTGCTTATTAGATGATGTCCAAGTGCCTCAGGATGGAGAACCAAACTTTTAGTGACCTCTACCTGCCTGCCTAACCTGCCTAGCCTCGCCTTCTTGCCTCTTCTAAATAAATTCTGCATTTAAGCAATATTAAACTACCTGCAGTCTCTGGACTCTGTGCGTTTGCACAAGCTGTTTCCTTTTTCTTTCCCCACATTGCTTGCTGCACCCCCTGTCTCTGTGGTCCAAGGTGCCACGTTCATCCCTCTGTCACAGTGGTTGGCCTCCCTGGGTGCGCTGATGGTTAAGCGCTCAACTACTAGTTGAAAGGTTGGTGATTTGAACCGCCCGGAGGTGCCTCAGAAGACAGGCAGGACTAGCAATCTTCTTAAAGTTTACAGCCTTGAAAACCCTGTGGAGCAATACTACTCGGTACCCATGGAGTGACTATGAGTCGGAGTTAACTCGACGGCAAATAACTACAGCAGCAGCTAGCTAATAGTGCTTAGCCATGTGGACAGCTGCAATGTAATAGCTCTTCAAGTAAACTGTGACCTTCTAAAGTCCTGGAGTTACATCTCGTTGTCTTTGCTTATTAAATGAACAATTCAATCTCTAGCTGAAATTAGTGGTGATTTGGTATATGCCTCATACCGTTAATGTTTCTTTCCCCTTTTAAAACTTGCACGTATACTTGGATACTCAAAGTATGCCCATCACCTGGGTATTGACATCACCCAAGAGCTTATTAGAAATGCAGACTCACAGGCTCCAGATCTCCTGAACCAGAATCTGCATTTTAACAGATTCCCGGGAGCTTCGTGTCTACAATACAGTTAGAGAAGCACTGGTCTGGAGAAAATTCATCTTACAGACCCTTCTCAATTAGGTCATGAAGGAACCCCTAACCAGTGGCTTAAATACATGGGTCAGTGGAGTATACAGCTTTAGGAGTTGATAAGCTCTTCCCCTTAGTCACAAATCCTTGCCATATATGACAAAATCAATTTCCCTGAAGAAATCGTCATCATTTGTTAAAGAAGTTTTTACGCCTGGATCTAGGTAGTTTTCATATGGTAGCTTTCCCAAAGTAAGCATAAAATAACCACCCTCGAGTTGTGGGTTAGCCTCATACATCACAGCTCTGACCTTTCCTGTGGACAGTTCTGGCATTTGCCTTGGCCTCTCAGCCTTTCCCAGATGAAGATATCTGCTTTTTTTTTTTTTTTTAATCTATTCTTCTCTACCAGGACACTTATCTTAGGTTATTTCTTTCTGTCACTCTTATTGTCTTTGAAAGCTAACTCTAATTTCCCATTTTCTTCTCTGTCTCATATTTCTTTTTTTGCAATTATACTCATCTGTCAATCTGTCCTTAACATAGTCTAATCTTGGTTTCACTTGGCTCTTGCCTCAAGAACATTAATGAGGTAAATGTGATAGGCTGCATGTCAACAATTCCTTGGTCCTTTATATATCTTTATATATCTTCTGACCCCTTTTATATCTTTTCTTTTATGTATTATTACTAAATATTTACATTTGGCATCGATATATTTCCTGGAGCTGTGTCCATCTATCTTTAGCAGTGTTTCTTCTTCCTTTGAGGAGTTGATTATGCTCTAAAATGAGACTTACGCTTAAGGTTAATATCCTGATTTTCTAGTTAGCCTTTCTTATGCTTAATATATTGTTATGCTTAATTAATATATATGCTTAATATATATTCTTCAATAGCATCATCTCTACCTCATTTTTTTGCAGCAATTGGCTTGCATTGTTCTATTTTGCTTCTGCAAATTTAGGAACTGACGTCCTTCCTTTTAAAGTATTCTTTCCCTGCTGCACCTTTCAACACCGGCTAAACCATAGTTCTCATCCACTGTGTCAGAGGACACATCCTGTCAGCAGAGTTAACCAGTTGAATCCCAAAGGACTTAGAGTCTCCTTGGAGTTCTTTCCTTAAAGCTCATGGTCCAACAACACAATTGGTAAAGCAAGGAGAAAGGGAGGCGGTGGGGGGAGGAACACAGGAAATTATACTATCACAGGAAACTGTAATAATAAAATGAAAAGCCAAGGAAGCAACTGGCCAGCAAGTCATAAAATTCTAATCGTGCAGCAGGGATAAATTGAACCTCTATCACTGGCTGGCAGAGCTTTGTATTGTTCTCTTAATCTTTATTCATATCTAAGTGCTTACGTTTGTGTCTTAAAGGTCATCTGTTCATGTTACAGCTGAAGTAACTAAGGCAGAGATTTTGGTGCCCAATGATCGACAGAACCAAGTCTAGGACATGAGTCCTCTGAATCCTGGAGTAGGACGTTTTCTCTAATAATTGAAATTTATTAGGGATCAACAAGTTGCAGGTCCTGTCTTCTTCACATTTTAATGCACTAAGCCTTTCCCACAAGGCCATGAAGTCTAGTTTCCATTTTACAGATGAGAAATCTGAGGCTATAGGAGGCAAGCATGAAGTTCTTCACTGTGAAAGTGCTCTCCTTTGCCCCAGAAGATAGGCTCACATGCATGAAATGACTTCCCCAAGGAAGCAATAGTGTGTTAGGGTCCTGAGAGGGGCGGGACGATGAACATACCTCTTTTCAAGGAGGATAGGTATCCTGTAGTTGCTACAGCAACTGGAAAATTATACACAGGCATTCTTGCTGGAAAATATCCATATATGGTACGTATCTTCCTGTCTGACCACTAGCTGGAAGTTTGATTAACTCAGTTGATTAAAGCAGAGGTATCTAAAATGGGATATATGCATCCCAGAACATATGCACAGCAGTCTACTGGAGTTTGAAAAAAATATTATATTTTTTAGTTTTTTGTTGAGTGTAATATATACATATAACTGCACATGTCACAAGTGTGCAGCTTAATGAATTTTCACAAACTGAACACGCGTGTACAAACACATGATCAAGAAATAAAAGATCCGCAACATCCTAGAAGTCACCTGTGTTCTTCTAATCAGTACTTCTCCAAAGGTAACCACTATCCCAACTCCTAATACTATACATTAGTTTTGAGTTGCATATTATTGTTGTTGCTATGTGTTGTCCGGTCAGCTCTGACTCATAGCAACCCTGTGTGTAACAGAATGAAACACTGCCTGGTCTTGTGCCATACTCACAATCGTTGCTGTGTTTGAGCCCATTGTTGCAGCCACTGTCTCAATCCATTTCATTAGGGTTTCCCTCTTTTTTGCTCACCCTCTACCAAGCATGATGTCTTTCTCCAGTGATTGGTCCCTCATGATGACATGTGCAAAGTAAGCAAGATGAAATCTTATCATCCCTGCTTCTTAGGAGCATTCTGACTGTATTTCTTCCAAGACAGACTTGTTCATTCTTCTGGCAATGTTCTTCACCAACAATGGAATCATAGCGTATGTACATTCTTGTGTCTAGTTACTCTCACTCACCATTATGTCTTTACCACATTGTTCGTCTTCATTGCTGTAGTTTGACTAGTTTTTTCATCGTTTTGTTTTTATTTTTGTGTATGTTTTCATGTATGTAACATATTGGTCATTAGTAGATGCATATAACTTATAAATAAGCATAACATTACCGGGGATGTGTACTAAAAAGTTTGGAGCTCCTGGATTAAAGCATGCCACCATTTATATGAAGGGCCTAACTGGAAACCACATACGGAATCTTAAGCTTTGCTCAGAAACAACCAGTCATAAAGTACAGACTATGATTTTGACCTCCGGTAGACGTTTCCTTTCAATAAACATATATTTTTGAACACTGGCTATGCATAAATCTTTGGCAGTTACATAGGCAAAAAAGGACATGGCCCAGGTTCTCAAGGAGTTTATCACTAGTGGGAGAGTCAGAGCAGTAAACTTCAATGATTATTCCAGGCAGAATTAAGAGTCTACAGCAGAGGCACAAAGAAAATGATGTAGGAGCCTGGATGAAGGATGACTAATCATCTAGGAATCTAGAAAAGCTTCAGTGAGAGTTTTACTAGATAAACTTTGATCTCCTTCTGCCTTCCAGATTGCAAGATTCAATCAGATTTCTCATTTCAGAAATAGGATCTTTATTCCACTGTTCATTGCATTATGCTTCAGGTTTATGGTACTATGGTTTTATAGCTCATATCAGTCAAAAGGGGGCAGCATTCACCCTTTTTCTGAAAATCTGAGAGCCCTTTGGCCATATCCCTTTCTTTCTAGGAAAAGAACACTTTTATCAGATAGCATTTTAGAACATGTATGTCTTTTAAGTCCCCTGTTTTATTTGTTTATAGAGACAGCAACTGATATGCACTTTCATGTCACTGAAGCCAATATATTACACATCTATGAAGAAAGTCAGGGCTGTCTCCGTGCCCAGAGTCGCCCCTATTTCTGCCTTTGTCCCATGATTGGGCGTGGCAGTCTTGCTCAGACTCAGATTGCTAAAGGGCGGTGGCCGGAATGAACAAAAGGAATCAGACCTCTACTTTTACCCTGAAAGAAAGATTGCCAAGGAAACCCTGGAGAGAAAGAGGAACCTTGTGGGTCCCCATGATCGCTTTAATTACCTAGCGCTTTTTCTCTTCTGAATTTTTGCCTTTTTTACCCTTGATTTATAAGCATAAAGATTGTATTAAAGGTAATGAGTAAGTTATGTGCACCATGGGGATACGTGACTGCATTGTATCATAGGGACATTATTCTCCTTACTTGCCAACTGACCTTTAGTTTAAGTAGTGCACACTTGCGTGCAGTTCTTTTATTGCTGACGCAGTAGTAGAGGGTGTGGTGGTGGGAATTGAGAGAGGTTTAATGCTGAAGCTGCCAGACTACGACCTCTAACAACCAGACCACCAGATGACTGATTCTGTTTTGTTAGTTGAAACACTGATTTTAATGGCTGACTTATATTGCCTCCATGTTCTACTTGATTGGTTTCGAGAAAATCAATGTTGACACTCAAATTCCAAATTAACTATCCCTCTCTAGATTTCATCCTACTGTATACAGCCCTAAACAGCTCCCTGAATGATTTTTTTTTTAAGAGTAGACTTTAACCAAATGTCCCTGAATGATAAAGGAGAGTTGACTCACTCCATAATTAGCTTTTGTAAATATCAAGTCAAAGGTCAGGACAAAGGTCATCTGATCTCTTTCTTTTGTGAAGAAAACAAGGGATTTGAGTCAGTATGACTGATTTCAGAATAGTAGCTATGGATGAGGTCATTAATTCTTTTCTAAGCAGGGACGATAACAAGAATGAGTTTGGAAAAGTCATAGAAAAATTACATTGATATAATTATCCAATAACAGCTGATAATTTCTTGAGCCTCTTGGTTTTAGTAAATGATGCTGGGAGAACAGCTCTAGAGAAGATGGTGGGTTACATCATGTCACTGCACTCCGAGCCCGCAGCAAAGTCGTCATGTCTCGCTTGGGGTCAAAACAAGCAATAAGACATATCTAAAAATTTCACAAGGAGAGAAAAAAATCCTCAACCTTTGACTCTGTTGGCACTCACTTGCCTGAATTAACAGACATTGGACAATATATAAACTCTAAAGCCCATAAGCAAAATAAGATAAAATATTTGCATTTCTGCAAAAATTAAACATTATAAAGTTGAAACAGTTGCTATTTAAACCAAACAATAAATTTAAATACTTGTACATGAAGTCCTGAGGTAGAACTTCCTCATGGACCAGAGCTGAAAGCAAAGTGACCAACTGTCCTGGGTTACTGGGGACTGAGGGAGTTTCTGGACTACAAGGCTTTCTGTTTTGAACTCCGGGCAGTCTCAGGCAAACCAGGACAAATTGGTCACCCTAGCTGGAAGATACCTTTGTGACCATCAGTTTATTTACCTTATTTTACAGCTGAGAAATAAGGCCTATAGAATTGAAAGGATTTATCCAAGATCCCTGCAGGATCATTTTTCTCCTGAATTCTTGTCAATGTCTTTGCTTTCCCAAATTTCTCAGGTCTCATATTAAACTTAGACCATAGGATCATGCAATAGAGACAAATGGCCCTTCTCATCGGGTGGACCTGGATGAGGCTGGGCATGGGGTTGAGTGGCTGCAAGAGTGGACAAAAAACTGATAGCCGTCAAATTGATTCCGACTCATAACAACCCTATAGGACAGAGTAGAACTGCCCCATAGGGTTTCCAAGGAGTGGCCAATGGATTCAAACTGCTGACCTTTTGGTGAGTAGCCAAGCTCTTAACCACTGGGCCACCAGGGCTCCCAAGAATAGCATTTTTTTTTTTTTTTCTGAAGGTCTCTTGACTGACTGTGGGAATGCCTGGCTACTATTCCGGGAGGGGAGAAAATGCCCTTATCAACAGCTTGAACGCTGTTGTGCATCTTTCTGAGTGACACTGGAAAGTACCAAAGGCAGAGTGAAGCATTCACAGGCACAGATGGGGAGAGCTGAGTCTGAGACTTGGGCTATGTACCTTAGGGATTTGCGACCTTCTAAAAGTGGGAGACAGGTTGCGGACACCTGTTCTTCTGGGGCGTAAGGGAAGCAGAAAACTTGATTAAATCATTAGCCTGACTTTTAGTCACTCCTGGGAGGATTTGCCTTTCCAGACAAGACTATGGAGGAGAATAATTACTTAAATGAAAAAGAGGCTAAGTGGAAGATAATATTTAGCTCTGTGTGTGTACTGGGGATTAGGCAATGGAGTAGGAGAAAGACTGATTTCAGCATTTTCCTTCAAATCTTTCCACAGAGATGACTGCGTGAACCAGAAAGAAAATGAGAACTCCTAAGAAATATTTGATTTCCAGTCATCAAGGAGAATAATTATAGAAATGAAGGAGAGAACAAACATGGTATAAACATGGTACAAAAAAAAAAAAAAGACAAAACATGCTCAAAACAGAACAGTTGGAGGCAAGGCTAGTAAAAGCCACTCAGGATCCTGGAAGATCGTTCTGCACCGAAATAGAGACCCAGCCCTCCTATCCTTATTTTACCTACTGAACTCTTTGCCCCATCTCATTTCACCTAACTATCCTGTACTCAAGGAGCCCTTGTTGCACAGTGGTTAACCAAAAGGTACTTAACCAAAAGTTTGGTGGATAGAACCCACCAGCCACTCCAGCGGAGAAAAATGTGGCAGTCTGCCTTCATAAAGATTACAGCCTTGAAAACCCCATGGGGCAGTTCTACTCTGTCCTGTAGGATCACTATCAGTTGGGAATTGATTGACGGCAATGGGTTTGGTGTTGGTTTTTATCCTGTTGTTGTTGTTAGGTGCCATCCTTACAATCCTTGTTATGCTTGAGTTCATTGTTGCAGCCACTGTGTCAATCCATCTTGTTGAGGATCTTCCTCATTTTCACTGACGCTCTACTTTACCAAGCATGATGTCTTTCTCCAGGGACTGATCCCTCCTGATAACATGTCAAAGTACGTGAGATGAAGTCTCGCCATCCTGGCGTCTAAGGAGCATTCTGGCTGTACTTCTTCCAAGACAGATTTGTTCGTTCTTTTGGTAGTCCATGGTATATTCAACATTCTTCTCCAAAACTTTAATTCAAAGGTATCAATTCTTCTTCAGTCTTCTTTATTCATTGCCCAGCTCTCACATGCATATGAGACGATTGAAAACACCATGGCTTGGGTCAGGCGCACCTTAGTCTTCAAGATGACATCTTTGCTTTTTTAATACTTTAAAGAGGTCTCTTGCAGCAGATTTGCCCAGTGCAGTGTGTCCTTTGATTCTTTGACTGCTGCTTCCATGGATGTTGATTGTGGATTCAAATAAAATGAAGTCCTTGACAACTTCAGTATTTTCTCCGTTTATCATGATGTTGCTTATTGGTCCAGTTGTGAGGACTTTTGTTTTCTTTATGTTGAGGTGTAATCCATACTGAAGGTTGTGGTCTTTGATCTTCACCAGTAAGTGCTTCAAGTCCTCTTCACTTTCAGTAAGCAAGGTTGTGTCATCTGCATATTGCAGGTTGTTAATGAGTCTTCCTCCAATCCTGATGCCCTGCTCTTCTTTATACAGTCGAGCTTCTTGGATTATTTGCTCAGCATACACATTGAACAAGTATGATGAAAGGATACAACCCTGACACACGCATTTTCTGACCTTAAACCACATAATATTCCCTTGTTTTGTTTAAACGACTGCCTCTGGGTCTATGTACAGGTTCCGCATGACCATAAACAAGTGTTCTGGAATTCCTATTCTTTACAATGTTATCCATAATTTGTTATGATCCACACAATCGAATGCCTTTGCAATAGTCAATAAAACACGGGTAAATACCTTTCTGGTATTCTCTGCTTTCAGCCAGGATCCATCTGGCATTAGCAATGATATCCCTCGTTCCACAACATCTTCTGAATCCAGCTTAAATTTCTGGAAGTTCCCTGTTGATGTACTGCTGCAACCACTTTTGAATGATCTTGAGCAAAATTTTACTTGCGTGTGATATTAATAATATCGTTCAATAGTTTTTGCATTGTGTTGGATGCCTTTTCTTTGGAATATGCATAAATGTGGATCTCTTCCAGTTGGTTGGCCAGGTAGCTGTCTTCCAAATTTCTTGGCATAGACGAGTGAGCACTTCAGTGCTGCAACCATTTGTTGAAATATCTCAATTGGTATTCCGTCAATTCCTGGAGGCTTGTTTTTCACCAGTGTCTTCAGTGCCGCTTGGACTTCCTCCTTCAGTACCATCGGTTCTTGATCATATGCTACCTCTGGAAATGGTTGAGCATCGACCAGTTCTTTTTGGTACAGTGACTCTGTGTATTCCTTCCATCTTCTTTTGATGCTTCCTGTATCATTCAGTATTTTGCCCATAGAATCCTTCAATATTGCAACTTGAGGCTTGAATTTTTTCTTCAATTCTTTCTGCTTGAGAAATGCCAAGTGTGTTCTTTTCTTTTGTTTTTCTAAGTTCAAATCTTTACACTTGTCATTATAATACCTTACTTTGTCTTATGGAACTGCCTTTTGAAATCATCTGTTCAGCTCTTTTACTTCATAATTTCTTCCATTTGCTTTAGCTACTGGACATTGAGAAGCAAGTTTCAGAGTCTCTTCTGACATCCATTTTGGTCTTTTCTTTCTTTCTTGTCTTTTTAATGACCTCTTGCTTTCTTCATGTGTGATGTCATTCCACAGCTTGTCTGGTCTTTGGTCATTAGTGCTCAATGCATCAAATCTATTTTTGAGATGGTCTCTAAATTCAGGTGGAATATATTCAAGGGCATACATTGGCTCTCATGAAGTTCTTCTAATTTTCGTCAGCTTTAACTTGAACTTGGATATGAACAATTGATGGTCTATTCCGCAGTCAGCCCCTGGCCTTTTTCTAACTGATGATATTGAGCTTTTCCATTGTCTCTTTCCACAGATATACTTAATTTGATTCCTGTGTATTCCATTCCATGATGTCCATGTGTATAGTCACCATTTATGTTGATTTATCCTGTATCATCTTTAATTCTCAACCTGAATGAACTCCCTGAAGAAAGTCTCTTCCCAATATCCTAATTCTACTTTAGGCCCCTCTGTTACAAGCCCTTATAGCACTCTGTACTTTTCTTTACCATAATTTGTTACAAAAGTAAAATACAATTTGACATGAATTAACTAAAACTATACTTAAAACAATTTAATGTCAGTATTCCTGATATACTATAAATTTCTGACAGGCTGAGACCTTGTCTTTTTTGGTCATTGTTGAGGTTCCTAGCACATAGTAAGCACTTAATAAACGATATTTGCTGAGTTAATGGACCAACCATTTGGAATAAATTCATGTTTTCAGATTTTGTGCAGGCCTCCTATTGTATAGACCTGTAATATGTGGAAAAAGCAATAAAATGTATTATACACAAAAAACATTTCAAATGAGTGAGTGTATATTGTCGTTATGAAAACAGTTTCTGCAGCAAAAATGACTGGATTCAAATCTTGGTTCTGACACTACTTCTGGAAAGTTACTTCCTCTAAGCCTCAGTTTCCTCATATGCAAAATGAGGATAATTGTGTCTACTTCAAAAGTTTCCTCTGAGGATTAAATAAAATAATGCAAGAAAAACATTATGCACAAGATCTGGAACATGATGTTTTCCATAATTATTAGGTTATTAGTTTGATTTATTAAAAATGTACCAGTACCAATTGAGTCAAGTCAATTCCAGCTCATGATGACCCCATGTGTGTCAGAGTAGAACTATGTATATGCCTCATAGGGTTTTCAGTGACTGATTTTTCAGAAGTAAATCATCAGAGCTTTCTTCTGAGGTGCCTTTGGGTAGATTGAACCTCCAATCTTTCAGTTAGCAGTCAAGCATTTTAACCATTTGCAGCACCCAGGGGCTAGATTAAAAATGCAGAGACAGGCAAATGCTCCAAATTTCTTAAGATGTAACTGATTATGTGACTAGACACAAGGGTTTAGTCTTAGTTTTTTCACTGAGTCATCATATGATATTAGGCAAATTCCATAATATCTGTGGGCCTAAATTTTTTTATCTGCAAAATGAGCTATTGAAACTGTTCTCTTAGTGTCCATGGTAAGAATCAGAGGACTATGAATTTCCTAAATTTATATGAAATTGTATGTTTATGTGGTCATTTTTTCTAAGGTTATCCGTGTATTTTATTAGATTCTTAAAAAGGATTGCATTGCAAGTCAAGTTCCTGGGAAGCAGCCTCTGGGATGGAGGTTAGTGTTCAGGAAGTACAGTAGAAAGTGCTCTCAGGTTTAACACCTGTTGGGGAAGGGAAAGTATCTTAGTTACCTAGTGCTGCTGTAACAGAAATACCACAAGTGGATGGCTTTAACAAACAAAAATTTATTCTCTCACACTTTAGGTGGCTAGAAGTCCAAATTCAAGGGTGCCAGCTCTAGGGGAAGACTTTCTCTCTCTCTCTGTCAGCTCTGGGGGAAGATCCTTATCTACATTCAGTATTTGTTGGTCTGGCTTTCCATGGAGATCTCCATTTGTCTTGGCATCAATCTTACCCTGGGTCTAGGCTGAGAAATGGGGCCTTGGGTCCAAAGGACGTGCTTTTCTCGGCTCTTTTTTCTGGGTGGTATTGAGGACCCTCTCTCTCTGCTCGCTTCTCTCTCCTTTTATCTCTTGTAAGGTAAAAGATGATGCAGGCCACTCCCAGGGAAACTCCCATTATATTGGATCAGGGCTGTGACCTGAGTAAGGGTGTTGCATCCCTCCCTAATCCCCTTAAAACTGATTGGCTGATCACATCAACTCACATCATAAGGAATGATTACAACATTACATAACTGCTAAATTACTGCGAATCACAGCCCAGCCAAGTTGACACATATTTGGGGGGGCACAATTCAATCCATGATAGAAAGCAACTGAATTGGGCAGAGGGAGAAGTCGGGCTTAAGTAGTAAATCAAAGGCCTTGGCTAATCCTGTGAGTAACTCTGAAGCTAAGAGGGCCATTCAAGCTTTCCCAAGTTGAGGTGAGAAGGGTCTCCTTATCAACCTGTTTTTGAATACAGGCTGCCCCAGGAAAAGGCCACGACCTTGGGCAAGGGGCTCTTTTCAGCTAAGTGCAACTCCCAGAAGGAGTATTCTCAGAAGCTGGGGGAATAATTCCTTCAGTCCTGAAGGGGATTTGGGCAGTGCAGCACAGCCTCCACTCTAGTCCAGTCCTTGCACTGTTGAGACAGAATTCTTGATATGTGGTCTGAAAAGATAGAATTCTTGATATATGGTCCCTCCAGGGGAAACCTGTAAGAGAAAAGACAGTGAGATAAAGTATGGTTCCACTGCCTCTGTTGGTCTAGAGGTCTTAATTGATACTCATTGTCTTACTCTTCTATCTCCACTCTAGATCCCCCCCTCCTCAGCTGGCACCTCTGCCTGTCTGGGTGGTGTCTCTGGTTGCATGATCCAGCCCCTCACCCCTGAGCTCCTCATCACCATGCCCTTTTTAGGTTGCAATTGCTGTAATAATCCAATTGCTGTTAGAATTGGGCAAGTGACTACTAAAGAGTTCCAGGTGGCTCACTTGGGTGCCAATGTATTTCTCCCTGCCCATGTTATACAACAGCCCAACCTACTCCTCATGATCTGATGATTGGAGTCAATTAGCCCTCCAAAGATAGTGACTCGACTTGTCTGCTAGAGGAGCCAAAGTGTCCAGCATCAATCATAGCATAAAGTTCAATAGGACATTTTCTGTGGACATTTTCTGTTTCTTTGGAACAAGGACCTCTAAACCTGCAGAGCCCTGTGTTGCAGACATGGGAAACACAAATTCCCCCAGTGGGTCACTAGGAATGATAACAAGCAAGGCCATTTATACTTCTGCCTTTGGTTCCTGGAGCCACGTATTTTACATAATACTATATGACTGTTGATTTGGACTAAATTCTGTATTCTAAAGAGTGGTGTCCCAGAAGATATTGTTTCCAAGCTGATCTTCCAACAGGCCATTCCATTGCTCTATCAGAGTGGCAGCTTCCAGGCTGTACAGAATGTGATATGACCAGCAGATCCCACAGTCATTTGCCCACTGCTACGTCTCTGCTGTAAAGTAGGTCCCCTTTTCTGATACAATGTAATGTGGACTTGACGGTGGTGGTGACTGAGGTTCTGTAGGCAGAGAAGGTAAATCTATACCTATATACGTGTTTATTTCAACCAAAAGGAGTTGTTACCCATTCTAGGGTGGAAAGCATTCAAAGTAGTCAACATGCTACCAAGTGGCTGATTGATCTCTTTACAGGATGGGTGATATATTAGGGGCTCTACATTGGTCTCTATTGCTGGCATTTTAGACACTAGGCTGTGGCAATAGCTAGCTCAGCCTTGCCGAGTGGTAGCTCATGCTGTTGGACCCATGCATAACCTCTACCTCCATGATGAATGGCTACTTTGTTCATGGCCCATTGTACTAGCACTGGGGTGACCAGTGACAGAGGTTCACTGATGTCAGTAGGCTGAATAATTCTGTCAAATTGGTAGTTTAGTGTCTCTTCTTTGGTACTACTTTCTGGTGGACATTAACATGGAATACAAGGATTTCACACTGTGCCCACCCCCATAAGTCTATCCATGTGTTTCCACTCCAGGCCCAATCTTTTCCTTTCCAGACTTATTACCAGCCAGCCGAGCCTTTTATCAGTACCCATGAGTCCATGTGTAATCTCTCCTTGGGCAATACTCTTTCCATACAAAGTGGATGGCCAGGCGCACTACTCAAACCTCCTCCCATTGGGAGGATTTCTCCTTACTACAGTCTTACCAGGCTACTCTGGGTAAGACTATACTTACTATGATTAAGACTATAGCACAGCAGCAGTCCATTTTTTATTTGAATCCACATACTGAGCCAGCCCATCTGTGAACCAAGTTTGGCTTTTTTTCTTCTCCCTCAGCTGGTCATAAGAAACACCTTGTGTGACTACAGGTGTGAGCTGAGTGGGCAACAGTGGTGGATGACATAGGTGTCTAAATCAACTGCTCATGCAACTTACTTGTGCTGGTTCTCATATGTACCTCTCCCATTTTAAGATAGATTACTATTAGACCTCCCAAGATTATGACTCAGAGGGTGTCATAGAACCTGGCTCGTGATGGGCAATTCTTGTTGCATAGTCATTGAAGACTTGTAGTCTGATGCTTCATCTCTACCAGGGTCCAGTAGCATGTCATGGTTTTTTTCTGAATTCTGGTCTTGCAGAAGAATACTAGAAGTCCCCAAAGTGATTCTCCTATTGCAGATTGCCACATGGCTTTTTTTTTTCTTCCTGTAACAGATACTCCCAATACCTTAGGGCCTGTCTGGTTCTATGGCACATGTGGCTAGACCACTTGTGCTGCAGCCTGGAGCTGCTTCAAATCAATTTTCCATCTTCGAGTTCCACTCAAAGCTGGCACGCTTTTATGTACTCACTATATGGTTTGGAGAAATATTTCCAAGTGTAGGTATTGTGCCAACTATCAAATATGTTACAATTTTACATCTGCAGAAATAACCATTGAGTGGGTCTGTGTACCCACTGTGAGCTGAATCTGAGCCAGGACTTCATTTCTTACCTGGACCCCTACCTATATTGCATGGCCATGATGATAATTTAGGTCCCTGGGTATCAATTCAAATTCAGACCCTGTTTTCCAAAGTCCCCAAAATAGTTGGGTATTCCCCTTCCTCTAATGTATGGCTACTTGTCTGACTCTTGGGGAAGGACTTTGGGAATCATACTGTATGAAATTGCTCTGGTGTTGCAGGATTTTTCCACCTGGAGATCCAGCCTCTCCTTTAGTCCATGAGTTCCAGGGCTGCAAATGGTTTCACAACAAGGGATTATGACTTTTTACTGGGCAACTACCCTCAAATCCCAATCATCTATCCTTGATTTCTCCTGCTTTTATAGCCCGCATTAATAGAAATATAATTTTGTAAACATGGAAAGTAATATATTCTTCAAACCACACCTGAGCTATTATATTTAATTCCAGATACCAAATTTTTAAGAGTGTGGTGAGGTATCTGGAAGCTGTTATGTTTTCCACGCATTTTCCAAATACTTATTGCAGGCCTACTATATCAAAGGCCCTATTTTAGGCTATGGGAATGCATAATATTATGAAGGATCAGGAGAAGAGAAGCTATGAAGAATGTTTCATTAAAAACTTCTGTTACTTATGTGAGCCATAAAGAGAGAGACTAGTCTAAGGGAGCATAATCAGGGACTTTAAAGGTTGTGCTATGACCCAGGAGTCCGTGGTTGGTGCGCACGGTCAATTCACTCATCTGCTAACGGAAAGGTTGAAGGCTCTAGTCCACCCAGAGGTGCCTTAGAATAAAAGCATGGAAATCTACTTCTGAAATATTAGCCATTGAAAACCCTATGGAACACAGTTCTACTCTGACTCACATGGGGTCCCTATGAGTTGGAATCAACTCCACAACAACTGTTTTTTTTCAGTATGACCCAAACTCTGAACAATAACTGACAGAGAAATCCTTCCATGAGTGAATGGTCTAAGTGAGGAGATTTTGGCTAGAACTCCAGGATAAAAAGCAAGAGTGGAGCTTAGGTCTTTGTGTTAGATTAATTCTGAAAGCTATGAATTATCTCTTTTTTCAGAATGTGCTAAGGCTTCTTCAACATAGTGGTCAAAGGGTTTCATACTCAAAATGAAGTCTGGCCATGTAGTGTTTAATCAACCTACTATATGGAGAATGGGTATAGAAAGAAGCAAAAGAGAAAAATAGAGACCCTTCTTTCATGGCAATTAAACTTGCCAGCTAAGAAATGCTGGGATTTTTTTCAACTTTGGAATCCCTGAGTTTGTTTCCTTTGACCTGGAAGTGATAAACTAGAACTAACAATTATTTTGATCATTCTTTATTATATGCATATAAATATAGCTGTAGTGCAGTAAGAACAATTTATTTTTTTGTGGCTGACTCCCATTTATTTCAGAATGAATTTATTTGATAGTGGCTTCATTTCAACACACACCTACACACATACATACGTTAATACTGAACACAATTATTTGTCACAAATTATTTCAATCTGTCTTTCAAAGAATTAATGAAGCTTTTAAGGGTGAACTTAGATACATGAAGTGTACATAAGCAAAATGGGTATTGAGTGTATATTTGTGAACTTTAATATTTCTTCCAGCTTTATAATATGTGAGGGGTAAGTTTTCATCTCTTCAATGGAATTAGAAATGGTTAGAACATTACAGGGTATTATTATTAACATTATTATAGAATATAAAGACCAATTATATTCAATTTAAACATCAATTCTAAGAGCAATTTATAAATTAGTTCTAAAACTTTATTGAGCAACAACTCTATAATGGATATTTTGCTATGTTCTATAGGATAATCATGACCAAACAGCAAGGGTCATGGCTTCAGCATGCTTATTATTTAGAAGGAATATGGTGGACATCTTTGGTACTGTCTTCCCAGCTGATCCTTCCCTCATTCCAACCATGCAATTTACAGAATAGATGCCATGTTCTTACAGATTCTGCCATCTTGCCATAATTAATTGGTCCAGGGTTGAGCAATTAACCCAAACTGGGTCAATTTGAGTCAATGTTTACATTCACCTAGGAAAGACAGTTGATCTCTCTCTCTCTCTGGCAAGAGAGCCAAAAATATGAAACTCAGGATCTGGCATTGCTCATGATCCCTGACAAGTGGGAAGACCATAGTCTAATCAAAACCTACCTATGCACACTACATAATGATAAAGAACTCAGTCATCAAAGAGACGTAACAATCTTAAATAAGTATGCACCTAACAATAGAGTTTCAAATTACATGAAGTAAGAACTAATAGAACTCGAAGCAGAAATAGATAAATTCACAGTTATAGTTGAAGACTTTAATACCCTTCTGTCAGTAATTGAAAGAACAAGAAGACAGAAAATCAGTAAGTATATAGAAGACATGAACAACACTATGAACTAACTTGAACTAATTGACACTCTACCTAACAACAGAAGAGTATATGCTGTTTAGATGCACATGGAACATTCACCAAGATAGACCTTATTCTGGGCTATGAAACAAACTTTAAGAAATTTAAAAGAATTGAAATCATACAGAGTATGTTCTCTGACCATATGGAATTAAACAAGGAAGATATGTGGAAAATCCACAAATATTTGCAAAGTAAACAATGCGATTCTAAATAATTCATGGATCAGAGAGGAAGTCACAAAGGAAATTAGAAAACATTTTGGATTGAATGGAAATAAGAATACAACACATAAAAATTCATCAAATGTACCTAAAGCAGTGCCATATGTGCAATTTATAGAATCAAATGCTTGTATTAGAAAAGAAAAAAAAGTCTCAAGTCCATGTTATAAACCTTAAGAATCTAGAAAAAGAGGACAAAATTAAACCCAAAAGCAAACAGAATGAAGAAAAAAAAGAAAGATGAGAGCAGAAACCAAAGAAATTAAAAACAAATAAAAATAGAGAAAATCAATGAAACCAAAAGCTAGTTGTTTGAAAAGATCAAAACAACTGATAAATCTTTACCCAGACTGAGCAAGGGTGAAAAAAAGAGAAGACACAAATTACCAGTATCAATACCAATACCAATATATGAAAGAAGGAGCATCAGCATAGATTCTATAAACATTAAAAGTATAATAAGAGATTATTACAAACAACTCTATGCCCATACATTTGATAAGTTACATGACATGGATAAATTCCTTGAAAAGACTCAGCCTATGAAAGCTCACTCAAGAATAAATAGATAATCTGAATAGTCCTACATCTATTAAAGAAATCAAATTCATAGTTAAAAACCTTCCAACAAAGAAAACTGCAGGCCCATATGGCCTCACAGGAAAATTCTACCAAACATTTAAGTAATATATAATACCAGTCTCCACAAACTGTTCCAGAAAATAAATCAGGGAATGCTTAGCAACCAACTCATTTTACCCTGATACCAAAACCAAACAAAAGCATTACAAATAAAACTATAGATCAATATTCCTCATGAACGGATGCTAAAATCATCCATAAAATATTAGAAAATTGAATTCAGCAATTAATAAATATATAAAGTGGGATTTATCCAGGAAACGCAAGGCCGATTCAACATTCAAAAAACAATCAATGTAATTCACCATATCAGCAGACTAATGGAGAAAACTGTATAATCATCATACTAGATGCAGAAAAAGCATTTTAAAATATTCAATACCCAGTCATAGTTTAAACAACAACAAAAACTCTCTGCAAATTAGGAACAGAAGGAAACTTCCTCAACCTAATAAAGAACATCTACAAAAAGCATACCGCAAAGTCGTAGTTAATAGTGAATTACTGAATGCTTTCCCTAAGGCTGGAAACAAAATAATAATGTTCACTCACTACCACTCCTATTCAACATCACACTGGAGATGCTAGTTTATGCAATAAAGCAAAAACAAGAAATAAAATGCATAGAGCTTGGAAAGAAAGAAGTAAAACTCTTTCTTTACAGATGACATGATTATCTACATAGAAAATCCCAAAAGGTCTACAAAAAAAAAAAAAAAAAAAAAAAAAAACTACTAGAATAATGAGTGGGTTTAGAAAGGTTGCAGAATACAAGGCCAATATTAAAAAATCAATTGTATTTCTATATACTAGCAATGGGCAATTGGAAATTTAAAGTTTTAAAAAGTAACATTTATAATAGCACCAGGATAAATGGTGCTATTATGCAGAGTCTTTTATTTTAAAGCTATAAAATAATGATGAAGGAAATCAAAGATTCAAATAATAGAAAGCTGTATTGTGTGTTTTCTCTTGCAGAGCAGCTGATGGGTTTTAGCCTCCAACCTTTCGGTTAGCAGCTGAGTGTTTTAATCATTGTGCCATCTACTGATACATACAACAACATGGATAAATCTCAGATGCATTATGCTCAGTGTAAAACATCAGATTCAGAAGACTACATATTGTACGATTTTATATGACATTCTGGAAAAGGCAAAACTACAGGGATAGACAAGAGATCAGTGGTTGCCAGTGGCTGGGGTTCTGGGGAGAGATTGACTACAAGCGGGCATGGAGGACTGTCTTAGCTTCCTAGTGCTTCTGTAACATGAACACAACAAGCGAATGCCTTTAAAGAACAGAAATTGAAATTTTCTCACAATTCTGGAGGCTAAAAGTCCAAATCAGAGTCTCAGCCTTGTCAATTCCATCCTTGTCAGCAGCCCCTGAGCATTCCTGGGTTCCTTGGTGATTCTCACATGGCATCTGTCTTCCTCAGTTGGTGCTTGCTTCTGTGTCTAATCTGCTCCTTTTATATAACTCAAAAGAGATTACACTGATATGCCCTCATTAACATAACAAAGAAAACTACATTTCCAAATAAGAATATATTCACAGGTATATGGGGTTAGGATTACAACACGTATTTTGTGGGACACAGTTCAATCCATAACAAGAACTTTTGAGGGGTGAAAGCTTTGTTCTATAACTTGTTTGTGATGGTGGTTACATGACTGTGGTGTTTATTAAAAAGTGTATATTTTACTATACGTGCATTTTACCTCATACACCTCACAGAGAGAAACTGTGATGCAGGTTTTCTTTGAAACAAAATTCCAGCGGTGTTTTTTGTCTGTGGTTGCAATTTTCTCAGAAATCCAAATGTATCTCTGCTCGTTTTGGAGCTCAGTTATTCATGCGTTATGTGAATAGCTTGAGACAACCACGATAATCCCAATTTAATCTCAATATTTGTGCCTAAGCAAGTTCAAATTAGGTTTCTATCACATGCAACACATGGTCCTGAGTAATGCTGGAAACAGATACTTGCACAAGTAACTGTTCTATGTGGATGTGTGAGAAGTGCTATAGTAAGGTTAAAATTGTATGCGAAACTACCTCAGTGCCCATCGACAGATGAATGGATAAACAAATTATGGTACGTACAATGCAATGAAATACTATGCAATAAAGAACAATGATGAATCTGCAAAACATCTCACAACATGGATGTATCTGGAGAGCATTATGCTGAGTGAAGTAAGATAATCACAAAAGGACAAATATTGTATGAGACCACTATTATAAAAACTCAAGAAAAAGTTCATTAAAAAGAAAAATCTTTGATGGTTACGAGGGAGTAAAGGAGTGGGGAGGGGAAATCACTAACTAAATAGTAGACACGTTCACGTTGTAGAAGGAAAAGACAACACACAAGGTAGGAAAGGCTGCACAACTTGACCAGGCAAAGTCGTAGAAGCTTCCTAGACACATCCAAACACCTAGCCCTTCCCGACGTCCACTTGTCAGCTAAAGATTAGACAGGCCTACAAAACAAACAATAACGCATGTGAGGAACGTGCTTCTTAGTGCCGTGAAGTACACAAGAACAAATGGGCAACTCTTGCCCAAAAGCAACGATGTGAAGGCAGAAACGGACAGGAAAACTGGGCAAGTGGACACAGAGAACCCAGGGTGGAAAGGGAAAGGGGGAGAGTGCCTACACATTGAGGGGATTGCAACCACTGTCACAAAACAATCTGTGTATAAATTTTTTAATGAAAGACTAATTTGCACTGTAAACTTTCACCTAAAACAAGATTTAAAAAAATAGTGTATGAAAGCAGAGAAGAGAAAGTGATTAGGTCTGACTGGGGATACCAAGGATAGGTAGTAATTTATTTGGCTTTTAAGAGTTTTTGCAGTTGGAGTTGGGGGAAGCATATCCCAGTTTGAGGAACAGCATGGACACATGCAGAGGACTGGATCAGACAGACAGATGGATGAGGGCATGTGGTGTCTTCAGGGACAGGAGATGCAGTTGGGCTGAAATGAAGAGACCAGAGACTACGGGGTCAGGCATGTGGTGGAAGATGGATTTAGAAAGGTAGGCTTTTACCAGACAGCTGCGAGGTGTTTCTGTGCTCAAGTGTTTGAACTTTATTCCATAGAGAATTCTATAAAGAGTAGGGGAGTAGCATGCTCAGATAAGAATATTTGGATGAAAACTCTTCTGTAGTTTAAGGAATTATCAGAGAAGACTGTAGATGGATGAGTTGGGAGGCTTTTGCTCTTGAATAGGAGCCTAAAGATGATGATTCCCTGAATAGCACAGTAGTACTGGGACTGGAAGGGATGTGATGATGTTGATGTTGCTATAGCAGTTACCACTTCCTGACCTATGAGTCAGGCATTACTATAAGCCAGGCAATGTGTGAAAGTGCATAAAATATATTATCTCATTTAATCCTGACAATCATTTAAGGCAGGTATTATAATGCTAATGCAGTAGCCAATTATTTACTACTTCATCCATGTGGATGGAGCTGACCTCACTACCTTTCCCACCCTCCTAAAGGTAGGGACTTTTGGTGTGAGCACGTGTCCCAGGCCATTTAACAAGCATATTCTGTTTTCTGGCCACAGGAAATGGTAAGGGACCGGTGTATGACTCATTGTATTTATTTAGATTTAGTTCCATGACTTTGGTGGGACTTACCAAAAAGAGAAGATTAATTTCATTTGCTTTGGATAAAGAACATATATATAAGATCAGCCATGTCAAGAGGGCAAGATTGAGAGTAAAGCAAAACAGAGGAAGGCAGAGATGAGAAGGGGGTTGTCATGGATTGAATTGTGTCCCCCCAATATATGTGTCAACTGGGCTAGGCCATGATTCCCAGTATTGTGTGGTTTTCCTCCATTTTGTGATCTGATGTCATTTTCCTATGTGTTGTAAATCCTTATCTCTGCGTGTAGTTAATGAGGCAAGATTAGATTATGTTAAAGAGGATTAGGGTGAGATGCAACACCTTTACTCAGGTCACAGCCCTAATCTAGTGTAAGGGGAGCTTTCTCGGGGTGTGGCCTGTATCACCTTTTATCTTACAAGAGATAAAAGGAGAAAAGCCAACAGAGAGAGAGAGAGAAAGGGACCTCATTACCACCAAGAAAGAAGTGCTGGGAGCAGAGCGAGTCCTTCAGACCTGGGGTCCTTGCGCTGAGAAGCTCCTAGACCAGAAGATTGATGACAAGAACTTTTCCCCAGAACTAACAGAGAAAGAAAGCCTTTCCCTGGAGCTGGCACCCTGAATTTGGATTTCTAGCCAAGGAATAAATCTGTTTGTTAAAGCCATCCACTTGTGGTATTTCTGTTATAGCAGCACTAGGTAACTAAGATGGGGTGGAGAATGGCAGGTGGGATTTAAGTCCTGGTTATGTGCTCGAGCACCACAGATTTAGCCATATCCTATTTTTTTTTTTTCATTTAAGGAAACCTTTAAAAGCCTACCAGTTGACACTGTGTCAATTCTGACTCACGGCATCCTCATGTATTTCAAAGTATAACTGTGCTCCATAGGGTTTTCACTGGCTGATTTTTTGTAATTAGATTGCCAGGCCGTTCTTCCAAGGCACCTATGAGTGGACCCCAGCCAACCACTTTAATTATTAGCACCATCCAGGGACTCCAAGTAAACCAGTACATTCCCTTTATTGCTGAAGCCTATTTGAATTGATCCGGTATCATTCGCAATTAAAAAAAAAAAAAAAGCCCTGAATGCATTCTTTCTTACAGGTTAGGAGACATAGGCTTATAAAACCAAAAAACCAAACCCGCTGCCGTGGAGTCGATTCCGACTCATAGCGACCCTATACAGGATCTGCAAATTGCCTAAAATCACAATGAGAAAAGTGCTTCTGGATGAAAGAGCAAGGGTTTGGAGAAGATGTTTAGGAAATGGATTGATACGGCAATTGTAGTAATGTCACTTTCCCTCACTGGGGTCACAGGGAGGAATTCAACTTAAGCATGTTTGCTTTTGGGTACCATTATTCAGGTGGCCAAAAAAAAAAAAAAAAAAAAAAAAAAAGGAAGAGAGCTACCTAGAAACATCTATTAACTGATACTAATTCTGTAATCCTGTATTTCCTAATGGTTTTTTCTTGAATACTAGCCTTAAGCAGTAAACCCTGGTGGTGCAGTGGTTAAGAGTTCTGCCGCTAACCAGAAGTCGGCAGTTCGAATCCACAGCGCTGCTTGGAAACCCTGTGGGGCAGTTCTACTCTGTTCTACTGGGTCGCTGTGAGTCGGAATCGACTCGACCGCAATGGATGGTAGTCCTACGAAATGCTCTGTGAAGACCTGTTATTTTAGCTATTATTAATTGGGAAACACTGCATACTGTTACCACTCCTCAGAACATAGTAAAGGCTCTGGAAATCCTACGATAACTTTGTTTAATCCAGCGTTTTCAGAGGCATGTAACATTTATTGATTACTACCTATCACATTTTGGAAAATACAGCTGTAGGCATTTATCTGCTTAACTGTAGTTAAGCCATTCAGATTTTAATAGCAGAATAAAAGGCACTGCTCACCTTATCCCCCATATCTGTTGAGGTTAAATTTCTCAGCCTTTCCCCTCCAACAGCTATAAATGAGCTGATCATGATCTGAAAGCAAACTAAGATCCAAGGGCACATTTTTGGTCAATTTGGATTCATGTGTCTCCGTATGACACTATTTTGCTGCCTGCCTGTGGGAAACCAGCACCCATCTCTTGACGATTATGGAAAAATACAGTGTCCGGTTTGGCTTATACCCTTGCCTAAGACGCCCACAGAAGAAACTCACATTACTTAAGACAATAAAGATTTGTTTTCAGTAGCAGCGTCATCCAGCTTTCCTGCTGTTTTGTATCCGGAGTGTGAAACAGGCTTTAGACTACAGCAAAACTTGTGAATGCCGGAAGCTGTGTAAGGAGGAAATCCATCATAGAAGGAAAATTCGTATTTTCCACTAAAACAAGCCACAGAAAAGTGGTAAGCCTGCACCCTATCAAAGGCGGAAAACTTGGGAGACCCACTAAAACAAGGCAGTCCCCTCGGGTTCCAGCTCTCACAGGTTTCACTGTAATTGGGAAAATGCCCAGTGCTGGGTGCAGTAACTACAGAAGTAAAATGGCTAACTGCTGTCTTCATGGAGCATTCTTATTGCAGCTTCAAGTGATGTCTCAGAGAAAGCTCCCATCGATTTATGCTTTACCTTAAATTTCCTTTCTTGTAACAATTGTTAAGCAACACACAAAATGCAATGAAAGTGAGAAAAGGAAAAGCAACATTGATTCTAAGAGACAAAAGTGTTTTACAAGATATAAATAAAGAGATTCATAGTTAGGGTCATCAGTGATGGCGCCTGTAACTAACAGAGGTTCTGAGATAATACTGGTGATAACTAAAAACATTTCTTTCTGAGACATTTCAAATGCAGAGCAAGTCTTCTCTCCTCAGGAAACTTCACAGTGTTTTGCTGATGACAAACTGGTGTAATAAAAATAAAGACACATTGGAAATAGAATTTTTACAATTGTGATTCTTAAACACTTAGTGCTGCTGTGGAAAAAAATGCAATACACTTTTACATACCCTATCTGTCTTATTTTAGCACTGTTTTGCAAACCATTGAGAATGCTTAACAATCAATCCAGGTTAAAATTAGCTCAAAGCATACACTCTTTGAGTGTGTTACATTGAAAATGCCCTGGAAATCTAAGAAGATTTTGGTTTTTCATTTAGAAAAACCCAGAATTGGTTTTCTCATTATCTTGTTTAGAGGCTTTTTACCTTCAGAAGTGTTGGGAATTATAACAGAAACTTCCAGAGGATATACATGCCTTAGAGATAATGACGTTTTTGAAGCTGAAATATGTGGGGGACAGAAAAAAAAGCAATGGGTAATGTTTCAGGAGAAGATATAATCTCTGTTCTGAAAGACTTTACAAATCATTAGGGAAACAGACGTGTACACAGCAGAAGGAGTGAGAATGGAAGCCATCCACACAGTTTCCATCTGCATTAAACTTTGCTGTTCATTGTCCTCCTCAACGGAGCATCGCCACTCCAGGGCACTCTTGCCCAGAAGATGAAAGCTGCAAATAACTTTATTTTTTTTTCCTTTTGTTTTAATTGTACTTCAGGTGAAGGCTTACAGAACAAATAGTTTCTCATGAAACAGAAGTACACATGTTCTTTTATGACATTGGTTAACAACCCCACAACATATCAACC
>NW_004443962.1:18654713-18666233 GCF_000243295.1 Trichechus manatus latirostris | reverse complement strand
CTCATGTTTGTCAGCTTTTTGCCTCAGTTCTTGGAGAATTCTGAGTATTAGAGATTTGAATTCCCTATCAGGTAGTTCTAGTGCATTTTCTTCCAGAGTAGAGTCATCTGGTGTTTTATTTTGGATGCCTACTGGAAACTTCCTGTCCTATTTTTGTAAATGTTTTGTTATTGTCTATTGTCTTCAGGGCATTCAGTAGTTATTTTTCTCATTTATTGACTGTAGATTTGTCTGTTTCATCTGTTTTTCTAAAAAAAAATTTGACTATGTCTGAGCAGGCAGACTGTGTGTTTTTTGTTGTTTGCCCGTCTGTGGGCACAATACTTTTTGCCTCCTTCTTCAACTGCCAGGGTCAGTCACTCAGATATGGTACGGCAGGGCAGGTCTAGCTGAAGAGGAGTTATTGGGACGGGTTGTTTGTGGCACTTAGTACAGCCACCAGAGCAGGTCGGTAATTGGTGAGGGCAGGTTCCAGTAGGCTGTGCCTGTGCTGCTTGGTGGTGTGATGTGCAGCGCATGGTGCAGGTAGGCAGGATGCAGTGGGGAGATTGTTATGTGTGGAGCTAAGATGGATATGGGAGAGAGGAGAGAGGAAAAGGAGCCAAAAACACACAAGCAAACCAAAAAGAATGCTAGGGGAGCTTGCCGTTGGAGTGGAGAGATGAGAGACTATGAAATGGAGAAAAACAGAACGGGGAGGAGGAAGAAAAGAAAAGAATGAATAAATAAGAATCAGAAAGGTTAAAGAACCGCAAAGTTCCCAGGGATCCCACCAGTGCAGCTATGAGGTCTGGAGAAGTCGCTGTCAGGTGTTGCAGTACAGCCTGGCTAAAAGGTTTACAGGTATACAACGTCAGGTATTCAGGGAAAAGAAAGAGAAGGAAGATATAGAGAGACGAGAGACTGAGCAATGAAGAGAGACAAAAAGAGAAAAATAGGAAAAAGAAAACAAAACAAATTAAAAAAAAAAACAAAAACAAGAAAAGCCCCCAAAGAGACAGAAAAAAAAAAAAAAACCATCGTAAAAAGAAATGCCCTCAGTTATCCCTCTGCACATCTGTGGAAGCCAAAGGGGAGTCTCCCTGCCACGCAGCTCAGCCTGACCAGAAAGGGCTCCCAACTCACGAAAAGGAAAAGAAAACAAACAAACAATTCAAAACAAACAAATGAACAAAAGCCCTGGTATCCCACCAGCATGGCAGCCCAAACTGGGATGCAGCTCCACACTCGAATGGAGCTCTGCAGGCCCTCAGGAAGAAGCAAAGATGGCTCACAGAGCCAGGTACTTGAGCAAACGAGGTGGATGTGGCGAGAGGCAAGTAAGAAATCAAAAGAAGCAGAAAAAAAAAGCAACACTAGCAGCCAACAAATGGCACTCAGAGAGCCAGCTCTTGCGGGCTGGTGTTTCTGGACAAGAGACTGTGTCGGTGGGAAGCAGAGGGGGCCAAGTGTGGGTGAAGAAGTGTAGAGAGTGGGAAAGCATATATCACAAATTACCAGAGCTCTGCAGCCCTTCAGGAAGAAGCAAAGATGGCGCACGGAGCGAGGTACTCCTGTGAAAGGAGGGGGAGGTGGGGAGAGGCAAGGAAGAAATCAAAAGAAGTGGAAAGAAAGCAACACCAGCAGCCAACAAATGGCACTCAGAGAGCCATCCGTTTGGGTGTGTGGAATCCAAGCAGCTGCTGTTTCCCGGTCAAGAGACTGTGGCTACGAGAAGCAGAGGAGGCCCAGTAGGGGTGAAGAAGGGTGGGGGGTGGCAAAGCATATATTGCAAATTACCAGTTGTTTTGTCTCCTGCTGGAAGCTCCGTGAGGCTGCTTTCTTGTACCCCCTGTTTGCTGGTCTCCGATAGGAGTCCAAGATGGCGTATCCGCGCTGCGTTAGCTGGTTAGGGATGTCTGCATGAATCTCTCCTCACTCTCCGTTCTCTGTAGGTTTTCTCAGTCCCTTTGGTGCTTGGCTGAGTTCTTTATCTCTTCATTTGATGTTTTAGGGTTTCAGGATTGTTGTATTCTCTCTTCAGCTTAGTTTTTTGGATCTTTGCTGTGGAGGTACAGCGTGGTGCTTCTGCCTAGAGCGCCATTTTGCTGGAACTCTGCAAATAACTTTATTGTTCACTCCAGGAACTTCTGAAAGATCCATGACCTCTTGAAGAAAATGTTGCTTTGAGTTGACTCTAACTCATGGTGACTCCATGTGTGTCAGAGTAGAACTGTGCTCCATAGAGGTTTCAATGGCTTACATTGGGGGTTGCCAGGAGTCAGAACTGGCTTGATGGAAATTTTTTTTTTTTTTAATCAACAACACTGCTACTCTGTCTATGGCTTAAATTTTGCTCTTTCCCCTTTCTTGAAGTATTTTGAGATACTTGCTATCAACCCATTTACCGCAGAGGCCAATCCCCAGTGGGAATATCAGGGCAAATTAAAAGCCTACTGGAGCAAAGCAGTTGTTGAAAACCAGTATGGAATGACCAGCCTAGCCATCACTCCTTCACTTTTCCCTCTTCCCTGCTGAGACTGTCTCTTCCTAATAGTAGAAGGTGAAAACTAAAATCCTTTCCTGAGGGGGATGGCCACTAGTGGCAAACAGGAGTTGCTGAGTGTGGTGGTGGGGAATGGTTGTAACCCAGCTAACCTAAAGGTTGGGGTTTTGAGTCCACCCAGAAGCACCTCAGAAGAAAGACCTGCTGCTCTGCTTGCAAAAAGTCAGCCATTGAAAACCCTATGGAGCATAGTTCCACTCTGATACCCATGGGGTCACCATGAGTCGGAGTCACCATGAGTCTGAGTCAACTCTACGGTAACTGGTCTCTCCTTCCCTGTCTCCTTCTTATGCTGAGCTCCCGTCTAGTAAGTTCCTGAACAGTGGTCTCACTAACCTATCTTTTCACACCTTACTAGGTACAAGGTAAGTGCTAGCTGCAGAGCTGGAGTTTTAGCTACCGAAAAAACTAGGATCCCTGGGACATGTTTTGAGGGGAGAAGGTAGTGGTGGCAAGATCACTTAGCTGAAAGGTAAGCTGAGAAGTTGAGAATTAGTCTCAAATGCTTGGAAAGGCACAAGTGCTAAGAAACAGAGAGATTGAAAGAAGGAGGACTTGTGGATGAAGCAGTGAGTCAGAACTACTGGGAAATAAGTCATTTCAGGTAAGATTGGTCTGCTTAAAATTTTATTTAAGATTTTAGGCATTTATTAAGGAAGTATTTCTCACATGGGTTGCACACTTTGCTGCCTCCTTAATTAGAGGACGCTGAACTTTATTTAACCTTTTCTTGATGATTCAGGGTCATCACTGTGCTCATCCATGATTATTCTGTAAGCAGTGATGTTCTCAGGGCCATTGGCACACAGAGCTGCTCTCTTCTCATTACTCTTCCTTTCATATTGCAGCCACTACAAAAATACCTTTTCCCACTACCATCAATGCACAGTACATCTGATTCAGGTAGGTCTTCTCCCTAATAAACACGTGTTGTTTACAGTCTGCTGTGGTCTTGGAAACCATAAAGGCAAGCTTGTAGGAATTGTATATAAACTGAGAGTGAGTAGGTTCTGATTGGGAGGGTAGAATAAATGCGTGCTCCAGCTTACAGGATTTTGTGACATTGATTTTGGCTTTTCTAGGCTTTTCTTTTTTTTTCCTCACCTTTTTCCATGTACATACCAGCCCTGCTCATGTTCTAGCTAGGTGAAAAATAGCTGATATTGTGTTTCTGATAGGTGAGGTGTCATTGAAACAGGGAGAGCAGAGACAAATTGCACTGTGAGATCAGTTCATTAGTGACATCATGGCCATCAGAAAAGATGAACACTTACCTGCCACTCTGTGCGAGGTTTCCTGCACCAACTTGGATAAGAGCTCAGCATTCTCTTGCTTAAGCTCTTAGCCTATGTTTCCACTTTACTAGGTGAATTTTTTAATAAAAAATTTAAAAGAACGTAAGAATGATGGTAGCAAATGCATCAATTTGGCACTATTATTGATGTTAGGTGCTGTCAAGTCAGCTCCAACTCATGGCGACCTTATGTGTAACAGAGTGAGGCGTTGCCCAGTCCTGTGCCATCTTGCTGACTATTGGTATGTCTGAGTCTGTTGTTGCAGCTATTGTGCAGTGCCTTTTGTCCTAGGGTAAAATCACCACAAAGTTACAGGAAAGCAAAAAGAAATATTTTATTTGGCGTATGTTCCAAGAGGCACAAGTGGAAAACGGACAAACATGCTGCCAGAGCTCTGTCTGCCTGAGTCCAAGGAATGTAATAGAATCATCAGTATATACTGACATTACAAATGGGTAAAATCATTACAAGTTTTATTTTTTTACAGATTACCTAAAAACTGCTAAATCACCATGATTCTACATTTTGAATTATCTTTCTTAATAATCATTGGTATAAATTTCAGTAATGACAGTCAGGAGGCTCTTCACTGGTCCAACAAGTCTTACTGTTTACTAAATGCTAATAGAAAAGGGTAAGAGTTAAAAATATGGGGTCTTTTGTTCTCTAAGGATTCGTTTATGTGGAAGGTCCCTTAGAATATGTTTTCCAAGATTGTCCTAGCTATTGTCTTTTTATGTCAGGAACCAGTTGATGTGTCCTTGTGAGTCCAGCTCCAGCTGGGTCACATTCTTTATACTCAAGGACAGGGAATAATGGCTCCAATTTTAACTCCTAAATCACTTTCACCCTAGGAGGCTCATCTTCCACCACTATATTGGACAATATCCTGTTGTGATCCACAAGGTTTTCATTGGCTAATTTTTAGAAGTAGGTCATCAGGCCTTTCTTCATAGTCTGTTTTAGTCCAAAAACTCCACTGAAATATATCCACCATGGGTGACACTGCTGATTATTGAAATACCAGTGGCATAGGCTGCAACATCATAACATCACACAAGGAACTCCAGTATGACAAACGGACAAACAGGTGACGAGGCACCATTATTAGCACTTCATGCTTCGTAACAACAATTTCTCCTTTTTTGAGTCATTTCACAATTTCCAAGGTACTTTCTTCTGTATATTCTTAATTCTTGCCACCACTTTCTGTGGTAGAACTCCACAACCCAGCATTCACTCAGGGACATTCATTTCCCCAGAGAGACTGTCCAGTTCTCTCTTAAGCAGAGGTGGAGCGAGGGTAACAAGCACCAAGGGCAATCTCTAGTTGTGCCCCCCACCCCCACCCCCCACCCCCAGTGTGAAGGTGAACAGACATTGATAGCAGCGATGCATCAGCAGAAATGCCTTCCCTCCTCTTGGCCAGCTGCCTCAGTCAGGAGCCTTTCATATTTGCAGTGCCCTGGAATGTCATTCCGCGCCTTGTCTGGCCCCCACCTTGGAATTGTTCCCGGGGTGCAAGTGTCCCCCACCCGGCTATGCCTCTACTCTTAAGATCAATGTCTTTGAGATCGTTCGTGCATGTCAATGAGGCAGCCATCACAAACATTTGTAGTGATTGTCCCATTTGGGGTAACAGATATGCTCATGCTAATAATTTAAAAAATTGCTGAGGAAGAGGGCAAAAACCTTGAAGGCCTCCAAAAAAAAAAAAAAAAATTACCATGTATATTTGTTTATAAGCCACTAGGGAGTTTTTGGAGCTCTGGTAGCACAGTGGTTGAGAGCTATGGCTGCTATCCAAAAGGTTGGTAGTTCAAATCTACTAGCTATTCCTTGGAAACCCTATGGGGCAGTTCTACTCTGTCCTGTAGTGTCACTGTCATGGATTGAATTGTCTCCCCCCAAAATATCTGTCAACTTGGCTGGGTTGTGATTCCCAGTATTGTATGTTTGTGTACCATTTTGTAATCTGACGTGTTGTAAACTCAATCACTATGATCTG
This sequence comes from Trichechus manatus latirostris, assembly GCF_000243295.1. Classification (NCBI taxonomy): domain Eukaryota; kingdom Metazoa; phylum Chordata; class Mammalia; order Sirenia; family Trichechidae; genus Trichechus; species Trichechus manatus. The sequence goes on along the minus strand of NW_004443962.1, from coordinate 18,660,385 downwards.
ATAAGATGGATTAGTGGCAATCATACTGATGAGGTCTACAAGATTAGATAGTGTCTTAAGCCAATCTCTTTCGAGATATAAAAGAGAGAAGCGAGCAGAAACACATGGGAACCTCATACCACCAAGAAAGCAGTGCCGGGAGCACATTGCGTTCTTTGGACCTGAGGTTCCTGCACTGAGATGCTCCCAGACCAAGGGAAGGCTGTTGACACAGACCTTCCTCCAGAGATGACAGAGAGAGAAAGCCTTCTCCTGGAGCTGATGTCCTGAATTTGGACTTGTAACCTACTAAACTGTGAGAGAATAAACTTCTCTTTGTTAAAGCCATCCACTTTTAGTATGTCTATTATAGCAGCACTAGATGACTGAGATAGTCACTATTAATGGAAATCGACTTGATGGCAATAGTTTTTTTTTTTTTTTGGTAGGGAGTTTTGAGCAAATGAATGGCTATCTTATAGTAGCCTAGCTCCATTCGTCAGCAATATTTTGCATAATCTTCAGCCTAAAGGCCACAAAAAGCAAGGAGCATTTATTTGCAAGAAGGGAAGCCACTTTTACTATGGTGAGCTTTTCAGTTCAACCTCTGAATCTTGACTTCTGCAATGCAGCTCATTTGCTGGGCTTCTGCCACCTTCCCTTGTGTGAAGAACTGTTTTTTTGTTTGTTTTTCTTCTTCAATCAGTAACAAGGGAGAACACACGAGGAGCTGTGGGTCCTGCATAACAACAGCTTGCTATATTGAAAATCCTCATTTGAAGTAGTTGTCAACATCGTCACCACATTTATTGAGCTCTTACTATGGCCCAGGCACCTCTCTGGGTGCTGGGTCTTCAGCAGTGAACCTGTGAGATGAAGGCTGGAGGCTGGAAAGGCTGACTCTTCTGACCTGCGCTGTGTGAATTCCTTTATAATCCTCAGACATGTGGTAATAGCATGAGGCAACAATCCTGGGGATCACAATACCTCGCTGCTTTTTGGGGGGATTGTGTTTCCAATTTTACATTGGTGTAGGGGAGCCTGGGAGATGGATAAGCTTAAGATTATACCCACTTCAGTGGGCACTGCACTAATGAAGCATTTAATGTGGTTTAGATGTTGGTTTTGAGATGGTTCTGGGTTGAGTTGGGAAGATTGTTAGAGATAGTAGTCCTGGCTGGAGCCCTGGATTTGGAAGACTGCATGTTGGGCAAAGACCTCAGGCTTTGGGGTTAGACAGATTCTATTTGCATCTAGGCTCTCTGACTTCCTAGATGGTGACCAAGTTTCTTAAATGCTCTGAGTCTCAGTTTTCTCATCTGTAGAATGGGTATTCTAATACTTAATAGAATGGTGAATGTTAAATGAGATTTAAACAAAAGGATCTAGTCCTTATTAAGGGCTCAATAAATATTCTTCTGTTTTTGTTACTAACTAGCTGGATGATTTTTTTCTTTTTGGGGGGGCAACTTCTAAACTTTCAAATTTTTTTATATCTCTGGGAATTAAGAGATTGGCTAGACAAATATCCTCTCATTTCCTTCTAGCATTATCAAGCTGTGACCATGACAGTATAGTGTTATTTACATAGAGGACTCATCTATTGTATAAACCAAGCAGTCTAGGGGTGCTATCTCAGAATTGATTTGCACTTTGGAAATCCTTATATATTTGTATTTTTAGATTGAGTAAAGATTACCAGAAGTGCAATGCTTATGATAAAATGCTGTGCTAGAATTACTCTGTTGTGTCTATTACTTCTACATAAAATATACATATTCTTCTGGGAAAAAAATGATCAAGGTAAATTCAGTCTTCTCAATAGGGATATGAAAATGCATATTCTGGTTTCTCATTGTTAAAAATTGAAGTCACATGATTTAGAATACAGAAAAGACAAGTGTAAGCAACATCATGGATTAAACTACTTAAAAATTTTAAATGGTTATAAATAATAGATGGATAAACATATTTATACTGAAGCCAAGAGGGAACTTGCCCAGTAATTTAAAGCATTAGTACCCTAACAGTGTTTATGAGGAATAAAAAATCTAATCTTCTTGTTTTAAAATACAACCCATAAAAAATTAAACAATCTTTTTAGGAGATATAGAAACCAAAAAACAAAAACATAAACCCATTACCATCAAGTAAATTCCAACTCATGGTGACCCCATGTGTTACAGAGTAGAACTGCTCCACAGGGTTTTCTTGGCTGTAATCTTTACCGAAGCTTATCACCAGACCTTTATTTCGCAGTGCAACTGAGTGCGTTCGAACCACCAACATTTAGGTGAGAAGTTGAGCACAAAACATCTGCACCACCCAGGGGCCAATAGGAGATGGAAGCACATGTTAAATACAGTAGAGTTACATACATCTGAAGCAAATACATGGCATTCCAGAGGCCTCATCTTAGACCTTCTTTAGCTGGGAAGTCTTTAGAATCTGAGTGTACAGTGACAAGTGCATAATGTTTCTAGTAACCCCGCCTTCATTTACTGGCTGTGTGGCTTTGAGAAATTCTTCCATCTTCTATGAGAATCAATTTCCTCAGCTGTGTGAAGGGACAAGTTTTAAAGGGCTTTTTAGGATTCATCCATGTGTTAAAAACGGTTGTATGATTTTTGGAGAGATATATTTCAATTTTTGCTATTATGTGTAACTGAATGCCTCAATGTTGTAATCACTGGGTGGATCAGGAAAAGCTGTTGAGTATAACATCTGTAAACCTCCAACTTCCTGTCCTCAATTAGCGGAAAGACCAAGGAATGTGCTTCTTCTCTTATCAGCCCTTAAGTGTTTAATCAAGTTGAGTGATAGTGGGAGGGCCAGGAGACTCAAACGCAGCTTGGGAGAATCAGGTTTGCTTAGAGATGTAAGAGCAGTTAGGGACCTTGTACTTTCATTCATTGTACTTGTTTACCCTACAGATATTTTTTAGGGACACACACAGTGGTTAAGAGCTCCACTGTTAACCAAATGTTGGCAGTTCAAACCCACCAGTTGCTCTTTGGAAACCCTATGGGGCAATTCTACTCTGTCCTATAGGGTTGCTAAGAGTCAGAATTGACTCAGTGACAATGGATTTGGTTTTGGTTTTTTTATATGCTTGAACCTGTAATTTACGTGAGGAGACATCATTCACTTGTGAAAAATTAAGTAATGTACGTGAGTTAAATAACAATTCAAATTGATAGGGTACCACTTGGCATCAGCCTCTATTTCTAACTTTAATTCTAGCCAAATATCCCCTTTATATCATTCACTTCTTACTATAGTTAGAAATCAAGTCACTCTACTACTGGAGATGAGAGGGAAAGCTACAAAGAGCTGAACCTCTAAAAGTAGTTAGGAGTTAGCTAGGTGGAAGAAGCAAGGAAGTACATTCTAGGTAGAGGGAACAGTATGAGAAATGTCTAAGAGAATATGGTGTGTTTGAGACAGAGTCGGCTGTGGTAAGAGGGCTGAAGAGGAGTGAAGATGGAACATGTTAGAGAGAGAGGGAATACCAAACTCAGATCTTTAAAATCAAATGAGACCTTGAAGACATAGATCTGTGACATTCTTTACATGTGGTCATCAGTCTCTACTTTGATACCTCACTGCTTGGTTTCTTGTTCCCTCCCAGAGCAGGTCATTTTTCTTTATTTGTTTTTAAATCAAACATTTTTTGAGCACCTACCAAGTAGCGAGCACAGAACTAGGAATTGTGGTCCACCCCAAATAAAAATTTCAGCTCCTGTACTCAAGGAGCTTACTTGCTAATGAAATTAGAGACAGCTGCCATCTTTTTCTCTTACACAAAGAGAAGTTTTATCTCCCTGTATTCCGTCACAGTGACCCTGGTTTTGCTTTCTGGAGATGGAGAAGATGGAGCTAAGTTCTCCTTCCAAATACCAACCTTCAGATACTTGAAAATAGCCTTCAGCTCCCATTCCTTCCCCTCATCTTAATTTTTCATTCTTTAGACTTTCAGTTGTCTCTCATTTTCAAGGGAGAAAGTTCTCAGAGGAAGTAGTAGGTCACTAGACCAAAAATAGACACACTAAACTTTTGAAAGGATAAGGCTTCCTCTAAGAAAAAAGGAGGATGGAAGACTGGCAATGGTAATTTGAAGTAAAGGTGACTTAGATCTTTTTTACCTCTCTCCTATTCCTCAACCCAGAGATCCTGTATCCCCAAATTTAAGGGAACGCTTATTCCTCTAACTATTCTGATTATGGAATGGTGTCAAAAATAAAGCAAAGAGAAAAATGGCACTCTAAATGGCACTCTAGGCAGAAGCACAATGCCGTCCCTCCACAGCAAAGATCTGAAAAACTAAGCCAGAGAAAACAGCAATCCTGAAACCCTAAAACATCAAATGAAGAGATAAAGAACTCAGCCAAGCACCAAATGGAGTGAGAAAACTGACAGAGAATGGAGAGCAAGGAGAGATTCATGCAGAGGTCCCCTATCAGCTAACGCAGTGCAGATCAGCCATCTTGGACTCCTATCGGAGACCAGCAAATAGGGGGTACGAGAAAGCAGCTACATGGAGCTTCCAGTGGGAGAAAAAACAACCGGTAATTTGCAATATACACTTTTCCACCCACCACCCTTCTTCACCCCCACTCAACCTCCTCTGCTTCCCATGGCTACAGTCTCTTGTCTGGGAAGCACTGGTTGCTTGGATTCTACCTGCCTGCACTGGCTAGCTCATTGAGTGCCATTTGTTGGCTGCTGGTGTTGCTTTATTCCACTTCTTTTGATTTCTTCCTCATCTCTTACCACCTCCCTCTCCTTTCGCTCAAATACCTGGCTCCTTGTTCCAACTTTGCTTCTTCCAGAGGGGCTGCAGAGCTCTGTTCGAGTGTGGAACTGCTTCTCTGTCTGGGCTGCCATGCTGGTGGGATTACGGGGCTTTTGTTTGTTTGTTTGTTTTGAGTTGTTTGTTTGTTTTCTTTTCTTTTTCTTGAGTTGGGAGCCCGTTCTGGCCAGGTGGTGCTGCGCGGCCTGGGACCTGACCCTCGGCTTGTGCAGACCTGCAGAGGGATCTCTGAGGGCATTTCTTTTTTCGTGGGCTTTTTTGGGGGCTTTTCTTTTTTCTTTTTTAATTTGTTTTGTTTTCTTTTCCCTCTTTTTTCCCATTTTGTCTTTCTTCATTACTCAGTTTTTCGTCTCTCTATACCTTCCATCGCTTCCTGTTCCCTGAATATCTGGTGCTGAATAACTCTATGCCTTCTAGCCAGGCTGTACTGCAACACCTGAGAACAACTTCCCCAGACCTCGTAGCAGCACCAGTGGGATCCCTGGGAGCTTTGCTGTTCTTTTGCCTTTCTGATTTTTATTTATTCATTCTTTTCTCCTCTTTTCTTTTTCTTCTTCTTCCCCATTTTGTTTTTCTGAACTTCATAGCCTCTCATCACTCCACTCCAACGACAAGCTCCCCTAGCATTCTTTTTGGTATGTTTGTATGTTTTTGGCTCCTATTCCTCTCTCCTCTCTCTCATATCCATCATAGCTCCACACATAACAATCTCCCCCCTACATCTGGCCTATCTGCACCGTGCGCTTAACATCACACCACCAAGCAGCACAGGCACGGCCTACTGGAACCTGCTCTGCACTGATTACCGACCCGCCCTGGTGGCTGTAGTAAGTGCCACAAACAACCCGTCCCAGTAACTCCTCTTCAGCTAGACCTGCCC
>NW_004443962.1:18620676-18651517 GCF_000243295.1 Trichechus manatus latirostris | reverse complement strand
AAAAAAAAGGTCAAGAAGGGAGAGGGTGTTAACCAATGTCATAAAACAGTATGCGTACTACTGTTTAATGAGAAACTATTTGTTCTGTAAACCTTTGCCTGAAGTACAATTAAAAAAAAAAAAAGAATAAAGCAAAGAGATTAAAGATGTTCAAGAGAAGGAACTAAACTGAGGGACCTCCTTAAAAGGTGGTGGGAGAGCACAGGTAGAGGGTTTGATTAGAAAAGAGGAGCGATGCCTTTTCCCTCGAAGACTGCAAGGGAGGAGAAATAGAGACTGGTATACTTAACAAGAAGTTCCTGGGTTGTGCAAATGGTTAAGTGTTCAGCTTCCAACCAGAAGGTTGGCAATTACAGTCCACCCAAAATGGCCTCGAGAGAAAGACCTGGCAATCTACTTCCAAAAAATCAACCATTTGAAAACATTATGGAGCAGTTTTACTCTAACACACATGGGATTGCCATGAATTAGAATTGACTTGATGACAACTAGTTTTATATTTTACAAAGTGTCTCTAGATTTGGGAGAATGAGATTTGCACTGTAATAGGTCAAGATGTTATAGGGTCGCTATGAGTGGGAATTGACTGGACAGCAATGGGGAGTAGTAGGAGTAGTAGGTCAAGAGTAAGACTAAGGAATAAAAAAGTATGGGTGGAAATAAAGTAAACTGGCTATGAGAAGACAGGGAGCAAATTGGGAAGGTCATTCAAGGAGCAATCCTGAATCAAGGATTCAGTATAGAAGGAGGGGAGGGTGGCAGAAGGGATGAGGGTAATTTACTTGCCTTTTCCTGGCTCTGGTTATGTTTGATTGAGAAGATCTACGTGGGGTCACAGTAAGAATAAGGGGTGCTGAGGTTAGGGCAGTGGTTGTCAATCCTTGCTGCTCATCAGAATCACCTGGAGGAACTTTAAACAGCACTGATGACTGGGTCTCACCCACAGAGATTCTATTTTAATTGGTCTGGGATATGGCTTGGGTACTGATAGCTTAGACATTCCCCAGTTGTGAGAACCACTGGGTTAGTTGAAATGATACTCAATTTGTCTTTTGTGGACTTCATGAAGCATTAGTCTCCATTAGGATGGCTGGACAACTGAAAGGCCAGCCAGAAACAGTAATTCCAATCAAGGTTGACAAGATAGGCTCCAATTCATAAAAGGTTTGTATTATTGGGATAGCAATACTCTAAGGTGGCATTTTCTGCCAAAATCCTGCAACAGAATTCTCCATTGGGTGTGCTGAAATTTCTCAGTAAACCAAGATATATCATTTTTCCAAGGACAGATGAAGATCCACAATTCAGAGCACATGCCTGATAGAGGGAGTTTGTGTATTGGGCTGGATATAGTTCCAGCCATTATTACAAAAAGAACAAAACATACAGACTTAACCTAGAAAGAGGTTTATTTCTATCCCATGTTACAGTACAGATGTAGGTGGTCTAGGGCTAGTAGGTTGGCTCTGCCATTTTTAAAAACCTGCTCTGGGTCTAAGATGCAGATGGTACCTACCATCACATCAATATACAGTGAGTGGGAAGGGAGAAAGAAGCTAGAGAACAAGATATAGAACTGGCTCCCTGACAGCATACATATCAGATCTTCTTTAACAATGTTTATTAAGGGAAACTTATGGGGACAGGAACTAGAACAGGTGGATTCCCTGTAGATCTTCCACTGCCTATTGCATTCTGGGGATCAAGCAAGGCTGGCCAACACAATTTGGGGGAGGACTCCTATTCTTGAGTTATGGAGTTGCTTGTTTGTTTGTTTGAATTCTGGTAAAAAATATATATATATACATATATACATACATATAACAAACTTTCCTTAAATGTGTACAATTCAATGACATTAGCTATACTCACCCTGTTGTACAACTATCACCACTATTGCTTTCCAGAACTGTTTTTATCATCCCCAACAGAAACCCAGCACCACTTATGCAATAACTGCCGTTCCCCTCATTTCCCTAGTCTCTGCTAACCACTAATAAACTACCTCTATGCATTTGCCTTTCTAGATGTAAGCAGGATCATACTTTATTTGTCCTTTTGTGTCTGGCTTATTTCCATCAGCATAATGTTTCCAAGATTTATCCATGTTGTAACATGTAAATCAAAACCACACTGAGATAGTATTTAACCCTCACTAAACCAAAAACAAAAAAACAACCATTGCAGTTGAGTCGATTCCGACTCACAGTGACCCTATAGGACAGAGTGGAGCTGCCCCATAGGGTTTTCAAGGGGCTGTTGGTGGATTTGAACTGCTGACCCTTTAGTTAGGAGCCAAGCTCTTAACCACAGAAAAATGAAAACTAACAAGTGTTGGCAAGGATGCTAGTGGGAATGTAAAATGGTGCAGCCAATGTGGAAAACAGTTTGGCATTTCCTCAAAAGGTTAAACATAGAATTACCATATGACCCAGCAATTCCACTTGTAGGCATCTACACAAAAGATTAAAACCAGGGACTCAAACATATAATTGTACAGCAATGTTCACTGAAGCATTATTCACAACAGCCAAAGGGTGGACATGACCCAAATATCCATCAACAGAAGAATGGATAAACAAAATGTGATATGTCCTTATCTATGCAATAGAGTATTATCTAGCCTTAAAGTGAAATGAAGTTTGCATACATACTACAACACATAAGAATCTGGAATCTATGAATGTGACTTTATTTAGAAATAGAGTTTTTGCAGATGTAATCAAGTTAAGATGAGATTGTACTGGATCAGGGTGGGCCCTAAATTCAATATGAATGGTGTCTTTATAAGAAAGGGGGAATGTGGACACAGAGACACTGATGCAGGGGAGAAGGCAATGGGAAGATGGAGGCAGAGACTGGAGTGATGCCACTGCAAGCCAAGGAAATCACCAGAAGCTAGAAGAGGTAAAGAAGGAGTCTTTCCTGAGGCTTTTGGAGGGAGCAGGACCCTGATTGCACCTTGATTTCAGACTCAGCTTCCAGATCTGTGAGAGAATGAATGTCTGCTGTTTTAAACCACGAGTTGGTGTTGATTCTGTTACAACTGCCCTAGGAAACTGCTATGAAAGTTTCTTTCAAAAATAAGAAAGAAACCTATTTGGCAGCAATTGAGAAATCTCTTGGTTAATAACGTGTGGTACTAGGCAATGACTGAAAAGTTCTGTGATTTTTTTTAGGAATACTCTAATTTCTGTAAACAAGAAAGGACCAAGTCAAAGTTGGTTGACCTGAAGCCGAACATTGAACACAATGGAAGTGTAATGGGGCAGGGAAGTCTGCGAATGGCCAAAGTGTTCAGGCCAAGCAGGGTGAGGAGGAGAAGAGCCAGGGTAAGGCTGGCTGGGTTGTCGACTTCCCTTCAGACCCATCCTGGGACTAACACCAAGGGCTGGAGCTGGCCTAGCACCCTCAGAACTTCCTTCTTATGTCTGAAAAACTTTGCAGCTCACCTCCCTTTTGCTTGGAACTGGTGTGCCTGCTCTTCCACCTGCTTTTTGGCACCTGGATTCTGCCTCTTTATCTAATCTCTTTGGGTTAAACGTTCAGCCTCGCATTTAATTCTGGTTTTCTTCCTGAGTGCTGCGTCTCTGCTCACCCTCAGCTCTAAGCCAACCCCGTTCGACCGCTGCTTCCAGGGCATGAGAACCCTGGTTTAGAGCATAGAGGCTAACAGGTGAGTCCTACAGTACTATGGCATATTCTCAGCTGTCCATAAAACAGAGAGAGTTTAGCCTCAAATCCATTGCAAATCTGATTGGGTCCAAAAGAGAGGAAGAAAGAAACACCAAACAAAAAATAATAATAGAAAAATAATCTCAAAATGTCCCAAATCCAGAATTTAAAATTTTGGGAAAACATATTACTTAATGTGTGAAATGCTATAAGTAAAATATTTGATAATAAACTTTCAAGAAATACTTAAACATAGCAGATACAGTAGTGCTATTCTATTAAATGCTAGCAACATTGATCCCAGTCTTACTATTTTTAATGTTCCCACATTCAAAAATGAGAAAAACGACTTCCAACTAAAAAAATAAAATAATTCATTCCTTCAACAAATATTTACTATGCGTCTCTTACTTGCAAGCTGTTCCTGAGAAGGAGATCTTTTTTCAGGAGACCTGAATTAGTGACTAGAACCCAACTGAAAGACAAAAAGTAGGTTAAGGGTTTCCAGGGGCTGGGGGCTGGGGGAGTTACTGCTTAATGGATACTGAGTATCTGTTTGAGGCAATAAAAAAGTTTGGGAAATAGATAATGGTGATGGTGCACAACATGGTGAATGTAATTAATGTCACTGAATTGTACACTTAAAAATGGTAAAAATGGAAAATTTTATATTAAATATATTTTACCACATGTACACATAAAAGTTAAAACAACTGGGGGTCAAATAATTCTCCCAGGGCTTACTGAGAGTCAGCAATGCAAGTTACACTTTACGTTTCCCCCAATTCTGCCTACCCTCCATGTAAACAGACTTCAAGAGTGCTGGGGTGGGAGGGGTAGCTCCTCACGTGGCCTCACCAGGACAAGTGAGGAGAGCTCCAAGAGAATCCATCAGAGAAATGCGGAAGGGTGCTGCCAGAAGGATAGAGTTACTGTTATTTGCTTGTGTATTGGGTTTGCTAATCTGCCCTCTGTGCTTATTTAATCAGGGGACAAGAGAATTGGAGAGATTTGGCAGAATGGAAAGAGGGAGTGGGAGCAGATTGCACCCCCACCCTTTGGTGACAAGGTTGTGAGCTTCTCATGGGTCAAGTGAGCGTTACTGCATAGCCATGTCTGAGCCTGCTTGCTGGTACCCCAACCAAGAAGAGTCAACAGCAAAATCTTTTGGAGAGTGGAACTTCTGGAGGAGCTTGGAAGAGGCTGGACTGAAGCAGATCTCCTATGTCAGACCTGTGAAGCGGGGAGGCTTTTCAGCAGTCACCTCTCCTAAATCTCATCAGCCCCCGTGAAGTGAGCCAGCATTTGAACTCCTGCTTCACAGAATATATTGATGATCAACTGGTTACCTAGAATTAGCGACTTCTGAGAGAGAATTACCAACAAGTTAGGTAAAATGGCTCCTGCTATGTTATATTTCTCTATTCCTCTCTTCAAGCTTCCAACACCCAAGGAACTAGAATCAGAAGACAGATGGGAGGAGGGGAAGAGGAGACTAAGTTTCTTCTCCATTGAAATTCCTGCAAGCCACAAACCTGACCAGTGCTGCACGGGGTGGTTGGGAAAGGAAAGATGTTACAGTGGCGTTCTGGAGCTAGCTGGCACTGCTTCGCGATTGTTAAATTTTCAGGAAACTCGTGAGCTGGCTGTTCCACAGCCATTATTAAAAATTAAATTATCTCAGTATACAATTTAATAAATAAATTTTATTAAAACAAAGACAATGCATACTCAAAACTCATCATTTTAAAGTTATTTCACTGCGTTTTACTTTATCTTTGCCCTTATTTACATTTATTATACCTGCATGGTAGAAATAACTGTATGAGTGTGCTACCGTGCATCTCTTGTAACTGCATTTCGTGACCTCTCACTGGTGGTTTGAAATCTGCCATGGGAGAAGTATTTATACCATAGAAATTGGCAAATGCTACAAATTAGGGCTTTTTTTTTTTTCCTGGAGAGCTGGTTGTTAAATATTTACCAAGTGGGTATGTTCTAAATTGAATTTGACTGGATTCAAAAAGAACAACCAAAAAACAAAACACTACATTGTGGAAATTTTCAAACATACACAGAAATAGAATAAATAATGTTAAGAATATCCATTTCTTATTCCCCAATTTCAATAATTATTAACATTTTGTCAATCTTGCTTAATCTCTTACCTCCAGCTTTTTTCCTAGAATATTCTAAAACAAATCCCAGATATCATATAATTTGGATAACACTGCAAACTCTTCAGTGTACATCTCTAACTCTTAAGGACTTATACAAAAAGATGTAACCACCATTTCATTATTATACTAAACAATATTAACAATAATTTCATAATAGCCTTTACAAGCAGTTCATATTCAAATTCCCTGATTGTTTCAAAGATGTCTTTTTAGAGTTGGTTTGTTTGAAATAGGAGCCAAATAAGTGAACTAGTCTTTTGAATGACTAAAAGAGACCAGAAAGCTGTGAGATCTGTCTGAGATGCCATTAAAGAGCAGGAAAGGAAGATTTGACTGAACAGAGTTCAAAGCAAGGATTAGAGAAAAATAAAACTGTTTCATGTTTATGCCCTACTGAGTTCAGACTCTTCAATAAACTAGTCATACAAAGAAGCAGACAATATGTTCTGTGCCCTGAAAAATGCTCACAGTCTAGGGCAGTTGTTGTTAGGTGCCCTCGAGTTGGTTCCAACTCATAGTGACCCTACGTATAACAGAACAAAACACTGTCTGGTTCTGTGCTATCCTCACAATCGTTGCTATGTTTGAGCCCATTGTTGCAGCCACTATGTCAATCCACCTCGTTGAGGGTCTTCCTCTTTTTTACTGACCCTCTACTTTACCAAGCATGATGTCCTTCTCCAGGGACTGGTCCCTCCTGATAACATGTCCAAAGTACGTGCGATGAAACCTTGCCATCCCTGCTTCTAAGGAGCATAACTTTTTTCTGAGTCATGGATTCCTTTAAAAAGGTGATGAAAATTGCCTGCATTTTCACACACACACACGCACACGTAATTTTGCATGCAATTTTGAAGGAGTTTGAGTCCCCAACCCAAAGATTATCCTGGAGTCGATGGAACCCAAGTTAAGACCTTGGGAAGGAGAAAGACACATAAACAAATACTATCTAAAACAACAATGGAGTCCCTGGGTGGTGCAAATTGTTAACATGCTGAGCTGCCAACTGAAAGGTTAGAGGTTCGAATCACCCAGAGATGACTCAGAAGAAAGGCCTAGTGATCTACTTCTGAAAAACCAGCCATTGAAAACGCTTTGGAGCACAATTTACTTTGACACACATGGGGTTGCCATGAGTCGGAGTCGACTCGATGGCAAATGATTTTTAAAACAACATTGTTAGAACAAAACATGTGCCAAGTGCTATTGGAGCACAGAGCAAGAGAGTGACTAATTTCTCTTGGGCACAGGGAAAGTGACATTGGAACTGGAATTTGACATTTTGAGTAAGTGTTTGTCGATCAGAAATGATGTCTAGGGCTAACATGCCAAAGTCAGAGGTGAAGAAATGATGCTAAACAGACAGTTTGTTTAAGAGGTCAAGAGACACACAGATGCATAAGAAGGAATTTGAATTTTAATCTGTTCCAGTCATTACAGGGTTTTAAACTGGGAAGCGCCATGATCTGATTTACGTAGAAGAAAGATAGTGGGGCAACAGTGTGGAGGGATGAACTCCAGGGGTGAGATTGGATGCAACTATTATAGCTGTCCAAAGTAAATGATGACAGGGCTGAACGATGGCAAGATCAATGAGGTCAGAGAAGAGAGAATGACTTCAGAAGGTATTTAGAGGAAAGAATGGGTAGCATACACATGTAGATGGTAAAGAAGAGGGATAAATCCAGATTTATCTTTGCTGAAACAAAGAATATACGATGCATAGTTGTCGAGGAAGGAAAATAGGCAGAAAATGCCATTGATTTGGAGCACACTGAATTTGAGGTATCTGTGGGACATACAGGGCCCTGGTGGCACAGCGGTTAAGAGCTTGACTGCTAATCAAAAGATCAGCAGTTCAAATCCACCAGCCACTCCTTGGAAACCCTATGGGACAGTTCTACACTGTCCTATAAGGTTGCCATGAGTTGGAATCGACTTAATAGCAACGGGTTTGGTTTTCTGGTTTGATGGAAAGGATGCCCAGAAGGAGGTAGAAAGCAAAACTCTCTTCTAGGAGCTGGTCCAATGCTTTAGGTGCAGAATGAAAGTGAGTGGGCCAAGTCTAGTTTGGAGTTATCGCTAATTTGAAGTTGTTTCTAGGACCTAGTGAACCTTTAGGGCTTCTCCATGGCTAAAATATTATCCTTCAAAATCTTACCCAAGAACAAAGACAACTACGAATGCATGGACAGCAGAAGACAAATTAGATAACTGGGACCTCAAAAACATTAAATACTTATGCTCTTCAAAAGACTTTATCAAAAGAATAAAAGGACAACCTACAGACTGGGAAAATAAATCTTCAGGAATGGCATATCCGATAAGGTCTAATCTCTAAAATACGTAGAAACATCAACAACTCAACAACAAAAAGACAATTCAATTAAAAAATGCTCAAAGGACACAAACAAACACTTCACCAAAGAGGATATTCAAATGGCCAACAAACACATGAAAAGATATTCACGATCATTAGTCATTAGAGAGATGCAAATCAAAACTACAATGAAATGTCATCTCACCACTGCTAAAATGGCACTGATAAAAATACCAGAAGAAAACAATAAATGCTGGTGAGGATGTGAAGAGATTGGAACCCTCATCCACTACTGGTGGGACTGTAAAATAATACAACAATTATGGAAAACAGTATGCTGCTTCCTCAAAAAAACTAGAAATAGAACTACCTTATGATCTAGCAACTCCACTTCTAGGTATATACCCTAGAGATCTATTAGAAGAGACACTAACAGACATATGCACATCTATGTTCATTGCAGTACTACTCACAATAGGAAAAAGATGGAAACAACCTAAGTGCCCATCAATAGATGAATGGATAAACACAACGTGGTACATATATTCATTGGAATACTGCACAGCCATAAAGAATGATGAGTTCTCGAAATATAACGTGGATGAATCTGGAGGACATTACACTGAGTGAAGTAAGTCAATCACAAAAGGACAAGTATTGTATGATCTTACTTTTATAAAAAGACGAGAAGAGTATATATACAGAGAGTAGCATTCATTGGTGATTACCAGCGATGGGTAGGGAGAGAGGAGGAGTCATTCTCTAGATAGTAGACACTTGTTATTTCTGGTGGTGGGAAACCTAACACTGAATGTGGATGGAGTGTGCACAGCTTGACCAAGGTAAATAACAGCAGTAAGATGTACAAAAGAAAAAAGGGCCTTTTGGTAATTGCTATGGCATATGTAATTTTGCAATAACAGCAACAACAACCAAAAAAAATATGTGTGGGTGTATGTATACATGCATATATGTGCATAGGTATGTATATGTGAGGATATATGTGTATATATAGGTGTTAAAAAAAAAACAAAACATTGCTGTTGAGTCGATTCTGAATCCCAGTGATCCTACAGAACAGAGTAGAACTGCTCCATAGGGTTTCCAAGGAGTGGCTGCTGGATTCAAAGTGTAGACCCTTTAGTAAGCAGCCGAGCTCTTAACCAATGCACCACTAGGGCTCATATATAGGTGTATGTATATGTACGTGGATTATGTGTGTGCATGCATATATATTCATATATATATAATAAAGCTCATTGGGAGCACAGTTAAAAATACTTCCTAGACATAACCAAACACCTCACAGGATTGGTTTTTTGGGTTTGAAGGCTTAGGACCATAGTCTCGTGGGACAGCTTGGTCAAATGGCATAATATAGTTCACAAAGTTTATATTCTACATCCTAGTCTGGGAAGTAGTGTCTGGGGTCACTATTGGCTTCTACTCCTCTGGATGAAAAGATAAAGAAGGAAACCCAAGACTCAGAGAAGAAACTAGTCTACAGAAATAACTGTCTACATGAACCATGGACTCATCTACCCTGAGACCAGAATTACTAGCTGGTGGTTGGCTACCACTACCCATCATTCTGGTCAGGGCCACAATAGATGGATCCTGATAGAATGGGAGAAGAATGTGGAATAGAACCTCACATCGTTAAAAAAAAAACCCAGACTTACTGGACCTGTTGAGACTAGCGGACTCCCTGAGACTATTGCTCTGAGATACTCTTTAAACCTTGAACTGAAATTATCCCAAGGTCACCTTCTAGCTATATAACAGATTGACTCACAAAATAAAGAATATCACCCATGAGTACTATGCTTCCGTAAAAAATCATCTGTATAAGACCAAATGGTCTACAATTACTTTAAAACAAAGATGAGAATGTAAGGGGGCAGGGAAACTAGATTAACAGGAACATAACAACCAGAACGGAAATACCGAGAATGTTCACACATTGTGAAGCATGTAACCAATGTCACTGAACAATTTTTGTAGAAATTGATGAATGGGAATCTCATCTGCTTTGTAAACTTTCACCAAAAGGTAAATAAATTATTATTTAAAAAAAAATTCTACCCAAGAAACACCTGGATTAAAAAACCATTAATCTCTCTATAGAGTCCTTGGGTGGTACAAATAGTTAAATGCATTCAGCTGATAACGGAAAGGTTGGTGGTTCAAGCCCACCCAGAGGTGCCTTGATAGCATGGTCTGGAGATCTGCTTCTGAAAAATAATCCATTGAAAACCCTATGGAGCACGGTTTTACTCTTTCACACATGGAGTTGCCATGAGTTGGAACTGACCCAAGGACAACCGGTTGATTTAATCTCGCAGTATTGTTTTTCTTGTCTCCAGTCTGATCCATTTTCAAATGGAAAATCTTTTTAAATACAAATCTGATCATAAACCTTCCTCCTTATTACACCAGGACAAAACTCGCTATTGTACCCAGGACAAAGCCCAAACTTCTCTTATGTCTTATTTTACTTATTTTACTTTTTATTTTTCAATGTGGATATTAATTCTTCCAGGGAACCTTTCCTAATTCCTCACAGCAAAATCTCAGCATAGTAGGAAGTACTGTAATCACCTTTTTACTTATCTAATTCCCTTCTAGTAATAACGTGCTGGCCTGGGCTCGCATCACTCGCTGATTTAAGAAGGTTTTTGTTGTGTGCCACTGAGCTGATTTTCAACTCATAGTGACCCCATGCGACAGAGTAGAACTGTTCCATAGGGTTTTCTAGGCTGTAATCTTTACAGGAGCAGATCGCCAGGTCTTTCTCCCATGGAGCCACTGCATGGGTTCCAACCACCAACCTTTTGGATAGCAGCCGAGCACTTAACCATTGCCTCACCAGGGCTCCTTTTTTAAAAATAATATTTTATTGTGTTTTAGTTGAAAGTTTACGCAGCAAATTAGGTTCCCCTTGAACAATTTTCATACAGCTTGTTCTGTGCCACTGGATGCAATTTTTACAATGCGTCAGCATTCTCATTATTTCCATTCTGTTTGTTCGGTTTCCTTGATCTAGCTTCCCTTCACCTCCTTGTTTTCTCATCTTTGTTTTTTAGTAACTGTTGACTGTTTGGTCTCATATAGTTAATTGTTTAAGGGAGCACAATACTCACAGGTGATACTGTTTATTTTATAAGCCTATCTGTTAATTTGGCTGCAAGTTGACCTGCAGAAATTGCTTCAATTCCAAGTTCAAAGGGTATCTTAGGGCGATAGTCTTGGGGGTTCCTCTAGTCTTTATCAGTCCAGTAGGTCTGGACTCTTTCAGGAATTTGAGTTTTGTTCTACATTTTTCTTCCATTCTATCTGGGACCTTCTATTGTGTCCCTGGTCAGAACGGTTGGTAGTGGTAGCCGGGCACCATCTAGTTCTTTTGGTCTCAGGTCAGAAGAGGTTGTGGTTTGTGTGGGCTATTAGTAGGGCTCCTTTTTAAGAAGGTAGTGCTGTGGAATGGAACGGAAGGCCTACTATGTGCCAGGCAGCATGATGGGTAAAGACTACTATGGTGAGGCAACTGAAAGTACAGTATCCAAATGGGTTTCTCATAATTATGTATTGTTTCTTCAAAGGATTAAAAAGGCTAACCTAGTTTTTAAGACTAGTATAACATGCTTCTGACTATTTTCCCTGGGTGGATCACAGCAGTGATATGTACAATTGGGCCCTTTTTGTTGGCCATTTTCTGCTCTCTGCTTACTCTCAACAAGACTGTGTTTTTCACCCTGTCTTCAGTTTGATTTTCCTTTATTAAGAAAAAAAAACCAAACCAAACTTGTAGCCGTCGAGTCCATTCCGACTCATAGCAACCCCATAGGACAGAGTTGAACTGCCCCATCCAGTTTCCAAGGAGTGGCCGGTGGATTCCAAATGCTGTCCTTTTGGTTAGCAGCCATAGTACTTAACCACTGTGCAGCCAGAACCAGAAAGGGGATTCTAAATTAAGACTCTAAGATGGAGGTGAGAAAGAAGATACAGGGTACATGAGAAAAACAAACAAACAAACAAAAAGTGCATTTTTTACCTTGGAAAGGCAGGGAGTGAAATGAGCAAAAGAAAAAGACCATCAGAGTTGTGTTTAATTCTATGCTGTCTTGTGCAAACACATCATGATAAAAGTGTTAATCTAATGCAAGGGACGCTATGAAAATCTGTCAGTCCCAAATAGTGTTCCATCTTCAGGCGACTAGAGCTTTGCATTTCTTGGAAGCATTGATCAGTGTAAGTGCAGGCTGATCGAGGCTTTTGTGTTTGCCTTTAAATGTTAATCAATCACATTTTATTAAAAATTTAAGGCGAGTGAGAATGGAAAAGCATATGAGTCTGTGTTTATGACAAAGAAGTCAAGTTGAGATCCGTTCTGAAATGACTTGAGATTTTCATAATGTGTGGAATGTTAGGAACCCATGTGGACAGCAGATATTGGTGGTAGTAGCGGTGGGTGGAGGTGCGGGCTGGGGCTAACGAACATTTATTGACAAATCTCTGCTTTCCAAGATGAGCTACAAAGTGCCTTTCTATGATGTCTGGGCAGACCAGCAGTGCATCCAAGCAGTCATTCATTATTCCGCAAATAGTTATACTAATAATTATTACCATTTTAAGTGATTTGAATAATGCCGTTTATAAAGATATTTTTAAAGCTGAAAGTTAACAGGGAAAACACTACGAAACATGTTGGGAAGGAAAGCTGGGATTTAAAAGCAAAGTGGGAGAAAATTAACTGTTTTGCTCTCCTCTTAATTTAATTTTCTAAACCAGAAGAACTTTCCAAGCCATGAGCCTCACCTAAGTTTGAGATATGCCTTGAAACTGATCCCTAAAATCTGGAGAGATGGGAATGAGATAGAGAAGGTGGGAGATGAGTGGGGATAGGCAGCCAGGCAGGGTCTGCAGCTAACAGCCTACAGCCTGGAGCAGCCTTTTTTATTTACTCCATTATGCCTAACAAATACCATTTTCTATGTGGGCAGTATATGAAAAAGGTTATAAAGCGCTATCTAAACTAAGTATAGGGTAAAGCCGGGATTAAAATCAGGAGGAGATGCAAAAGCATAAAATATTCACGAAACACAAGGGTCAGACTGTGGGGATACAATGGTAAGTAAGATAGAAATGTGATATTTTCAAAAAGGCCAGTCTCTGGATGGTGAGGGATAAGTAAATAAGTAGTAACAATCCAGTGTGAAAAGTAATCTTTGGGGTGAACTATAAAGTACTATATATTCCCCAACCACCAGCTCCTGCCCCGTTCAGATCCTAAGATTTGAAGAGGGAGCTCTCTGAACTTCTCTCATTTCCCCTGCAAAAGAGGCTACATAGAATAGCTGCTTCTCATTTGGTGGGATGTCAATGTTCAGGGTAACTTGAACATGTCAGTCATGCCCCATCTGGACTGAATAGAGTGGCTTGTTAAGCTTTTAAGAAGTAGTATTTAACGGATAGAGTGTCAGGACTTGAAAAAATTGTTTGCATTACAGCAGGGAAAAGAACTCTGAAGGCAGGAGGAGGCCATCCCTGAGGACTTCTCACTTCTGGGCTCCAGGATGGCCTGGGCTCTGGTTCTCCTGCTCTCAGCACCTTGAGCTCATCTCTTATGAGCACACTTACCACACAGTCCTGTCTGTGGTTTTCTCATTACTTACCTAACTCTCCCACTTGACTCTAAGTGACCTGGAGGCAGAGATCATCCCGGAAATGTTGGTGGGATGAGTGAGCAAGAGCAAAAAGAGAGAACTGTAAGACAACTGGAACATCTATGTGAAGTAGTTGACATAGCCATAATGACTTGGAGAGATTGCTCTGGAAAGCTGGACATGAAATCTCCGTTGCTGGGGCTTCTGCTGGCTGTGAAATGGTGACATGGTATTATCGCAATTCTTCCATTGTAGCAAACACTTTCCAAAATATGTTCTTAGGTCTCTTTCCTAAAGTTACCCCCTCCAGAAAATCGGTATATGACAATGTCTGTATAAGTTACAGTTGTCTGAGTTGACCACCCGTCTCTCAGTTTGTCGTACTGTGGTGGCTTGCCTGTTGCTGTGATGCTGGAAGCTATGCCATCAGTATTTCACATACCAGTAAGGTCATCCATGGTGGACAGGTTTCAGCAGAGCTTCGAGACTAAGAGATACTGGGAAGAAAGGCCTGGCAATCTACTTCTGTAAATTAGCCAATGCAAATCTTACTGATCACAACTGAACACTGTCCAGCTCACTTGCTGTGGACACATCATCAGGAGGTATCAATCAGTGAAGGAGGACATCATGTTTGGTGAAGTAGAGGGCCAGCAAGAGTGAGAGAGACCTTCTGTGAGATGGGTGGTCACAGTAGGTGCAACGATGGACTTAAGCATGCCAGCAATAGTGAGGTGGACACAGGACCAGGCAACATTTCACTCTGTTGTACATAAGGTCTCCATGATGGCGTCTGTCTCTGTCTGTCTATCTAGCTATCTGTCTGTTGATCTAGGTATCTGTTGTTAAGTAAGTATAATCTAGCATGTGAGACCCAACAATACTGCTACACTTTCTCTGAAGTCGTCTTGTTGTTAGCTGCTGTTAAGTCAGTCCCCAACTCATGACACAACTAAGCAAAACGTCACTCAGTCCTGCACCAACCCTAAGATAGGTTGCAGATCAGACAATTGTGATCGTGTCCGATTTTCAGAATTAGATTGTCAGGCCTTTCTTCCTAGCTGTCTTAGTCTGGAAGCTCCACTTAGCAAGCCCAGAGCACTGTCATTAGCCCTAAGACTCGCTCTTTTGTTCAGCTTCTTTTCAATTCAGTGATATCTAAGGAGTTGACTAGGCGATACCTGGAGGGAAAATAGAGAAGAGCAAAATTCTTTGTTAGAATTGTTCTCATAGTTGAGCTTATATAATATAAACATCATCATAGCAACATGCAAGCCGCCACTGACAGAGAACTGGTGGTTGCACATGAGGTGCATTGGCCAGGAATCGAACCCAGGTCTTCCACCTGGAAGGTGAGAATTCTACCATTGAACCACTAATCCCCTGGCGTCATTTTAGGAGATTATTATTAATTAACACCATCATCTTCATTTTCCATCCAATTTGATTGTTTATGTTATACATATCTTTGATTTGAAGTAGTTGGATAACAGAGTCTCAATTAAGCTTTTCCTTTCTTAACCAAAAGAAAGATTATTTCTAAAAAATATGTAAAAGATATCCCAGAGGAATCAGGGAAACATGGGGTAGGGACTTTGGTAAACACTGCTGTCTGGATAAACATTTTGCTCTGAAATCTCGTAAAAGCAGACACATCCTGACGAGAAGATGACACGTGCAGGTAGTTCCTGACTTACAACAGGGTTCCGTTCGGGCAGCTCCGTCATAAAGTGGTTCTGATGTAAGTCGAATACCTCATTTTGTTTTTGTTTTCTTTATTATTGTCTTTTGTTATCTGTATCTTTATAAATCAGGCAGTGTTTTGAACAGTAAATCATAAAATTGAACATCTGTGAGTGAACATGTGAAAAGGATAACATCAGCAAATTACGTGCTGCAACATATACTAGCGACAAGATGTACAAAAAAAAAAAAAAAAGGATGGTCATACGTGCAGTTCGTTGTAACTCGAATACGTCATAAACCGGGGACTTGCTGTAATTTCTTTTTAACTCATCAACAGTGTTCTAATCTGGCTGAAATTCTGGGAAGCACTGGAAATTCCCAAAGCAAAGCACCAGATGTCATTTCTGGCTCCTGGATACTTGGTTGCTAAGAAGATGATACCTTCTCCCTCTGCCACACTCATCTGATGCCTGAGAGACAGGGAGTTGATGTAAGCAGTGCAGGGATCTAACAATGTCAACTGTGCTGACATCATCCTAGCTGTGCGGGGCTGATGGGAATTCAGGATATCAAACATCATATCAAGGGCAGCGACCAGGTGTGACTCATTTCCCTGGAGAAGCGGGGAGCGAGGAAGGAGAGGGCAGATTACCTCACACTGACACATAGGCAGCCTTTCAGGCTGAGCTATTTGACTGACTGGCTTACATAAAAGCGGCACAACCTTGCTCCGTTTTTCTCATTTTTCTACTGGAAACACTTTGTATTCTAATCCTGTGTGTCTCAGTATAGATTCGAGCATTTCAACATCATCATATATTAAAATATGCATTCCTTGGAATCATTACTTTTAATATTATATAAGCTCAACTATGAGAACAATTCAAACAAAGAATTTAGTTCTTCTCTATTTTCCCTCCAGGTATGGACTAGTGAATTCCTCAGTTATCACTGGATTGAAAAGATGCTGAACAAAAGAGCGAGACTTAGGGCTGATGTCACTGCTCTGGGCTTGCTAACTGAGTACAGCATCTCAGTATCCTATCAGAGCATACTGCCTTGTGCAAGGCATGGTGCACACTGAACGCTTAATAATTGCTTCTTGGATGAGTAATACAAAAAGCCTATAAGTTTGTGAGTATGGGTGTTAATATATAGGCTCGCACTTGCTTTATGGAGTTGATTTTTTATCAATTAACTTTAGGGGACAGTGGGTAGTGAAGCTAGGTACAGTAATCACTTCAGTGGTAACAAAAGTATAGATTTCACAGATCTCTTGTCTATTTGGAACGTTTCATTAGAATGATTGGGCTAGGGCAATTAAGACAGAAGGTAGTGTACGTCACGGCAGTTAGAGAGGCTTCTGCTTCCAGTGGTTTAGTGCTTAGAAGCAATGCAGGAGGCACAGGGAACTGACTCGTGGTTGTATATGCTTCAAAGTGATTCCAGCATTTTGTCACTCTGTGGAGTACTAATTTACTTATACTGACTTGTGTCAGCCAGAACACAAGGAACCAAACGACAATGATTGTTGTTACCTTGTACCTCAATGCTGAAAATTAGTACCACTTTTTCTTCCATCCGCCAGTTACGGTTAGTAAGATGGCATATGCACACAGTCTGTCACATTAGAATCGATGTGTATTGATTGTGACTGGTATAGATTGAATGGCACAGAAACAGACTAGTGTGTTTCTGATCAGTTGATAGCACACTACTTGTACAATATGGATGGTGTTGGAGGCAATGGGAGGGAAGAATGTGAAAAGGGAGGGGTGGCTTCTTTAGAAAGATATGTAGAATGACATGAAAAGCTCCAGGTTGTTGTTATGAGATAATAAGTAAGTTGATAAGAGAGATGAAAGGATGTTAGCATGTTCCTGGAAGGCATCTTAAATTTCTGATATCTGAAGCACATGTTGGGACATGTAGAACAAATTTCCATTTTATTTCCTCTGCTTTGAAAGTTACTTGGTAAGGAATTTCTCTGGCCCTCATCACAATTCCTAGTACAGAGAGACTGAGATTCACACAATAGTTGATAGTAACGTTTCCTGATGATGATGATGATGAAGAAGATGAAGCTAAACCCTAAACAAGTGATTTGTTACACTGGCTTTTAGGATCCTAGGATCCTCTAGACTATTCCAGGGGAATAGCTCCCTATGCTGAAGCATTGTCATCAACATTTCCCTGGATCATGACTGTTGTACAAGTCCCCTCATGTCTTCTCCTTCCCCTTTCACAAGCGCTTACCCAACTATTGTTCTGGGTCACTTTGGGGGTGATTTATCTGACTTGACGTGCTTCTACATGACTCTTAAGGAAGGAAGTAGAAACGGTAAAAAATAAGTGAAGTCATTATTCTAGAGACAGAATATTACTTCAGGTAAGAGGCTATGGTTGACGCTAGTTTATAAACTGTGGACTAAGGTAAATCTTCTCCCTGGGTACCCCACAGAGAAGAAAATAGCATCCCTATCACCAACGGACAGAACAACACTGCAACATATCTCCCTTTGTAGGTTAACCTTAATTCTCAGCCTGAGTTGGAAGGTGAAAATTTAGAAGCTATATGGGGGCAATTTTGATAACTGTTCAGTAAATTCCTCTTCCTAGGTTTTGTTCGGAGGGTATATGATGGGAGGTCATGCCTACATTGCTTCTGAAAGGAGACATAGTTGTGTCTCTCTTTGGATAATCATATCTAGTGAGGAAAACTCCTGGACAGTTCTGCTGCTATAGGCCACTGAATTAGACCAGATGTAAAGGAAGGATGTAGGGCTCTTGAACCTGAAATGCAGAATAGAGCTCCAATTACAAGCAGTGTTGCCTGTGCCTTTGTTGTCTAAAACAGACTATAAAACTATTATTAGCCCCCTTCTAGACTCTTTATAATGGAGCCCTGGTGGTGCAGTGGTTAAGAGCTCAGGCTACTAACCAAAAGGTTGGCAGTTCGAATCCTCCAGCTGCTCCTTGGAAACACTATGGGGCAGTTCTACTCTGTCCTATATGGTTGCTATGAGTCAGAATTGACTTGATGGTGAAGGGTTTTTTGGTTTTAGACCCTTTATAAAGGACAGTGTTTGTTCAGTGGTAGAATTCTCACCTTCCATGAGGGAGACCTGGGTTCAATTCCTGGCCAATGTTCCTCAAGTAGAGCCACCATTCCTCTGTCAGTGGAGGCATGCGTGTTGCTGTCATGCTGAGCAGATTTCAGTGGGGCTTCCAGACTAAGTCAGACTAGGAGAAAAGACCTGATGTTCTACTTCTGAAAATCAGCCAATGAAAACTCTGAGGATCACAGTGATCTGATCCTGTTGTGCATGGTGTTGCCATGAGTCAAGTGTCGACTCAATGGCTGTTAACAATAGGTCCTTTATGATAGAATTGTGTAATGAAGGATTATTATTAGAGTTGGGCTTACTTATTTGTCTTGATAAACTCTACTACTTATGAGACTTGGAAAGTGCATATGAAGATAATGAACTAGTTATTATAAGGACTAAAACTGCTGTCATAACGAGAGCCCAAAATACAGTGGTTGAAACAAGACAGTCACTCTGCCATTAAACCTGAGGCTTTTATGCCTGGGCCCAAGATGACAGTTCCATTTCTCTTCATCATCCAATCAGCCAATGAGAAAGAAGGAAAAGAGTCAGGGAGTGAATGCCCAATTGTTTTAAAAACAAGGTCTGAAAGGGACACACATCACTTCCTTTCACATCCCACTGATCAGAGTAAGTAACATGGTCACACCTATCTTCAATGGGAGACCCTGGTGGTGCAATTGTTAAGATCTCAGGTTGCTAACCAAAAGGTCAGCAGTTCAAGCCCATTAGCTGTTCCTTTAAGTTCAAGCCCATTAGCTGTTCCTTGGAAACACTATGGGGCAGTTCTACTCCATCCTATGGGTCACTGTGAGTTGGAATAGACTTGACGTCAATGGGTTTGGTTTTGATTATCTTCAATGAAAGGTTAGAAGGTCTTTTAATTAGGTAAAACTATTGTTATGGAAGAAAGGGAGAGCAGATATTGGGGGCAACTAACCATTGTCAAGCCTTGTTGTCAAGCCCTTGAATATCTGGGTTTGGAAGTTGCTGAAAGATAGCAAGGTACTCTACCATTGTAGCCTAGAAAAACCACTCTAACCTAAAGGAGACCAGTGGGTTTTTGCCTTTTTCAGTATCCAGAGGAGGAGCACCTATACAGGGAGGTGATAATACACGACACCAGGAGGAATTGTTTCCCCCTGTGACTCCCAAGAGAATGATTGTAAAATGTGCCCCCAAAACTCCCTTATAAGTTTCAGCAGGAACGTGCATGTACTCAAGAGATGCCAAGGAAACCTAAGCTCTGACCAGAGAATGATAACAGGGACAGCCAACAGACTTGGAAGCTGAGTAATGAAGAGAAGGGAGACTTTGGGAATGTTGCTGTGAGAGGGTAATGGACAGAAAGGTGTAATGTGGAAGAGAAATGCTTTGGGGGCATTGATCTGCACCCTATAGGATTTATAGAATTATAGGATTCAACCCTATAGAGAGTTGAGACTATTGAGATCTATACTTAGGAGGCTTTCAGAAAGTAAGACACTAGGAGCCAGTAATATCCAAGTCTCTAGGAAGAGGATGAAAAACTGCCAGATTGAGTGTTGGGCCAAAGAAAACTTTGTACTTGGACGTGACAGCTTCTTTTTACTACATGTGTTGCCATAAACGTGAAGGGGCATGTCAGTCCCTTATTTTGAACTTGAGAGGAATTTCGAGTTGACTTTTATAGAAATTCTACTTGGTGGAAGGGATGATGACTTCCCACTAGCAACATCAAAGCCATAGGTACAATGGACCTTTGGTGATGAAGATTTTGGGATATAATCTGAACCTAAGGTGGTTGTTAGAGAATGTAGTACCAGAAAGTGGTTGGCAATTTTATGACCTCTAAAGCAGGCCAAGTCAAATGTGGGCATGTTGTTAGCTAATGTGACTGGTTCCCTAGGGGTCCCGCTGGTACCCAGAAGAAGAAGAAGCAAGTAACTAGAAAGAAGGAGCCAGTAATATTCAAGTCTCTAGGAACAAGATGAAAAACTGCCAGACTGAGTGTTGGGCCAAAAAAGACTTTGTACATGAATGTCGCAGCATCTTTCTGCTACGTGAGTTGCCATAAAGGGGAAATTCTGTATAATTTAAAGAGATGGAGGATGTGCCACGGTGGTTTTAGTTAGAAGCCTTTTGTTATGCAAAACTATAGGGACTTCACTTACCCCAGAAAGGTAAAGGTCATGGTAAAAGACATGAGGCATGGTCTTTAGAATTGGCGTTGGAGGTTGGCAGGGCAGGGTGTAATATAGAAGAGAAGATGGGGTGATGCACACAGAACCCTGATCTAATCCCTTGGTCCAAGTTGTCTGTGAGTCACTGGTACTCAAAAAGCAATGAAAGGTTGGAGGATCCCTTAAGGAGTTCACATGACTCTGAGAATCTGAGAACCCTTGTCCTATTTTGATCTCATAAGACCCTCTGGGAATCACTTTACATTGACAGATGCCCCTGAATCTCCAGAACCTGTGATAAGTAAATTCTGACACTGATGTTGGACAGACCCCTTGTGTCTGTTCCTAGTAGGAACCTTCGCCTGGTTTTTGGTTTCATGGCCTTAGCCAAAATAGTGCCCTGAGCAGTCTACCCTCTCTGCAAAAGATGCAGAGAGGGAGTGGTCCCCTATCCAGACAGAAACTAGAAACTAGTTAATGTGAAGCTAAGACAATATTAGACAACTCACAACTCCCAGAATATTTCTAAGTATTTGCTCACAAGTTACCTGTATAGTTTGTACTTTTTGTAGCCATAGTCATGTCAAAATGGTATGCAAGTGGTTATGCCTTTATGCTATTAAGATAGGATTATGATGGCATTTGGCCAAGAGAGCCAGAGTATCCACGTCCAGCTCTTTACTGGTCATTCCCACCCAGGAGCACCCTAAGAAATTATTTTCACAGAGGAGGCAAATCAAAGAAAAGTAACATTGGTACCAGCAGACGTTTTGGACCAAAACTCCAATATGCAGACCTCTGGTAGACTCGGGTGGCCTCGATGGGAAAGTCCTTTACTTAAGCTACGTATATTGAATGGCTTAACACCAAAGAGGCTGAAAGGCCTATTTGCTTCATTTTCACCTCTTAGCTAAAATCTGGGCTTAGATATTACAATTTAGACTGCATACGCCCTTGGGAAGCAGAAGGGAGTTCAAGCGTGTCTTAGTCATCTAGTGCTACTGTAACGGAAATACCATGAGTGGATGGCTTTAACAAAGAGAAGTTTATTCTTTCACAGTCCAGGAGGCTACAAGTCCAAAGTCAGGACATCAGCTCCAGGGGAATACTGTCTCTGTTGGCTCTGGAGGAAGGTCCCTGTCATCAGTCTTTGCTTGGTCTGGGAGCTTCTCTTTGCAGGAACCTCAGGTCCAAAGGATGTGCTCTGCTCCCGGCACTGCTTTCTTGGTGGTATGAGGTTCCCATGTGTCTCTGCTCGCTTCTCTCTTTTATATCTCAGAAGAGATTGGCTTAAGACTCTATCTAATCTTGTAGACCTCATCAGTATAACTGCTGCTAATCCATTTTATTAGATCATGGTGATAGAGTTTATAACACACAAGGAAATCACATCATATTACAAAATGGTATACAATCACACAATACTGGGAATCATGATCCAGCCAAGTTGACAGATATTTTTAGAGGACACAATTCAATCCATGACAAGGAGATTGAGAGACTTTTTCCTCAATGTTCAAGGCAGATGAATGGGGGTGTGGATAATCTCTGCCAAGAGGGTCCCTTTTCCTCCTACTTAGCAGATATTTATTCCATTGTCTCTCAGGAGGTGCAAGCTTTGAATCATGTCTTAAATCTCCAAATTTCTGGGATGATGAATGTCCTGAAAGGAACTTCAAGGCCATTCTTAATAGCTTTTGAAAATTTCAACTCTTGGAACTAAGGCTTAGTGTGTGTCTTCTTATTTGACAATTTAGATCAGCCCATCTCTTATTTGGGGTGCAGAGGAAGTTAGGCAGTAGAGGAGATAGTCAGAGAGGAGCTACCCATCCATTTCCATCCACCAAGAAGCTCCTTCTAGAGGCCAATAATTGCTTTGTTCTCTCCAGATATTTTATGTTGTTCTCAGCATAATGAAAAATTTCAGAAACAGGCCATACCTGGTAGGATATTCCTTATTGAATGTTCTCTTTTCTGCTATTAAAACATTTAAGTTTCTCGTTTCCCAGGGCTTATTGTGACATAGATTCAGTGCATGAATATTGAGAAAGGGTGAATAGAAAATACTTGGGACCCCACGAGCAGACACAGTGTGACTCAGACCCTCACGGTAATTTCAATGGCATCATGTGAAATAGAATTCAGAGCTCTCGCCGTAGGGTCACTGCCCTGATCAGATCAACCTTCCTCTCCTTTGAAGAAATGCTGCCCGTGGCAAGTTCTGCACATGTTTTAAATAGCTCGTTATTTTCTGACAGGATCCTTTGCTAATGTTAAGTTATTTAGATATTATTTTCCTGATGTTTATTTCAATCTTTTTTTTTCTTATTTTGCTACACTAATTTTGTTTTAAATCTCTTATCTCCTGAAGTGCACCCCTTTCTTGCCTGGGGATATAGTTTTCCGTTTGACACTTCCATTTTGATTGAGAGATAAAAGATAAAGGCTCCTCTTTGTACAAAGGACAATCTATTATTTATGTGAGTCAGAGAAATGTGTAGCTTTTTTTCAGTGTGTAGGAAACGGAGGAAGTGAATTTCCAACTCATCTGATTGATAGTTATATTAAAGGTTGTAGTCATTTAAATAAGTCCCTCTGGATTGATATGATAAGAGCCTTATGTTTTCCTTGAAATATTATTTGAGTAAATATTTGATATTTATATTTTATTGCTTGTCCTGCTGTATTTTTCAACTATCGTTCACTAATGAATCACAACACGAATGTTGTAAAATGTTAACTGTTGAATTTGGGTTTTGAAAAATAATTTTCAACAAAACCGTATTTTTAAAAATTGTGTGCTTCTTAAAAACAAATATTGACATTAAGGTCCAATGTTATTGCATCGATCTCTCTCCAGCAGCTCTGAAAAATCCCTTCAGGCAATATTATTTAACATAATTGGTTTCTTAGCATACTAGGAGATGAGATATGTAGTCTAGTGTTCCAATGTGGAACTGGAATAATCATACAGACCAAAGCAAAACCAGGATTTCATTTATACTAGGGACTGGCAAATTTTTCTAGGTTGAAGTGTTCATATTTGTTATTGTTTTCCTTTCCTTTGACCCTCACCCAATGCATCATTGCATATTAGAGGACACTTTCAAAAAGAAAACGATATTTTCCTCCAAAAACCCATGTGAGATAAGGATTGATTTTTTTTTTTTTCATTTATATGCCATCAAGTTGCTCTTTAACTTTTTGCTCATTTGGTTGGAGGTATTTTAGGAGTTGTCAATTTGAGTATTATCCAGAAGTAGTGATGTTACCGGACACAATGGGTTCACCCTTTGTAGTCTCGTTAAGAGTAACTAAGAGTCAAGTGGATTTAAAGCAAGGCATAGTTTATTACTCACAGCGCGTAAGGAGACAGGGGGATCACTCCCAAAGCACTGTGTCACCGAACAAAGGACTGGAGAAGTTTTGTACTACGTGGGAAAAGGGAAGTTATACATATTCATTAATTTCATACATATTCAAAAAGGAGGTGGGCTAGGATTTGGCACGGAAGTGGCTGACAGACTTCTCGCTTCTGAAATGGGCTCGGTCACCGCTCGATGACGTATGTCTGGTGATTTTGGTTCGTTGGCATGGGTCGTTTGGTTCCTAGGCTATACTCACTATGAGATAGGGCCATCGGGCAGTCGAGCTGGTCTCTTACCGAGCATGCCCAGGATTCTAGTTCTAATTGGTTGATCTGAAAGACAGCGGAAAGTGGAAAGATTAGGAGGAAGCGGCATAAACTTTAACTTCGAGTGAAGTAAGCAATGTTTTGTGGTTGACACCATTCTTCTAGAAAAATTTTTAACTGACATAACTTGTTGTTTAAGGCTTTTCTGCCCCTAGCTAGTTTCAGTGATACTAATTCATTATGTGTATCAGCAACAGAGACTCAACTATTCTTAGTACTTTCTGAGTAGTATGTAGATACTAAAAGTAACCTTTTGATTCACTATCAAAATTTACACCCGTTTGAATCTCCTGAGTCCCCGAACTCACATTGAAATAATCATAAATTGCTTTTACAACATTAAAACTGCTTTGTAACGTACTCTTGTTTGGAAACAAATGGGCCATCAGAAGTATCTTTACAACAATGATGTTGGTTTGGCTCCCATGGGATCCCAGGCCTTTCCTCTTAGCTCCAGGTTCTACCCACCATGGTCATGCTCTGTCGTGTTCCCATTCCTTCCTGTCACCTTGCGTGCCCCTCATCCAGAGCCCCCTGGTCAGGAGCCTTTGGGCCTTGTTATTTTTCTATCCCATCTATTGCTGTGTAGAAATCTAGGCAATCTTTGTTTAAGAGCATTTCTGCTCTTAATAAATCTGACTTTTTGTAATTCCGAATTCATGAGAATCAAAAGCATTGGTTTTGATGAGGGCTTTGAGAGACCGTTTTGAAAATTAAAAAAAAATAAAACAGAATAATGACTAGCTGAACTCTATGGCCCTTCTGTGAACACCTCAACTCCCCTCGAGGCCATGCGGATGCCTCTGACTGACCAAGGGACTCTCATGTACGAGGAAAAGAACAGCACGAAGAATAGTATTTCAAGTTGTTATTTATTACATTCACTGCATTTTATAGGTACATAGTCTTAAGGCGATTTCTGAGACGAGTTTTTATAAGGTATATAAAACAACAACTATTGAATCCCCTCTTACCCTTAAATGTCCCTCTGGAACATCGCAGTATTGGAGCCAGCAAGCTGGTGAAGTCCTGAGGTTGCTTTTTCTCCAGGGGTCTGACGCAGTGGGTGGCGTGCAGGGGAGAGCATGTGCTGAGGCTTCTTTTCATTGCTACTTTGGTGAGAGACCAATATCAGAGGAAAAGGTTTTCTTTGTTGGGAGCTTTCTGGTATAGGCCTGGTTTTGGGTTTCACAATGAGAATCTCGTCTGCAGAGCTTGCACATCTTGGGAAGGCTGTCCTTGCCTACTTGCCTCTTAATCCTGCTTTCATTCTCTGCAATGGACCCTGCTTTCAGATGTGCTTTCTCCCCATGGCTCAGCAGGGGACCTGATTAGTATTTATTTGTCTCTGGATCTAAAAAAGAGCTCCTCTTGGTGGTCACTCCTGGATGACAGACTTGGACAGCCTGACCTATGCGGTACTGAGGGAGCATAAAACCATAGCAGTTGTCATTGAGTCAACTCAGACTCATGGTGACCCCATGTGAGTCAGAGAAGAACTGGGATTCATGGGGTTTTCAATGGCTAAGTTTTTGGAAAAGGATCGCCAGGCTTTCTTCTAAGGCACCTCTGAGTGGATTCAGAACCGCCAACCTTTCCATTAGCAGCTGAGGTCACTACCGTTTGCATCACCCAGGGACTCCATAAAATCATAATAAAGAAGTAAATAAGCCTCACTAGAGGGTATTCACAGAGTCAGAGATTCCTAGATGAGCATCTAGTATAAATGACTTCCAGTGAAGTGGATGGAAGAGTTCAAAGATGCTTTAAAAAAGAAGATAATGACAACTCTAGGGAGTTGTGATAAGACTACAACAATACAATACTTTATGGAATTAAAACATTTTAAAAATCATTACAAATAAACAACAACAAAAAAAGATGATTAGTTGCTAGAACTGAATTTGTGGCTTAGAAGATGCACTGGAAGAGATACATCTCAACAGAGAGCAAAACCAGAGAGATACCATGAGCTCAGAGACTTGGACTAAATCACCAGAAAATCAAATGAGAATTTCAGAAGGAGAAGGAACTTACAGAGAATTGAAATTTTAGAAAGTAATATATATATATATATATATATATTAAATCTGTAAATTAAAAAGCCTTATTGAAGTTGAGACAGGATTGATTAAAAGAAGATACACACGTAGGTATACCTTGGTGAAATTCTTGAATTACAAAGACAGAGAAAACATTTTCAAAGCTTCAGGCAGTATGGTGAAAAGCAAAACAAACAACAACAAAAAGCCCAGGTTATTTTAAAATGGGAAATATGACTTGCATGGAAATTTTCATCTCCAACATTGGAAACTAGAAGGTAGTGGAACAATAGCTCCAGCATATTGAGAGAAAAGGAACATGATCGAAATATGTGTTGAAATGTTTACAGAAAATGTAGGAAACTATTGTATTATCAGTAGCCCTGGTGGCACAGAGGTTAAGCTCTTGGCTGCTAGCCTAAAGATCGGTGATTCGAACCCACCACCTGCTCTGTGGGAGAAAGATGTAGCAATCTGCTCCCATAAAGATTTACAGCCTTGGGAACTCTATGGGGCAGTTCTACTCTGTCCTATAGAGTTAGCATGAGTCAGAATTGACTTTACAGCAAAGGGTTTGGTTTTTGGTTTTTCCTTAAGAAAGCAAACTCAAAAATTATAAAGGAAAAGATAGACATATTTGATTACAAAAAAGTAAAAGTGTTTTTATGATAATAGGCTCCATAAACAAAATCAAAAGATAATTTTTTGATTGATTGGGAAAAATTATATGCAACCCAAGTGACAGACAAAAAGCTAATACAATTTGGTTCCACATATTGATGAGAAAAAAGATTGAAAAGAAAGAAAATGAGAATAGGCAATTATGATAAGAGGAAAAATCTAAGTGGGTTGTAAACATTTGTAAAGACTCTTTGCCATATTAATAGGGAAATGAAAATTAAACCAGCAAGGATGTACTGTTTTCTGCCCATCAGATTAGAAGAAATTGCAGAGTGATAAAATCTAGTCCTGGCAGGGATACAGGGAAGCTGATGTACTGATAGATTGCTTTGGCACTTTGTAATGTGAAGTGTTACAACCTTGCTATGAAAAATAATCTAGAAATTTCTATTAAACTTTAAAAGCACACATATCCATGACCACTGACCCCACTCTGGAGATTCTACACTGCAGAGAAATTAAAAGTGGAACAGAAGGCCGTATGCACAAAAATGTGGTGCTGTTTGTAGTGGCAGCATTTCCAGAGAAGAGGTGAACAATCATTGAGAGAAGAATGGCTGAAAAGGGACCATTCTGCAGTTTTTACCAGGAATAAGTAAACCCTTTTATTAAGGAACAATATTCAGCCGAAGGGTAATATGCAGTATTTGAGATTCCGTTTTCAGAAGACAAACAATGACAACAACCACAAACTACTCATGTGCATACTTCTGTTTGCAAATATTTGTGCAGGCGTGGGCAAGATGTGGAGAGAG
The DNA here is from genome assembly GCF_000243295.1 of Trichechus manatus latirostris. Lineage (NCBI taxonomy): Eukaryota > Metazoa > Chordata > Mammalia > Sirenia > Trichechidae > Trichechus > Trichechus manatus. The sequence continues at coordinate 18,623,549 of NW_004443962.1, read as the reverse complement.
ACAAAGACTGGTTCTCTCTGGAGAGTGAGCGTGGAGAGAGGTTGAGGAAGATATGTTTTTGACACATTTTTGCATTTTTTTTACTAATTGTAATAAACAGGTATTTATTTTATATTTAAAAAATAATATATGTGTATATGTATACACACACACATATATATAATTTTGTGTTAATTGAATAGGCTAATATTGAGAAGGGATTTGTTGTTATGACTTCCTAATCTATGGAATGTTTTGTGGGATGCTTGGGATGTGAAAGAAATAATTCATAATGTTCATTTTATTGAGTTCTTACAATATAATTTATGTTTATTGATAATGTAGAGATATTATAATCAACCTATAACTTCTATAGTATAAGCTTCCTGAGGACAGTATCTTACAGATTTTCAAGCCTTTCTCAGGATTTTGAACAGCTTTTGTTGAAAATAGGGTAAATGAAAATATCTCCCAAATTGTGCTTTTTAAAAATCATTTGCTATGATCCTTCCAGACTTCAACAAAGGAGTAAAATAGATTTTATTGTGTTTGGAACATCAACAATTGCAGTCTGGATTCAAGCATCACTGTTCAATGCACCCAACTTAAAGGATGCTTCACATCCCACTAGGCTGGAGGTAAATACATTCAAGGCTTTGAGAGTGTCTCTTGAGGGTGTTCAGCAGAGACAGCCTCTCAGCTTTACTTCAGGATTTTAGCTATCAAAGGAAGCAAGGTAAGACTACCTTGTAACCAACTGAGGGTTGCTGGGGCCAGCCTATGAGTTAGTTATAGTCATCAATTTTAACTCAATTTAATACTTTAAATGATTTCTGTGATTTCAGGTCTTAAAGGAAGCAGGATGTCTCATATAGCATAGTGATTCAGAGTGTGGGCTGTAAATCCCTGCTGCCTAGGTGTGAGACCTGCTTTGTCACCTGTAAACTTTGAAATCTTGAACAAGTTAATCTCTTAATCTCTTTGTGCTCAGAGGCCTCTTTTGTAAAATGAGGATATTAAGAGTACCTACATTCTAAAATTTTGGGACTATCTTAGAACATAGGCACATAAGAATGCTAAATGAAGATAGTAACATTTATCTTAGGCTTGCTCATGAAGATTATAAATATACCTGGAGATTATGGCTCACAGTTCAGGCACGCACAGGACTGGAGACAGAAAACAATCTTTTATGAATGATCTCTAGCAACAGAAAAATCTTGCATGAGCAAATCAGCAGTTCGAATTTTTGAAGTCTTTTCTCTCTCTTTTAATTATTTCCCATTTTTTCTTTTTATCTTCTCCCCAAACTCAGTGGAAGTTCTTTGGACTTTCTTATGCTTTTGTTTGCAGATATCACCTTGGGCTTATGTATTAGTTATCTAATGGTGTGTAACAAATTATCCTAAAACTTAGAAGCTGAAAATAGAAATGAACAGATATTATTTCACACAGTTTCTGTGTGTCAGGAATTCTAGAGCAGTTTAGCTGGGTGATTCTGGCTCAGGGTCACTCAGGTGGTTGTAGTCAAGATGGTGGCCAGGGCTGCTGTCATCTGACTGGGGCTAGAGGTTCAATAACAAGATGGCTGACTCATGTGGTAGACGAGTCAGTGCTGGCAGTTCTTCACCATGTGGACCACTCCACAGACTGCCTGAGTGCTCTCATGACATGGTTGCTGGCTTCCTCCAGAGCAAGTGACGGAAGAGAACACAAAGCAGAAGCCACAATATATTTTATGTCTTAGCCTTGGAAGTCACATACTGTCATTTCTGTAATATTTTATCAGTTATTCAGTTATTCAGTATGGGAAGGTATAATACAAAGGCATGACTATTAGGAGGCAAGAATCCTTAGGGGCCATCTTAGACACTGACTACCGTAGCTTTTTACCCATTTCATATACTTCATTTGTTCAGTTAGCTCATTTGTGATGCATCTCTTCTAGCCAAGGCACTAAGCCGGGTGCTACAGTGGGACATAAAGATGTGTAATTTGTGAATTCTGCTTATAAGAGCTTAGTATATTGTGATTAGGATGAAACACCCCCTCACATAGCTGCAGTACAATGTAGTGTGGGATGAATGTCATGCAAATGGTGATGTCAGTGAGCTCTTTATTACTTTTTACTGTACTTTAGATGAAGGTTTACAGAGCAAATTAGTTTCTCATTAAACAATTAATACACATATTGTTTTATGACATTGATTGCCAACCCCATGACATATCAACACTCTCCTTTCTCGACCTTGGGTTCCCTATTACCAGCTTTCCTGTCCCCTCCTGCCTTCTCATCCTTGCCCCTGGGATGGTGTGCCCCTTTAGTCTTGTTTTGTTTTATGGGCCTGTCTAATTTTTTGCTGAAGGGTGAACCTCAGGAGTGACTTTAGTACTGAGTTAAAAGGGTGTCCTGGGATCATACTTTCAGGGTTTCTCCAGTCACTACCAGACCAGTAAGTCTAGTCTTTTTTTGTGAGTTAGAATTTTGTTCTACATTTTTCTCCAACTCTGTCCAGGACCCTCTATCGTGATCCTTTCAGAGCAGTCGGCGGTGGTAGCCTGGTACCATCTAGTTGTGCTGGACTCAGTCTGGTGAAGGCTGTGGTAGTTCTGGTCCATTAGTCCTTTGGACTAATCGTTCCCTTGTGTCTTTGGTTTTCTTCATTCTCCCTTGCTCCAGATGGGGTGGGGCCAATGGAGATCACCACTCACAAGCTTTTAACACCCCAGATGCTATTCACTAAAGTAGGATGTAAGAACATTTTCTTTATCAACTATGTTACGCTAATTGAGCTAGATGTCCCCTGAGACCATGGTTGTTACAGCCCTTAGCCCAGTAATTTATTCCCTCAGGGAGTTTGGATGTGTCTATGAAGCTTCTATGACCTTGCCTT
>NW_004443962.1:18588083-18611985 GCF_000243295.1 Trichechus manatus latirostris | reverse complement strand
TGCTTGGTGGTGTGATGTTAAGTGCACGGTGCAGGTAGGCAGGATGTAGTGGGGAGATTGTTATGTGTGGAGCTAAGATGGATATGGGAGAGAGGAAAGAGGAATAGGAGCAAAAAACATACAAACAAACAAAAAAGAATGTTAGGGGGACCTTGCCGTTGGAGTGGAGAGATGATAGACTATGAAATGGAGAAAAACAGAAAGGGGAAGAGGAAGAAAAGAAAAGAAAAGAATGAATAAATAAGAATCGGAAAGGTTAAAGAACCACAGAGTTCCCAGGGATCCCACCGGTGCAGCTATGAGGTGTGGGGAAGTCGCTCTCAGGTGTTGCAGTACAGCCTGGCTAGAAGGCATAGAGGTATACAACACCAGGTATTCAGGGAACAGAAAGAGAAGGAAGATATAGAGAGATGAGAAACTGAGTAATGAAGTAAGACAAAAAGGGGAAAAGAGGGGAAAGAAAACAAAACAAATTAAAAAAAAAAAAAAAGAACAAGAAAATGCCCCAAAAAAACAGAAAAAAAAAAACCAATGAGAAAAGAAATGCCCTTAGGGATCCCTCTGCACGTCTATGCAAGTCGAGAGGGTAGTCTCCTTGCCACGCAGCACTGCCTGGCCAGAAAGGGCTCCCAAATGAAGAAAAGGAAAAGAAAACAAACAGTTCAAAACAAAGAAATGAACAAAAGTCCCGGTTTCCCACCAGCGCAGCAGCCCAGACCGGGAAGCAGCTCCACGCTCGAATGGAGCTCCACAGCCCCTCAGGAAGAAGCAATGATGGTGCACGGAGCCAGGTATTTGAGCGAAAGGAGGGGGAGGTGGTGAGAGGTAAGGAAGAAATCAAAAGAAGTGGAAAAAGCAACACCAGCAGGCAACAAATGGCACTCAGAGAGCCGGCCGTTCGGGTATGTGGAATCCAAGCAGCTGGTGTTTCCTGGACAAGAGATTGAGGCTGCGGTAAGCAGAGGAGGCTGAGTGGGGGTGAAGAAGGGTTGGGGGTGGGAAAGCATATATCACAGATTACCGGTTGTTTTGTCTCTTGCTGGAAGCTCTGTGAAGCTGCTTTCTCGTACCCCCTGTTTGCTGGTCTCCGATAGGAGTCCAAGATGGCGGATCCACGCTGCGTTAGCTGGTAGGGGACCTCTGCATGAATCTCTCCTTGCTCTCCATTCTCTGTGTCAGTTTTCTCACTCCATTTGGTGCTTGGCTGAGTTCTTTATCTCTTCATTTGATGTTTTAGGGTTTCAAGATTGTTGTTTTTCTGTTCGGCTTAGGTTTTTGGATCTTTGCTGTGGAGGGACGGCGTGTTGCTTCTGCTTAGAGCACCATTTTGCTGGAAGTACTATGTTAAAATTCTTTGAACCCACTCAGTAAGAAATGGGAGCCAATGACATTTTTTGAGCGAGTAAGCAATGTTATAAAAAGGGACTTTTAGGTTATTATCTAGGAGGAATCAGAGATGGAGAGATCAGAGACAGAGAACCTGGGTAGAAAAATATGATAATAGTCCTAAGGAGAGCAGGTAATACAATAAATGTAGTAGGATTAGAAACTAAGACACAGGAGCAATCTTGAAGGAGAAATTTGCCGATTTTTTTATTTACTTATTTATTTTTTAATTGTACTTTAGATGAAGGTTTACGGAACAAACTAGCTTCTCATTAAACAATTAGTACATATATCATTTCGTGACATTGGTTGCCAACCCCATAACATGTCAGCACTCTCCCCATCTCAACCTTCGGTTCCCGATTACCTGCTTTCCTGTCCCCTCCTGCCTTCTCCTCCTTGCCCCTGGCCTGATGTGCCCATTTAGTCTCATTTTGTTTTATGGTCCTGTCTCATCTTTGGCTGAAGGGTGAACCTCAAGAGTGACTTCATTGCTGAGCTAAAAGGGTATTTGGGGGCCATACTCTCAGGGTTTCTCCAGTGTCTGTCAGACCGGTAAGTTGGGTCTTGGAAATTTGCAGAATTTAGCAACAAATTGGATAGTAAAGCAGAATTAGAACCTCAGGAAAGATTCTGTTGAGCTCAACTAGTAACCATGATGGTGGCCAGGGGATGGAAAGGTGGTGGCCAGGGGATGGAAAGGTGAGAAGATTATGGAGTGAGAAGTAATATAATAATTGAGAGTATAGATTTTGGAATTATATGGACATGGTTTCAAATCCAGCTTTCCACTTCTGGCTGGTTGTTATGGTTTGAGTTGTGTCCTCAATATGGATTGTTATAGATTGAATGTGTGCCAACTTGGCTGGGCTATGATTCCTAGTATTGTGTGATTGTCCACCATTTTGTCATCTGATGTGATTTTCCTATGTATTGTAAATCCTGTCTCTATGATGTTAATGAGATGGGATTAGAGGCAGTTATGTTAATGAGGCAGGACTCAATCTACAAGATCAGGTTGTGTCTTAAGCGAATCTCTTTCGAGATATAAAAGAGAGAAGCGAGCAGGGAGACATGGGGACCTCATACCACCAAGAAACAAGAACCAGGAGAATGACGCGTCCTTTGGACCCAGGGTCCCTGTGCTGAGAAGCTCCTTGACCAGGGAAGATGGATGAAAAAGACTTTCCCTAGAGCCGACAGACAGAGAAGGCCTTCCCCTGGAGATGGCACCCTGAATTCAGACTTCTAGCCTCCTAGATGCTGAAAGAATAAATTTCTCTTTGTTAAAGCCATCCACTTCTGGTATTTCTGTTATAGCAGCACTAGATAACTAAGACACTGGTAAACTGCTTAATTTGCAGGAATCTCATTTTCCTAACCTGTAATGGGATTCATAATAGGGAGTTGAGGTGTCAATGTGATGTTTGGCATATAAAGCTCTTGGTGTGGTGGCTGGCACATGGTAATGAATGGTAGATTCACTGAGATGGTAGACTTCCGCTACTGCAATTGGAGACAGAGATTTTCCAAAGATCTTTTAGACTAGGTGATCAGAATTGCTGATCTCTTTCATGATTTGATCAGTCCCCTGCTGCTCATAGTTCTGTAGATGAGTACTCACATGTGCTTGTATTCTCAGCAGGTGTCAGGTAAAAGAGACTGACAAAACCATCGGTGAGTGTGCCAATTAATAAACATACAACAGAGTTCATGCTCATTCCGTATGAACTTAAGTTCTTGTTCAGTGGCTTTAGGTATAGTCTGTCCTTCACTCCAAATTAACAAATGAGGATTGGTGTCCACTTGTGGGTTCCTTCCCAATGGTAAAACATATTAATATAAATTACACGCTTGTAAAGTTATGTCTAAGAATCATAAACACAATACCTTAATGATTATCTTTAGATGAACTAAGGCTAATAGAAAGAAGTTAGCATACTTGGAATTATTTACCAAATAAAAATAAATTTGTCAGCAATCTTTGAGTTGCAAGTGGCAATAAATGCAATTTAAGCCGGTTTAAATAAGAAGGGAAATTTATTCAAGTAACTGGGAATTCCAAGGGTGATAGCTTCAGGCAAAGCTGTAAAAGGGCTCCAACAATGTCTTCAGGATTCTCTCTTTTGGTACTTGACTCTGTTTGTATCTGGATTAGGTCCTTTCTCAGGCAGGCTCTTTCTTTCAGTGGTAGGACAGCTTTATGCCCTTAATCTGTCTACTCAGAAACTTTATTAGAGAGAGGGCACATCTCTCTTCTGGTGGCTCTGTAGACTAGTCTCAGGATTAGCTCAGATTCCATCCTGTGTCTTTCCCTGAAGCAATCTCTGTACCAAGGGAGTGTGATGTTGTGATCACCTTTGCCTGCATCGCGGGCCTTCTCCTGCAACCGGAGATGGAATCTTATCTGAATGCCATGGATTGAGAGTGGGAAGTGGTATTTCCCAAGGAAAATCAGTATTCTATTACCAGGGACACGGAAAGGGATACTGTGAAGGCAAAAAAATTCCCACAAAAATTCCCTACAGCTCATCGGTTGTTAGTCAAGAGTCAGGTATAAAAGATAGTGCCAAGTACAAGTGCAAGAACCTTAATTACGCTCTTCTCTGTAGTTTTCTGCTTTTTAGCCTGCTAACCCTGTGATAGCGCTTTGTAGGCAATCAATACTTGCTGAATTGAGCTGAACCTGATCCAGACTCATACTTCCTCACAAGGTTGAGTGATTCAGGTTTGCTCCCACAACTCATTCTATTTCATTTTCAGAGCCATTTGTGCAGATACATGATACAGAGCAGGAAACCAGGGGTTCTGAGAACACATCTCCACATTTTTCTTAGGCTGACACTGCCCTCCCCCCTTCCTGCCCCTTGAGTCTCCCAAGACCTCTCCAGAGAAGGAGAAATGGATGTCTCCAAACAACTAATGTTTTTTGAGAGGAAGCCCTGGTGGAAAGTTGGAAAAACTGTACCAGATGTAGAAAATTAATAAATTGATGGAAAAACTTAAGCTGCTTCTAGGTGAGAGAAAAGAAGGCAACATCTCTTTCCAAGTGCTCTGGAGGAGCATATCAGGGCACTTTAATCTTTGATGAACGTGGCTGAACTCTTTCCACCACTCCAGGAAAGACAGAAGTGTGTACAAGGGCCCATCCTGTGTTGGCTCACCTCCACCGTCAACCCTGTCTTCTGCATAATTATCAGGCCTTAACTTTCTCTACTTCTACTATTTTGCATTTCCTTTTTCAGACAAGAAGATCTGATAAGTGAAATACATGTGGAAAATGCCAGCCCGTTATTGTAATAGGAGAGCTCTGGAAAGGGAGCCAGGAGTTCCAGCTAGATGGCCTCAACCTCTGAGTCTCAGCTTCCTTTTCTAGAAGACAAGCACTCTTCTGATCTTTAGAACATTAATTTTGCCATGAAATGAACCTAGGCAGTACATACTAAATCTTTTTTGTTTTTGAAACATATTATTGTGTTCAAGTGTCTGAATTAGTCTGCCATAGAAAGGAACCTGTTTAATTTTATTTGTTAAACAAACTTAGTTGCGCAGAGAAGTTTTCTTTTTATTTTTTCCCCATTTTTGGTTTCCTCTGTTAAGATACGCAGACTAGTTTTGCTTAACATCAGTTTGGGAAGAAGTCACCCAGATAATTTCCCAAGTACCTTCCAACTCTAAAATTCTGTAGCCAACTTTAAAAGTTCTTCACATTGAGAAGCCATTTTATCCCACTTCCTTCACAATGTGGTAGAATAATTATTGAAAACTTATTTTGTGTTTGTTCTCTACTCGTTTATCTACCTCCACCCCCATTCTAAGTGGATAGCAAGGCTTTATAATCCTTTTCCTTAAGGATTTGGTGGGGCAGAAAGGAGAAGTAGAACAGCTTTTCTTGTCTTTTGTGAAAGCCTAGATTCTATTGAAGAGATTGTGCTCACTGTCCTGGAGGAAGAGAGAGGCCTGGGAAAGCAGTGAGAAACTGCAGATTCCCTGAAATGGGGGAGAGGAAAGAAGGTGTTCATACTCTAGCCCCTGACAGGGCCCCACCAAAGAGGAATGGTATATGGCACTAGAAGAGGTTGGATCCGAAGCATCAAAGTTTCCAGTCTTGTCAAAAATTCTGATGGCCAGTGCCATGGGCTATTGCTCCCTGGACCTAAGGGACCATATAGGCAGGGGCTTGGGATAACTCAACAGTTAGCACTGGGGACTAAGGACCATCACCAAGAGCCTCCTTGATGTCTTGATTCTTTAGAAAATCCTGTTCCTTTGTATTTTTTGAGGGACAGAAACTCAAAGAATGAAGTTTCATTTTCTACTAGTTTGGGGGGATAGAAGTTTAGAGTCAAAATTAAATTGACCTTAAAAAAGAAAAATATTCTATTTCTCACATATTCATTCAATAATTTTTCATCACACAAGTCCATTCAATAATTTTTAATCACACAAATTATTTAACTTATTCCCAATGGTTATGCAAAAAATTCTGTTTTTAGCCGCATCTTCTAAACTGTCAGACTACTCTCCGGGGTCCAAAGCTGTGCTGGACATCTTCCAGTTATCCCTCCAGACCCATTTTCCACCCCGCCCTAGGGCCTTGGGAGGCTCACCTGTATGACTACATCAGTGGGTTCTCTTGCTCTCTGGACTCCGCTAGGTTCAGACAATGAGGAGGCTAGAGGGAGAGAGGAGAAAAGGTCAGCATAGTGAGTCCCCTGGCTTCATCTTTGAGAGTTCATTATAGGCTGGATTCACCCCTCAACCATTACTATTGTGAGGATGGCGCAGGACCGAACAACGTTTTGTTCTGTTATACAAAGGGTCAATGAGTCAGAACTGACTCAGCGGCACCTAACAAAAACAACAACACATTTTACATTTATCTCTTTTGATTCCTGAAATAATCCTGTGAGTTAGGCGTGGTGAGTGTTATTTTACAAACGAAGATGTCAAGCCCCAGGGTTTAATGTTTTGCTTAGTTTGTAAGAAAGAACTGGAAATCAGATGTTCTTACTTAGGCACAAATACACAAGAAGAAAGACAAGGGAAGAGGTAAGCCCAAAGCACCAGAAATATTTGGAGACCAAAACAGAGTGAATGGTGGCAAGTGGTTATCTTGTAATTATAGTACAGTCAGGAAGTGGAGGTAAGATCGTGGTATGGAAAGGATGACCTAGAAGGTAGAATGCATAAGTGAAAGGGGGAAGCTGGAAAGTACAGTGTTGTGGAGTAGCTTTTTGTGTTGTTGTCATTGGTAATAGTATTCTTTGTTTTTAGCTTTCCAAACTACCTGCATGACACAATACTTATTCTTCAATTTACAGCTGTTTAAAAAAAAAAAAAATCATTGTCTCTTTATTTTTTCCTGAGGCTTTTAAAATAATTATACTAAATTTTTCTTGTTATCAAGGCACCTTTACATCCATAATCAGAAACTCCCAAACTTCCCTGCTGTTTTTGCTGGAACACCTGTAATTACCTTCCAGCAATGTCTGCCTAACTTAAACTGCAAACCCATGGGATAGCACTGAGACTAATTACCCATTCTATGGCCTACCTTGAAGAAACTTCCAGAATGCCAACCTGGTTTTGCCCCCCCTTTACCCCGCCTGTCTTTATACTCCAGTCCCCTTGTCAGTATGGCACACTTGACCTTACCGGAAAGTGAGGCTTCGGAAAAACAGGTGAGATGGAACTTTATTTATGGAGGGCATGTGGGTTCATCTCTTTGTCTCAACTTTGTAGTGTCTTCCTAAGGCCATAGGTGGGTGAAACCCATTAGTTCATACCAGTGCTGCTACTGATCTTCACCCCAACCTTCAGGAAACAAGGCCAGGCATGGTTGCTTCAGCTTTTATCTCCCTTTTTTCTTACCTAGGCCTGGAGAGTTGCAAATAGGGTGCATCTAAAATTGGAATTTAGAATATACACTTCTTCAAAGAGTTTTTGCTGGGCAGTGCCACCTCTTATAGGGTAGCAATGTGTTCCTATAGCTGGTACAAACATCTGAAGCTATTTAAAACCAGCATGAAAGATAGCCAAGCTTTTAACCTCTAAATTCACACCAGAGAGGAAAGAGTTGGTAATTACCTGAATTGTGTATCCCGCCACACATGGGGTGGCCATGAGCAGGAGTTGACTCAAGGCAACTGGTTTGATTGGTATTCATTGTAGAGAACTGATTAAGACAAAGATACTTCAGAATCTTTGGGGCTTGGCTGGTTGGCTAACCAGAAGCCTAAATGAATCACAACAATCATTATTCCTGTGAGTTAAATAATATAACTGCAGCTATAACTTCTGAAATGTTGGATGAGAGGATGAGAACCCAAGGTTTGGGCAGTATGTAGTAAGCCTTTGTACTTGGCATCTCTGTGATTCCAGCTCCTTTTCCTGGCACCATGCTAAAATGGCGCATACAACTTTCATCAGCCCTAGCGTGTTGCTCATTTAGCATTTAGGAAAAACATTGAATAGCAATTATCAGCCAAGTAGCTGGGAAGTGAAAATGACCTAGTAATCAGAGTAAATACCCATTATGCTGCCGTATTATAATGTATAAATATTGGAGAGAAATAGCAGAGCGTGGACAGGAAGAGTCTTTATTTTGTAGGCTCGTATGAACACAAGTGCTGTCTTGGCTCTCTGGCATGTGTTTTGGACGACTGCTACTAAACATGCTGACTTGGTAACTAATAGGTCATTCTTGTCAGTTTCTCACTTACCGGTAACATGACCAGAAGAGGTATCGGAATTGTCGTTAGGTATCACTGAGTCAGCTCCAACTCATAGTGACCCTATGTATAACAGAAAGAAACACAGCCGAGTCCTGCACCATCCTCACAATTGTTGCTATGTTTGAGTCCATTGCTGCAGCCACTGTGTCAGTCCATCTTGTTGAGGGCCTTCCTCTTTTTTGCTGACCCTCTACTTTACCAAGCATGATGTCCTTCTTCAGGGACTGGTCCCTCCTGATAACATGTCCAAAGTACATGAGACAATGTCTTGCCATCCTCGCTTCTAATGCTGATCCTCATATCGGTATTAGGTATTATAAATCCTGAAGTTGGCTTCAGATGACCAGGAGACATATGGAGAGATGATAGCAGCTTGGTGGGAGTTTAGGCATTATAAACCTTGCACAGCCAGTTGCCTTAGCTGCTTATTCTAATCCAACTGTATGTTAACATTACAGGATCCTTCTTTCTTTGTTAAGCTTGGAAAATACTAAAAAATGCCAATGTCGTTTTGCTTGTATTCATCTTCCAAGAAAATCAGGTGGAGATAGTATCAATGTGGCAAAATGTTGCTAAACTGAACACCTGGATTACATGCTGTGATGCATAGGGACACAGAAGAATAAGCAGAATCTTCATTTTAGAAGCTTATATGAATGCAGTATATTGGGAAAATTAGGCTACCTGATGGAACAAGTTCATTAGCAAGATTCTGAACAGGAGGCACACATAATTTCCCCACTTTTTCTATCAAGGGCTAACAGACTTAGAATAGATCTAACAATGCCTTCATAACAGAAGAGAAAGGAAGGGAGGGGGTGATGGGTTATAGTGGATATTAGTTGTTTAAAAAAAAAACAAACCCATTGCCATCAAATCAATTCTGAGTCATTTTGGAGCCACTCAATATCTTCTCCCCATTGTTTAAATCTTCTTAATGCTTTCTTGGAGGCATTGTGTGCAGCATTGGTGGTTTGGTGAATTCAGGTGCCTGTCCTGTCTTGATGAAAGCATAGACTTCCCTGAAGGTTTCTTTTGCAAGATTCTCTTTCTTACTGCTCCAGGGCAGCAAAGCGGTGAGCATGTGCCCCAAACTTGGATAATCACTCTTTTCTGGCAAAAAAAAAAAAGAATAGTTCACTCATTCCTGGAGAAGACTATCTGCTGAGATTGTGTTTAAGACTATTGCAAGCTACCTGGTTCTTGGCTGTTCTAAGTTTGCTTCTTTAGGCATCTTTTCGATCGTGTGAATTGCCAATAACTTTCCAATAATACAGTTCTTGCTCAAATTAACCAGTTGTTTCTGTTGCTAAAAAGAACCCAAATTAATAAATTTTTTTTTGCCTAAAATGCTGAAAATGATTACTTCCTACAACAGCAGAGGGTCAAAGGAAACTCCAGGTGTGGGCTGGACCTATGGCAGGAGCAGGGTCTATTTGTATGTTGGAATCATAACATTTGGACTATCTGAGTTATAGTGACAATATTTAATACCTCATAAGTCATAGTTCTTGCCTATGTTTCTAGGTCTTTCTCTACTTCATTTCTTCAAGGTTTGACTAAGGAGGATGGAGTTGAGCCATCTGTACCTTTTGACCCAAATGAGACCCATCTATATAAGATGAAATTCAATGAAAAAAGACCAAAACCTGTTGCCATCAGAGTCGATTCCGACTCATAGTGACCCCAGAGGACAGAGTAGAACTGCCCCATAGGGTTTCCAAGGAGCAGCTGGTGGATTCGAACTGCCAACCCTTTGGTTAGTAGCCATAGCTCTTAAAGGACTGTGCCACCAGGGCTCCAAAGTATACCCTAAACATTACCTGTACTTGCTAGGCAAGGATGCAAAGAATACTGCGCCCATTGTGCTCAGAGGGAATGATTTTCATTGTCCATATCTCAGCAGCCATCAGGGAATATTTATCAAGTTTTTTTGGTCTTTATAGAACCGTAAAATCAAAACATTTGTTAACTAGGATATGCGAGTTATGTATCTTCACTGCTGTGAGAAAGGCAAGCATAAGGTACATTTTTATGCCCACAGAGAACATCTAACCTCTTTGAAGAAGTTACCAGTCAAGCAGAGTTAAAAGTTCTATGAGAGCTCAGAGGAGGAAGATATATCTTCAAGCTAGAGGGACCAGGGAAGACTTAGTGGAGAAAAGTAGAATTCTGTTCCTTGAGAATTACTGCTCACTTTCAGAAATCAGCTGATTTCACAGGACTTTATGGTCCAGGTCAGACTTGACTAGTGTCACTGCTTCATAAGGCAAGTCCTGCAGCTGATTTTATACAAGACCATCAACACCACCAGTTGCCAGCAAGTCAATTCTGACTCATGACAACCCCATGTGTGTCAGAATAGAACTATGCTCTGTAGGGTTTACAATGGTTGAGTTTGTTGGAAGTAGGCCTCTGAGTGTGTTAACCATTTGTACCACCCAGGGACTCCTTATCCAGGACCAAGGAGAAGAAAAAAACCAGAACCCCCACAAAAACCAAACCTGTTGCTGGAGAGTCGATTGTGTTACAGAGTAGAACTGCCATAGGGTTTCCTTGGCTGTAATCTTTATGGAAGCAGATGGCCAGGCTTTTCTTCCATGGAGCCACTGGTAGGGTCAAACCACCAACCTTTAGGTTAGTAGCTGAGTGCTTAACTACTAGGTCCATGGTATATACAATGTACCTCCCACTTTTTCCAGCTCTCAGGTTCTTTGGTAGTATACTTTTTACCACTGAAAGTATTTGCTGCCCTTCAGTGGGGACTTGTGTAACAGCAAAAGGCAAAAGAAATGTCAGTTGAAGCAAAATAGCTCGGGTATGAGGCTTGCAAGTAAGATAGTGCAATTAGGAAGTATGATTGTATAAAAATTTTGTCTTTTTTAGGCTTTTGTACCCTTAGATAAACCTTGTAAGCATATTTATGGTTTCCTGTGTGATAGTTAGGGAGCCCTGGTGGGTTTTATTTTGCTTTTTGATGTCATATTTGGAAAACCAGGATTTCCCCATGTAACCTAATGGAAGTCACTGCAAAAAACATCAGCAACCAGTGTCTGGTGTTACAGATGGGTGACTGTTAAGTATGGGTCTGAGAACCTTAAAAGTTCTGAGGTAACCACGTAGTACCAGATAATATTTCTCAAAATCCATATTACCAACCAAAAATTTTAACACACTCCATGACTCAGCATGCTTCCATTAATGAAAACATATGGTATTAAAAAAAAAAATCAAAACAGAAGATAATTGGACCTTGAAAAGTTATCCAGGACAGCCTCTGACAAGAGGACTAGGGATTGTGATAACTAAGCGATTTTAGCCTGTGTGTGAGTGTGAGTGTGTGTGTGCATGTAAGGGAGTAGCAAGAAGAGGAACATAGCTGTTCTGTGTTCCATTAGCTACCTTAAAAGCGGCCATGTAGAGTGTCTATCACAAAATAATTTCTTTCCTAAAGTTGTAAATCATTGTGAGGAGATAATTTGTGAAAGATCAATGGAGATACACACTTAGCAACAACAAAAAAATGTCTGACTTGGAGCTCAGGAAATCAGCACCTCTCTCTATCCTTTGTTCTTTTTTTATAGCCAAAAATATTTCAGATCTTTTAGAATGAGTCTCTTGCCAGAAGGTTCAATCTCTGACACTCTCTAGGTCAATTTGCACATAGCTAAATCTGGCTGGATTAATTATATCTAGTTGCTCTTGTTCTGTGCAATAAGAAAGCAGCAGAACTGGTGTTTCCAGATTCCCATTCTGAGGTAGAATTTGAAAGAATTTGTTGTTTTCATTAGTTGCTTTCTAGTAGGCCCTGACTCATGGTGACCTTATGTATAACAACAAAACACTGTCCAGTACTGCACTATCTTCATGATCTTTGGTATGTTTGAGTCCATCCTGCTATTGTATAGTGCCTTCCAACCTAGAGGGCTCATCTTCTAGCATGTTATTGGACAATATTCTGTTGTGATCCATAAGATTTTCATTGGCAAATTTTTGGAAGTAGATTGCCAGGCCTTTCTTCCTAGCCTGTCTTAGTCTGGAAGCTCCACTTAAACTCATCCACCATAGGTAAATCTGATAGTATTTGAAATACCAGCAGAAGGTCCCTGGGTGGTATAAATGGTTTGCTCTTGACTACTAATTAAAAGGTTGGTGGTTTGAACTTAAAACCCAGTGTTACCACGAAAGAAAGGCTTGGTGATCTGTGTCCACAAAGATTACAGCCAAGAAAACCCTGTGGAGCTCAGTTCCACTCTGTAACACACGGATTTGCCATGAGTTGGAATAGACTTGCCAGCGACGAGTAGCTTCTGGCATCATGTCGTTGTTGTTTGTGTCATCGAGTCAATTTCAACGCATAGCGACCTGTAGGAAAGAGCAGAACAGCCTCATAGAGTTTCCTAGGCTGTAATCTTTACAGGAGAAGATCGCCAGGTCTTTTCTTCCAGGGAGCAACTGGTGGGTTCAAATCGCTGACCTTTCCGTTATCAGCCAAGTGCTCACTCATTGCGCCACCAGGGCTCCAGCATCATAGTAACACACAAACCAATACAAGTTATGAGAAACTGACAAAAGGATGATGGTGAAAGAATTAGGGTTCCTTGAAAATTTAGCCATTTTACTCATCGTCATTATGATGAAATATGTTGTGTTATTGTTCTTAGTTGCTGTTACCCCACGTGTGCAAAGTAGAATTGCTCCATAGGATTTTCAAGGCTGTGACCTCTTGGAAGCAGATTGCCCGACCTGTCTTCTGGGGCGCCTCTGAGTGGGTTCGAACCACCAGCCGTTTGGCTAGTAGTCAGTGCTTAACCGTTTGCACCACCCAGGGATTCCTATGATGAAATATAGGAGGCAGAAACTATTCTTTTTTTTTTTTCTAATGAGGAGACACTGAGGAATTTTCTAGATGTGTCAATGGCAGAATGGGAATGGGAAGTCCAGTCTTCTAACTTCAAAACAGCTTGATTGACTGGGGCAAGTTGCCTGCCTTTGAGCATAAAATAAAAATAACCCAATTTACTCAAACTACGTTTGCCAAGCTCCAGTCTATAGGGAACTTTTATTCATTTATTAAATTTTTTTTTATTGTACTTTAGGTGAAGGTTTACAAAACAAGTATTTTCTCATTAAACAGTCAGTACACATATTGTTCTATGACATTAGATTAACAACCCCACGACGTGTCAACACGCTCCCTTCTCAGCCTTGGAGGACCTTTGTCTTTTTGGTGAAAATATACATAGCCAAAGATACACCATTTCAAAAATTTCTACGTGTACAATTCAGTTACGTCAATTACATTCTTCCAGTTGTGCTGCTTTTCTCACTTTAGATAAAAGTTTACAGAACAAAATAGTTTCTCATTAAATAGTACACATATTGCCCTATGACAATGGTTAACAACCCAAAGACATTTCAATACTGTCCTTACTCAACCTTGGGTTCCCTATTACCAGCTTTCCTGTCCCCTTCTGCCTTCTAGTCCTTGTCCCTGGACTACTGTGCCTCATTAGTCCCATTTTGTTTATGGGGCTGTCCAATCCCCGGCTGAACAGTGAACCTTGGGAGTGACTTCACCACCGAGCTAAAAGGGTGTCTGGGGACCATACTCTCAGGGTTTCTCCAGTCTCTGTCAGGCCAGTAAGTCTGGTCTTTTTTGTGTGTGTGTGTTAGAATTTTCTTCTACAGGCTTTTCCAGCTCTGTCCAGGGCCCACTGTTGTGATCCAGGTCAGAGCAGTCAGTGGTGGTAGCCAGGCACCGTCTAGCTGTACTGGACTCAGTCTGGTGGAGGCCTTGGTAGCTGTGGTCCATTAGTCCTTTGGACTAATGTTTTCCTTGTATCCTGTTCTCTTCATTCTCTCTTGCTTCTGGAGGAGTGAGACCAGTGGAGTATTTTAGATGGCTGCTCACAGGCTTTTAAGACCCCAGACGCTACTCACCAAGGTAAATGTAGAACAATGTCTTTATAAACTGTGTTATGACAGTTGAGCTAGATGGGGAACTTTGTTATGACAGTTGAGCTAGATGGGGAACTTTTATTTTTATAGCCAAGAGTAATACACCCTTTCTACCAGGCAATTATAATAGTAGTATTGGGACAATCTACACTACAGTTCCACAAACGGAGTACAAGATCCCATGGGTGTATTTACCTATTAAAAGTAGCGTTCGAGAATGAAAACAGTCCA
The DNA here is from genome assembly GCF_000243295.1 of Trichechus manatus latirostris. Lineage (NCBI taxonomy): Eukaryota > Metazoa > Chordata > Mammalia > Sirenia > Trichechidae > Trichechus > Trichechus manatus. Next base: position 18,597,670 of record NW_004443962.1, on the reverse strand, counting down.
CACTAGAAACATAAATGCATGACCTCTTCATATCCAGTTGGAAAAAATCTCTTATAGAATTCTGAACTGAAATACCTTTGCAATGTGTTCCCTCCACTGCTAGTCTTTTTAACATTTGTGGATTAAAACTGGAGTCCCTGGGTGATGCAAATGGTTAAAGTGCTTGACTACTACCCTAAAGGTTAGGGGTTTGAGTCCACTCAAAGGAACCTCAGAAAAAAGGCCAATCTATTTTCTTCTGAAAAGTCAACAATTGAAAACCCTATGGGGCACGGTTCTAGTCTGACACACATGAAGTCACCATGAGTTGGAGTCAACTCTACAGCAACTGTTTTTGTTTCTTTCTTTCTTTTTTATAACTTCTAGAAGGCAAGGAAACCCTGGTGGCATAGTGGTTAAGTGCTATGGATGCTAACCAAAAGGTTGGCAGTTCAAATCCACCAGGTGCTCTTTGGAAATTCTATTGGGCAGTTCTACTCTGTCCTATAGGGTTGCTATGAGTCGGAATCGACTCAAAGGCAACAGATTTGTTTTTTTTTTTAAGGTTTAGAAGGCAAGGTCTACATGTTATCTCTGCTTATCGGAGATAAATGTTTGTTGAGTGAATGAATGAGTAAAATTAACAAATGATCTTGAATGCAAAAAGAAAAGTCTTTTCATATCTATCTCAGTAGGAAGCAATGAGTGCGTAGCCTGATTGAATCCGTCTATAATAGTGTTTATTGATTGCCAGGCACTGTTCTAGGTGCCTTATGTATATCAGTTCATTTAATCACCAAAACAGTTCTATGAACTAAGTATTTTTGTTAGCTATATCTCAAAGTTGAAAAAAAAAATGACACAATGTAATCAAGTCACTTACTCATCTCACAGCTAGTAAAGTGAGGAAGAGGGACTTGAGTCCAAAACTAATATTTCTATGATTGATACACAGTTTGGTACACAAATCCAGTACTGCTTGTCATTGAGAGTAGAACTGTGCTTCACTGGGTTTTCAGTGACTGACTTTTTGGAAATAAATCACCAGACCTTTCTTCTCAGGTACCTCTGGGTGGACTCAAACCTCCACCTTTTAGGTAGCAGCCAAACGCTTTAACTGTTTGCACCATCCTAATACACAAAGAGGTATGCCAAATGCCAATCAGAGTCTGAGTCTCCTAGCTGAAACCCTTTCCAGTGAATACTCTGTAGGTGAACGCTTTGTACTCTGTCATGAGGACCTCAGGTTTCTTTTCCAGAAGTGGGTTCACTTGATTTCACTCAGAACATGGAAGACAAAAGCTTTATTGAAAAGTCAACAATTTAGCAGTTTGCAGACAAATTATGTAATTTCAGAGAAAATTTTGCAGAAGTGAGCATTCCAATTTCACCTTCAGTCTCCAGACAAGGGCTAGTTTATATGTTCCTGGGTAGCCCAGGTTTGGTCTGGCCATTTACAACTAAGTGCTTGTGAGTTGGGGAGCCTCACTCAGACATGAGTTCATTATAAAACAGAACATTTTCTTTTTTCTTAAACGGCTGTTCTCTTTGGATTCCAAGATAACCCTCAGCTCTGAGTCCACCGTCACCCTGACCTTGAAGGCCTTCATGCCTCTCATCAACAGGTTGAAGAGCCTTTACTCAAGGACTTCCTGTCACATTGACTTGAGATTGGTCACACATTTATTTTACTTTTGTCAGCTCCCCTCCCTCCCGCTTCCCCTCGCTTCTTTTCTAAATAAGTACTGAGCAGGAAGAGTCAAGTAACCTAGGATTCCCAGTGAAGAAGGGTGACCTCTACTGCCCTTCTCTCATCGCTGGTAAAGTTATGCTGTTGGTACTGAAGCTTGCTTGTCTGCTTTCACTCTCCTGGGTGTGAGCTCTGAGGGAGAAACGACACATGGGAATGTAGAAACCTTGTTTTAATTAAACAAGTTACTTGGAAAGGAAATAGAAATCAATCTAAAATTCAATGTAATTTGGCCTCAGGTTTAGGAAAAAAAAATTTTTTTTTTGTTTTTGCACCTTTCTTTGTCAATGCACTTGAGAAGCTATTCTGATCCTAGCAACCCTGATCCAAGACAGAAATTTCCAGAAACTCTCATTGTGTAACATGGTATGGTTTGATGACGGCAGGGAGGTTAAGAAATGAAGAGGTGTCCTGGGAAGTCCTGGGGAGATGGGGGTATACTCAGAGACTGGAGCTGCAGCGTGTTGATTCCTCTCCAGTTTCCAACCAGTCCCTTGTGGGCACCACACCAGGAGAGAAAATGCCCATTTTTGTTATCTTACCACCTAGTGCCTAAAGAAGAAGGGGAAGAGAATGGGCCCACAGCTCCCCCATGACCAGTTCCCATGAAGCCTACGCACTCCACTATTGGTGCAATTCCAGCAATGTGTATAATCCTTTCTGCTGCTTCTAGCTTGACAAGTGCGATCCACAAATCTCTAAAGAATTCTGCTCTGCTAAATATTCAAGAGGGTGTCTGACAGAGGGAAGGAAGAGAAATTAAGCAGAGACAAAAAGAGTAGAGCAAGAAAAATAAAATATACAGTTATTAGAATTTATAAAATAGGAAGGAACTTTATACATACTAAAGAAATTACTGGATCTTATTGGGAAAAACAAATCTACCAACATGTTAGTCATTATTTCCATTAAACTATAGTATTTCAGGAAAGAAAATAATCAGCTTATGATAGCATGAGTCCTCTATAACTTCCTTTATTTTATTTAAAACAATTTTTGGAAAACTTATTTGGAGAAAGTATCCCTATTTCCTAGGGAGAGGAAAACCCCACCCCTTTTTACATGGTGTGATGATTCTAGTCCAAATGCAATGGAGTTTCTAGAAATGGCAAGTGAGACACTTGTTGCCATGGTGATTGTTAATAGTTCTGACTCAGATATAGTGTTGCTATAGCAACTGCATCGAAGCCCTTGGGAGGTGGTGCAGTCTTCTTTTTTTTTTTTAATCAGCAGAAAGAAGTGAGGAAAAGCCATTTTAGTTGCTTCTTGCTGCACTGCGGTGACGAAGCTTTCAAGGCTATTTCATCCAGATGAATGATCGTCCTGTTCCTGCACTGATGAAGCAGATACGTTGCACTGCAGGATAAATATAGTCCCATATATCATAATAGCAAGAACATTATCTGCCTGTTAATGAATTCTAATTTTCTGACTGCAGTGGTTTCTAATAGCACAGGTAATCTCAAGTGAGTATCTTGAAGAATCCTTAATGCCACTGGCAATATAAGAAAATCAAAGGTCAAGCGCAAATAGGCCCAAATCTTTGAATTGTAGACTATTTCAACTTAGATACTTCCCTTTAAGGGTGGGGCACATGGCTAACAAAGCATTTTGGCAGACCTATTTTGGATGGCCTGGGTTTGGTCCTCTAGGCAGGATGCTTGTACACCATCTTACATATGTTTATATACTCAGTTCTTATAATAGTGACTGGCGTGTAAAAGGCCCTTAAATATTATGAGTGAGTGAATGAATCAACCTGCTAGGTAGTGAACAATAGTGTTTACTTGCCCCTAAGGACACTACTCAAGGGCGAGGGGTTTGGTTTGGTTTTTAAGACCACTCATACAATTTTGTATCATTGCAAGGCCTTTGTTACATTCAACTGTACTTAAGAGATGAGTGTGTTGAGCAGGTTTGTGTTCTTGCAAAACTGGTAAGTGGGTGCAATTCTCATATGTTACGACCTCTTCTCCCTTTCCAAGCGCTGGCTATCCAAGATCTGACCTTCCTAAGGCCTTCAATCTTCGATGCAGACGCTGGAGACTCTCCTCTGAACATGGAAGCTGGGATACAATTTAAAAGAGGCCCCTCTATGTAACCTCTTCTCCAGTCCACAGTTTAGAGCAAGTTGAGAAGACTGTGCTCCCTGATGAAGCAGGAGTTGACAAAGATGGGATACCACCACTGGCTGAACCCCGATACTGGCTTCTCCCACTTTTAGTCCAATCTCAACAGCTCTTTGTTCTCATTTCCTTCCACTGAGCCTTGGGCTAAGGCGTGTATTTTCTCCTCCATTCTAAAGCTCTCTTGAGAGCTAGCATAGTACCTTGTTCATCTTTGCATATTACTCAGGGTGGTTTCATACAGTAGGAACCCAGTAAAACCAAGTTAAATAAAATAAAAGTAAATTCAATGTTTTCTCCTGCTGTAGCTTACCTTTTAAAAAATGATATGTGGTTTTTTATTGTGGTAAAATATATATAACATAAAATTTGTCATTTTAACCATGTTTAAGTGTGGAATTCAATGACATTAAGTACATTTGCCATGTTGTAATTGTACAACCATCACTACTATCTTTTTCTAAAACTTTTTTTTTTTTAAGCAACAACTCCCCATTCCCCCCATTCCCCTGGCCCTAGTAATCAATAGTAAACTTTTGTCTTTATGCTTTGCCTAATTCTACATATTTCATGTAAGTGGGATCATACCATGTTTGTCCTTTTGTATCTGGCTTATTTCACTTAGCACAATGTTGTCAAGGTTCATCCATATGGTAGCATGTATCAGAACTCCATTTCTCTTTATGACTGAATAATATTCCGTTGTAGTGGGACACACTGTTAAGTGCTTGACAGCTAACTGAAAGGTTGGTGGCTGGAGTTCACCCAGAGGCACATTGGAGGAAAAACTGTTGATCTGCTTATGAAATGTCACAGCTGTGAAAATCCTATGAATGCAGTTCTGCTCTGCAACACATGAATCAGAATCAACTCCATGGCAACTGATTTGGTTTTGGTTTTTTGGTATGGATATGCAATTTTGTTTATTCATTGATCTGTTGATGGGCACTTGAGTTGTGCCCACCTTTTGTCTATTGTGAATAATGCTGCCATGAATATTGGTGTACAAATATCTGTCTGAGTCCCTGCTTTTAAGACTTTTGGGTATATACCTAAGAGCAGAATCGTAGGGTCATTGGTAATTTTATGTTTAATCTTTGGAAGAACCACCAAACTGTTTTCCACATTGGCTGCACCATTTTACATTCCCACCAGCAATGGAAGGGGGTTCCAAATCCTTACCAACAATTATTATTTTCTTTTTTTAGATAATAGCCATTCTAGTGGTTGTGAAGTCCCTGGGTGATGCAAATGGCTAACATGTTCAGCTGCTAAGCAAAAGGTTGGTGGTTTGAGTCTACCCAGAGGCACCTCAGAAGAAAGTCTGGCAATTTAGTTCTGAAAAATCAGCCACTGAAAACCTTATGAAGAACAGTTTTACTCTGACACATATGAGGTCGCCATGAGTCAGATTCAGCTCATTGTGGCTTTGATTTGCATTTCCCTCTGTAACTTACCCTTTGATTGGTTTTCTTCTCCCTACCTCTGAAGCAGAAAAAAGCATAAGTTCTAAAAGGAATGATTGGCATTAACAGGAGCATTGTCTTTTGATTGGGAGGAAAACAAAGAGGAAGGAAGTCCCCTGAGTAACATGCAGCCTTCCATGGTGTTATCATACACTATGGAAGCAGCAGCTTGTTCTGCTCACTTAAGGGACCAGACCTGGTTCTGTGTGTATACCATAGTAAATGTTTGTGGAATTAATGATTATTTTATTCTGAATCCACAAGCCTTATATGCGGAGTGGTGATTTGAGAGAACAGTGAGCTCTCTTAGTTTTCTCTTCTTACTGTTCCCTGCACAGCTGGAAACTTAACAGAATGTTGACTATATGTTAATGAATAATCTACCCTCATTAGGCCAGTATTGAAGACAATTACTCCCTCAAATAAAAATCCTTCTACAATCAGTTACTGAGATGGCTTCTTTTCCTGTGATATTAGACTGGGCATTAAGTGTTTGAAAATGCCTGGAACCTTTCACTTCCCATCCTGATATTTCCTAGCTTCCTTCTACTCCCTTTCAATCAGTTTCTGGATTTTTCAGGGACTTGGTAAGGCTTCTTCTTTTTTCTTCTTTCCTTAGTTAAAAATTTTTCAACACGAATGTAATGTTGACTTTAATGAGCTTCCATTAGACTACACTTCTGGTGTAAAATAGCATCTTGATAAATAGCTCTTAATAAAGTTCTGTTGTGTATTCCTACCAAAATACTAATAAAGAGAAGAAAAAGCTGCATATTCACAGTGACATTGAAAACAGTGACTAACAGTCAACCTATTGCTGAAATCTGAGGATATTTCTACTAGCTATATGGTCTTTGTAACTGAATTAAAAGACACAGTTAGTGTTTTAACTTTATTAGGCTCAACTGAAACTATTTAGGAAGATCTTTTATTTTTTTCCCTATGGTTTGTTCTTTGGTTCAGAAAAAATAGCTCCATTTCAAATAAAAACTTACGCAGCTATCCCTCCACCCCGACTCTTTGGAGCAACCATAACGCTGTCTTCTCTCCTTTTCATTTTCCTTGTCTCCAATCAAGACCTCCGTTTTATATCCAGTTAGAAACCTGTAACACCCAGAAAAGAATAGGGGAGGTGGGCTGGGGATAGAGCATTATATCATAAGAAGTGGAGTCTCTGCAAGTAAAACATAATTAAGAACAGAGACAGGGAGAATGCTGGTTACACTGTATATGAACTCCATCTGTTCAGTGCCAGAAAGCCAGAAAGTGGATCATTTAAGCCCACTAGAAGTTCATAGAAATCCCAGTAAAGTACTTGTAGATATCAACCCAGATCAGTTGTATATCTGAGAAGAAGATTCAGACAGTGCTTATGTATGTAGCAGTAGGAGCCAACATGGAAACTATGCAGAAATACTGCAGAATAAGGCAAATAAAATTACTGGGAGACTCAAAAGAAAAAGCAGACCTTTGAAGATGAGTTAGTGAGATCCAGAAGAAAATTTTAGAAATTTGGCATTTTCAAGAAAATATAAGAATACATGAACTCTAGGAAAAAGAAGCAGAAAGCATCATAGGATGGGATGCAAAGGCAGATGAATGAGATAATATTTACTGTTTGTCTAACATTGTGCTAACCTGATGGACTGGTATAAATCAGCTGAACCTAAGAAGCTGTTGAAAATGGAGAATGCATAGAAATCAAGACAGTATGCAATAAACTGTTAATCAAGGGCCTAAGTAAATGATACAGATGGTTTGTACTATGGACAGTCAAGACAGACGAGATCAATGTTGACTGGAATTACCAGAGAGAGCTGGAAAGATGGACTCAGTGGTAGACACGTGGGGATAGAATTCTAGGAAGGGAGAGTGCCATGAACAGAAGCTGTTACTGTTTCGGGCAAATGGCATCCTCCTCAAACTGTCCTTAGATGAACTTATTCTCATAATCTGTTTCATTCGTTTAACATTTCCAACTCTGACACCATTTTCTGCCCAATATTATATTACCTGTTTTTTTCTGATCCTTTTTTAGAAGGTTTAACTCATGGAGATAAATGCTCAAGTACTACAAGACATCTAACCTTGGGCATTTTTAAGGCAATCCACGCTCACAATAATTGATGGTAGGCAGGGTTGATGATAATCGTCCCATTTTACAGGGGAGAATATTGAAGGGTTAAAGGACTTTCTTAGGCTTTCCTTTCTACAGAGCTAGAAAGTGGCAGAGTTAGGGCCTGAATCCAATGTCTTTGATGCCCAACCTCATGCTCTTTTTAACAACATAAGTGACTGAGGAACAAGAGTAAGAGAAGAGAAAGATGGTGGAAATGGGCGAGTAAAGATGCTTTATTTAATTTTTTTTTTTTTTTAAATGAGCATGTTGTTGTTAGGTGCTGCCAAGTCGGTTTCAACTCGTAGCAACCCTACGGACCACAGAATGAAACACTGCCCAGTCCCGCGCGATGCTCACAATTGTTGTTATGCTTGACCCCATTGTTGCAGCCACTGTGTCAATCCATCTCATTGAGGATCTTCCTCTTTTTTGCTGACCCTGTACTTTACCAAGCATGATGTCCTTCTCCAGGTACTGGTCCCTCCTGACAAAATGTCCAATGTATGTAAGACGTAGTCTCACCATGCTTCCTTCTAAGAAGCTTTCGGGTTGTACTTCTTCCAAGACAGATCTGTTGGTTCTTTTGGCAGTCCATGGTATATTTAATATTCTTCACCAACACCACAATTCAAAGGCATCAATTCTTCTTTGGTCTTCCTTATTCATTGTCCAGCTTTCTCATGCATATCTTGTGATTGAAAATACCATCGCTTGGGTCAGGCACACCTTAGTCTTCAAGGTGACATCTTTGCTTTTCAACACTTTAAAGAGGTCTTTTGCAGCAGATTTGCCCAATGCAATGCATCTTTTGGTTCCTGACTGTTGCTTCCATGGATGTTGATTGTGGATCTAAGAAAATGAAATCCTTGACAACTTCAATCTTTTCTCCATTTATCATGATATTACTTATTGGTCCAGTTGTGAGGATTTTTGTTTTCTTTACGTTGAGGTGTAATCCATACTGAAGGCTGTGGTCTTTGATCTTCACCAGTAAGTGCTTCAAGTCCTCTTCACTTTCAGCAAGCAAGGTGTGTATCATCTGTATATCGCAGATTGTTAATGAGTCTTCCTCCAATCCTGATGCCCCTTTCTTCTTCATATAGTCCAGCTTCTCAGATTATATGCTCAGCATACAGATTGAACAGGTATGGTGAAAGGATGCAATCCTGATGCACACCTTTCCTGACTTTAAACCACGCAGTATCCACTTGTTCTGTCTGAATACCTGCCTCTTGATTTGTGTACAGATCCCTCATGAGCACAATTAAGTGTTCTGGAATTCCTATTCTTTGCAATGTTATCCATAATTTTTTATGATCCACACAAAGGAATGCCTTTGCATAGTCAATAAAACACAGGTAAACATCTTTCTGGTATTCTCTGCTTTCAGTCAGCATCCATCTGACATCAGCAATGATATCGCTGATTCCGAGTCCTCTTCTGAATCCGGCCTGAATTTCTGGCAGTTCCCTGTCGACATACTGCTGCAGCTGCTTTTGAATGATCTTTAGCAAAATTTTACTTGTGTGTGATATTAATGATACTGTTAGAGTATTTCCACATTCAGTTGGATAACCTTTCTTGGGAATAGGCATAAATATGGATATCTTCCAGACGGTTGGCCAGGTAACTGTCTTCCAAATTTCTTGGCATAGACAAGTGAGCATTTCCAGCACTGCATCAATTTGTTGAAACATCTCAATTGATATTCTGTGAATTCCTGGAGCCTTGTTTTTTGCCAATGCCTTCAGTGAAGCTTGGACTTCTTCCTTCGGTACCATTGGTTCCTAATCATATGCTACCTCTTGAAATGATTGAATGTCGACCAATTCTTTTTGGTCTAATGACTCTCTGTATTCCTTCCATCTTCTTTTGGTGCTTCCTGCATCATTTAATATTTTCCATAGAATCCTTCACTATTGCAATTCGAGGCTTGAGTTTTTTATTCAGTTCATTCAGTTTGAGGAATGCCGAGCGTGTTCTTCCCTTTTGATTTTCTATCTCCAGCTCTTTCCACATGCCATTATAATACTTTACTTTGTCTTCTCTAGCCACCCTTTGAAATCTTCTGTTCAGTTCTTTTACTTCATCATTTCTTCCTTTCGCTTTAGCTACTCAACGTTCAAGAGCAAGTTTCAGAGTCTCTT
>NW_004443962.1:18548596-18587983 GCF_000243295.1 Trichechus manatus latirostris | reverse complement strand
AGTGTTCAACAAGTTAAATCTATTCTTGAGATGGTCTCTAAATTCAAGTGGGATATACTCAAGGTCATACTTTGGCTCTCGTGGACTTGTTCTAATTTTCTTCAGTTTCAACTTGAACTTGTATATAAGCAATTGATAGTCTGTTCTGCAGTCAGCCCCTGGCCTTGTCTTGACTGATAATATTGAGCTTTTCCATCATCTCTTTCCACAGATAAATGAGCATAGGACTGTAAATATTTGAAGCCATTAGGAATGAACTTATCTTCCTTTTCCCCTAACAGATGTATCTACCCTAATGGTTTATTCAGCTGTGGGATAAAGGATGTTAAGACTGGAGTATCCATTTTGGGGTAAGAAGATAAAGGCACTCATGATATGAGCTTAGTGAAAAGGGAGGGCCAATCTGGACAGGCACTGGGACCATTCCCCATGTTCTAGAGGAGCGGAAATATGAAATATTAAGTGTGTGATTTAGCAAGCTAATACAACTAAGTAGAAGAGAGAAAGAAATAAAGAAGAACAAGAAACAAATTCCAAAGAAAGTAGAAAAGCCGAGAAGAATAATGAACTAGGGAAGAGCATAATGTCATTGAGGGACATTCCACAAAGACAGGATGTCACATATTCAGTTTGATAGCCACGGTTATGGCAACTGACATTCAAGAAAAGCACATCATATTGACTTTCAAGGTAAGACAGAGTACCCCTTACCACTGCTTTCCATAATACTACTGACACTGGTCTATGTAAGGAATAGTAGCCACTCCTTAGTGACAGTATGAAACTGGATGGAAAAGCAAGATTCTGGAATGACTGGAGGGATGGTTGGTGGTATAAAGTTTTCACATGACAATATGGTAGCTCTGAGCCAAAAAAAATGAAACCTGTTGCCATCAAGTCAGTTCTGACTCACAGCGGCCCTATAGGACAGAGTAGAACTGCCCCATGAAGTTTCCAGGGAGCTGGTGGATTTGAACTGCCAACTTTTTGGTTAGCAACCAAGCTCTTAACCACTGTGCAACTTGGGCTCCTATGGTACATCAGTGTGGTCAGATTGATCTAACCATCTAATGTGACATTTGCCAATTTATTTTTATGTGTTTGTATGAGATCATTTTTGTACTTTCTTGATACATACAATTTTTCTGGTTGAATTCATTTTCCACTGCTTTAATCTGAAGCCCTCCTCCCCAATTTTTAATGACTTCTAGCTTTTTGAATCATTGTGTGTTCTTTGGACTTTATGTACACCATACACATTTGATTTTTTGTTTAATGTACAATTTTGATAATTCCAGTGGTCACTTCTATATGGATAAGTTTTATTGAGTTTTATTTCCCCTGTTTGAAAAGTGTGTGAAGACTCATGTGCAGGGTCTGAAGGACCGAGGTACAGTAATTGAGAACACATCGTGGTAACTCTTTATTCATTACCAGTGCCAATTTACAGAAATAAACTCAGTCACATCTTCAAATAGAATAGTTAAAAAACGACATGCATTTTAATTTTGCTTTGTTTTACCCAGAGAATTATTATTCAAGCTGCAGGAACTCACATTATTGACAGCATTTTAGACTTGGAGAGAACCAGGCTGCTGGATGAATATGACTTTTCAGGCTTATCTTGTATTGTACCTTGTCTGAGCTGTTCCCTGCCAGAAATATAATTCTGAACCCTAAATGCACTTGGTAACTCTCTATTTTAATGTGTTTTGGATATACATAATAAAATGTCTGATTTTCCTCTTTTTTTCCTGTGGAATTAACATTAATTGGCAGTCACTGTCTAGCTGTTAGTTCCCTGACTGCCCCGCAGCCCTTAAATCTCTCCAATTTCTAGACGGTCATGAGAGAGAGTCATCTTATCTGACCCATAGACATGGGCCCATCTTCTTGAAGACAAGTGCAACTGCTTCGGAGTATAAACTTTTTCTACATTGGACAGCATGAGAATACAAACTGTATTCGAAGACTTACTTTGGATTCGGTTCTTTACTGGTTTCATTTCTTCAGTTGGTTTTTAGACTTCTCTCATTTAATCCTTTTTTGAGCTAGGACCCTCCCTTAGAAATCAGTTTTCTTTAAATTCTAGTTATCTCCTTCAAAGTCTTTGTTCTTTCATTGAAAAGAGGGGTTGTCATCTCTCTGAACTGGTGATTATCAACCACAGAGGTAAAATACCCTAGTGAGTCCAGTGTTATGAAGTCTGTTCAAATAATTTATTCCTTATAATAGGTAAAATACCCCATTCTGCCAATGATTTGCCTTTTCAAAATACTTATTTCCGAATAATCCTGTAATAGTCATCTCCATTTGTTTGCTTTCTGATTTGCTGCCTTTAAACAGGAGAAAGGGAAGTTAGAATGAGGATGTGTGTGTAATGGGAAGATCACCACATATGTGTTCCCTGGAGTGTGTCACACATGTGACTGTCAGCCATCATGTGTGTTGAAGCAGAAAAAGGATGAGAGCCACTCTTTCAGACTCAATGAGTTCTTTGGTACCAGGGGTCTTCCTTGGGGAGGCAAATAATTCTTTGTTTTCAGTCTAGACACATCCTATTGAAGTTTAAATCAGATATTTTATACATATTCCCAGCTAATGCAAAGCTAATTATGTTACATATGACAAAACTTCATTGACTGGCTTTGTCTTCATGCTTTTACATTCAATAAGCCTTTGTGTATTAATAAGCTTAAATTTGCTCATCGCATTTACGTATTAGTGACCAGTTTCTCACATATCCACCCTGGATAGGGAGTTGGGAGATTAGAGTTCTTGTCATGGTGCAGACACCAACAATTTACTGTCACTTTGACAAGTCACTTAGATTCAATAGGTCTCAATTTCTTTATCTGTGAATTATGGTGCTTACACTACATCAGCAGCTGCCAAAAATTGTTTTTTAAAAAAGGGTAAAGTCATGACTCTTATACTAATATAAAATGACCGTGTCAAAGACTTTCATTTAACTTATTAGTTAATGAGAAAGCCAGTGGGATTCTACAACTGGTGCCAAGGAAAATTCAAACAACACGTGCGTGTAGGTAATAAGAAATACATTTATAAACAGATGCAAAACTGGTCAACACCCACAGAAATGCACGAGAAAAAAATTCCTTTGTCTTTCTATAGACAAAATAATTTGCATTACTCTAAGTTTTCAATAAATTACAGATCTGTAAAATACTCCAAAATAATAAAAGGTGCAGGCTCCTCTAAAATTAAATAACCTGGAAAGAGGTGCTCACTGGGACACCCAGTAGTCAGTTTTTGTACATTTCAAAGTCCTTTACAATTTTTTCTGACGTAAGAATTGGAGTTCTTTGTTTCAAACGAAATCTTCTGTGGCATCTCAGTTCATAACCCAGACAAAAATGTAGAGTCACTTTGTTTGAAGTGAGTACAGGGGCTTCTGACAAAGCTTCCCTCTTTCATTTCCTGGGACAGCTCAGTCTTTGGGAACTGTGGGGATCATAGTTTGGGAAATCACTAGGTGATTTTGAAAGTTCTTTCTATAGTTACTGATTGGCCTTACCTCCAGTCCCTTACCTTTCCTTTGGTAGTTCCCATGGCCACACACTGCACCCATGTCTCTATCCACGCCCCACTGAGCATACACACACACACACACACACACTCGCATGCTTTGCAGCGTTAAGGAACAAAGGTATCCATTTTAGGATTCTTACAGGTCCCTAGAAATTTGAAATTCCAAAGCTGTTCATGATTGTGGAATTTTCCAGCTCTGAATTTCATAAACTAATTACAAATTACTTGAAAGGATACTCCCTACTTGGCTAAACAGCCTGCACGTTAAGATCTTTGGTTACAGCACTCTTGAAAATAGTATAAAAATATACTAGTTGGGTTTTAGTGTGGTACAATGTTTATTATTAAATGCATTCAGTTTTTTTTTCCCTTACTTTTGAAAAACAAGGCCATATTTTTGTAAATGCCTGTGGGCACATGTACTAAAATATCTCTATAAATTCTGCAATCATGTTCCTCTGTTCTTTTTTTCTCTTTCAAGTTATATTCATTGTGAAAGTCTTTTGTCATGTGTAAATTGTGAAGGACTTCTTTCTTCTTGTTTCCTCACTACCCATTCTAACCTAAAATTTTTTCCCCTCTGTCCTGTCTGTAAGCTTTTCAGTACTCTGGCCTCAATGCTGATCAGAGGCAGGAGATGAGTGTGAAATCCTTGCCTCAGAAGGTCTTTGACTCAGTGGCAATAACTTCGTTTCTTAGAATCCAGGCCCCTTGTGAGTAATCATCATCCTATGATCTGATGTTTTATTGTCCCAATTCCTTAGATTGGGATCCTTCAATTTGTTTCCTGATTCTTGCTTCTTGTTCTCTCAACTGTATCCTCCATTGTTTTGACCTATATCAGCTATGTTCAGATGGTCTTCTAGACTTGCCCTGTTGCCTACCTAAATCCAAGATGCTTTTTCCATTTCCTTTTTTCTTGCCTTATCTCTTTAGTCATTATTGGTTTAACAGTATACCAGCCATTTTTTATGCCTCTGGGCCTCATAATAAAAACAAAAAACAAAACAAACAACAAACCTGTTTCCGTGGAGTTGATTCTGACTCACAGTGACCTATAGGACAAAGCAGAACTGCCCAATAGGGTTTACAAGGAGCAGCTGGTTGATTTGAACTGCCAGCCTTCTGGTTAACAGTCTGTGCTCTTAACCACTGCACCACCAGGGCCCCCTGGACCTCATAGCTAGTACTTATTCTGGTTCTAATGCATTTAGCTTCAAGGTGGGTCCCTTTTGAAATGCATGAAGTTCAGCAGACCGGAATTGGAGCCTCACTGTGTGTAGGTGGAGCATTCCATTAGATGTGTTAAGTTTTGCAAAGGTTTGCTCCCCCCCGCCCCCATTTATTTCTGTGAGATAAGGCTTGCAAGCATAACTGTGGCTTTCCTATGTGATAGTTAGGGAGCCCTGAAGAGTTTGTTTAGGTTTTTCTGCAACATATTTGGAAAACCTGAGGTTCCCCATGTAACCTAATGGAAAAAACCCGTTGCTGTTGAGTTGATTCTGACTCATAGCGACCCTATAGAACAGAGTAGAACCACCCCATAGGGTTTCCAAGGAGTGGCTGGTGCATTCCAACTGCTCTACTTTTGGTTAGCAGCTGAACGTTTAAGCACTGTGCCATCAGCGCTACACCTAATGGAAAGGCGCTCACAATAAATTCTCTATTTAGTTCTTACTGGTATATTGTCATACCACAGATTGGTGGTGCCACAGTGCCACTTGCCTTATTGATGGCTTGTATCAATAGGTCATATTTCTCAAAATCCATATTACCCACCAAAAATTTAAACACGCTCAATTAGTAAGCATGAATCCCAATACTGAAAACTCAAGCCATCAAAAAGCATTTTTAATAAAAATTTGGTAATGAAAGGATTGTGTAAGAATGTCTCTAAACTCTCCACTCCTGTGTCATTTTGACTAGTCTTTCCTGTCCCTTTTGCCCTCCAAAACCTGACCTCACCTCTTCTCTACCACCTATGATATCATTCCAAGGTTTTAAAAGACAACCTCAACAGTATCTAGCAAAATCCCATAGGCTGCTTTCCCATCCTAAAACTATCTTCCTCCTGCCGCATCCCAACCTTCTTCATAGCAGTATGTGGCATTTTCATAAGAGATCAATAATTTCTTAAAGCAGCATTAAATGAAATCTGTCTTTCAGTTCTACTAGTTCCACTGTCTGGAAAGTTCTTAGCTCTCTTGTCTTTCCTAATCCTATATCTCGATTAGGGCAGAAGTGTAGACCAAAGAGACAACCTGATAAAAAGACTAACTAACCTTTGCTTAGTAAGGACTATATGTACTAGGTACATATAGGTATTCTGCACAATATCCCTCTGAGGGAGATTCTATTATTATCCCCATTTTATAGTTGAGGAGAGCCTGAGAAAGTTGCCAGGGTCACCCAGCTAATTACTTTTGAAGCCAGGACTCATATTTAAGCCTTTCTGACTCCGAAGCTCACTAAGCTCTACATCTTCCCAGGATACAACACCAACATCATAGTCTATTACTAAATGGATGGAACCTTGCTCGTTTGCCTTTCAAGACATTTGCGTTCATTTGTGGTAGAAATGTTCACAGACACATCACTAACCAGGATGGAAATCTGAGAAAAAGAGAAGCATCAGAAAGTAGTGGTGAGGGCACAGGTCAGTAGATCAAGACACCCAGGTCCTAATCCCAGCTCTTGGGCAAGACGTTCTCCAGTTTTCTGTTTTCTCATTGGTAAAATTATACTGTTGTACTAAATATTCTCCAAAAACCAAACCCCTTGCTGTCGAGTTGTTTGCCACACATAGCAACCCTGCAGGACAGAGTAGAACTGTCCCACAGGGTTTCTAAGGAGCAGCTGGTAGATTCCAAATGTTGACCTTCTGTTTAGCAGCCAAACGCTTAACTACTGCACCACCAGGGCTCCCTTAGTGGCCTAAAAAATCCACAGACAATATAGTCAGTCTCTGCAGTTCAAAGGGAGCTTATGACAACCCTGTACGTGAGTTAGGCTTGTATGGTGAGATTAACTATTCAAATCTGCCCAGCTTACTTATTAATCTCGCCCTTTCTAGCTATGTATCAGGACAACTGCAGGGTGAGTCAGCAGAGATCCAGGTAAGTGTGGGAAGCAGTGTTATTTCCTAGGACTGCTGTCACCAAAGAGGCAGGACAGATCACCAACTGGCTGGTGGGAAAGCAGTCCACCTTAGGACCCGTCTCTCAGCATAGACAGACCCTTCCAACCCACATACAGTGGCTTGGGATCATGTGGAAAAAGTGGGGAGATGACGATAAGTATCCATAGCAGCTGTTGTAACTGAAAGCATAAAAACTGCAAGATGGAAACCTGGAAAACATGCTGTAAAGATTCCTTGGAACATAGCTTGAAGCGAAGGAGGCCTGGCTGGGTATTATTGGGCCACAAGAGCAGCAGACAGATCATGGCTGTGCAGCAATCAAGAATGAGGGTGTCAGGACATCTGTTATTTTGTCTGCCTGGATCCCCTTCCTTTTGGAAACTGCTTGTCTATCACTCCCAGGGATTCTGATGTGGCTGTCTGTCCTGCCAGAGGGAAGGGCAAATGACTCAAGTTGACCCATCAGAGTACTTTGTTCGCCAGGGCTCAGAGATCAAATGACTAGAGGTTGGTATGAGACCTAAGTAGGGCCAATCATTTGTCCTGCTATTGTTGCAGGGAGAGAAAGAAGAGCTTGTTCTGAGTTTAGAAGCTGTAAAGGCCATTGCAAGATGGTAATGACTGGCGAGCACTGCTCTTGGAAAGAATAAGCCCATTTGGAAGAAAGAAGGGCAAGAGAGAATGATATAAGGCTAAGGGCATTGTTTAAGCACCCAGCCCCAGATATGCCTGAAGCCAGAAAACACCTAGACTTTTCAAATATAGGAGCCAATAAATACTTATCTCCTGTTTAGGAAGGGTTTATTGAGGTATAACTTATGTGCAGTGAAATTCACTGTTTAGGTGAACAGTTCCATGAATTTTGATCAATGCACAAGGTTGTGTAAGCACTGCAATGATCAAGATATAGAATATTTCCATCACACCAGAAGATTCCCTCATGCCCCTTTGTAGTCAATCCCCTTCTCCCCTACCCCCACTCTGGCAACCACTGATCCTTTTCTTCTGTTCCTATAGTTTTGCCTTTTCTATAATGTCATGTAAATGAATTTATAAAGTTATGTAGCCTTTAGAGTATTGCTTCTTTCCCTTAGTCTAATGAATGCATTTGAGAATCATCCATGTTGCTGCAAGTATCAGTAGTTTGTTCCTTTTAATTAGTAAGTAGTATTCCATTCTACCATAGTTTATCCATTCACCGGTTCATGGGTATGTGGGCTGTTTCCAGTTTTTGGTGATTTTGAAGAAAGCCACAATAAATAATTGTATGCAGGTTTTTGTATGGACATACATTTTTATTTCTCTTGAGTGAATACCTAAGAGTGGGGTTCTGTGGCCATCGAGTTGATTCCAACTCATAGAGACCCTATAGGACAGAGTAGAACTGCCCCACAGGGTTTCCAAGGAGCGGCTAGTGGATTCAAACTGCCGACCTTTAGGTTAACAGTCGAGCTTTTAACCACTGCACCACTAGGGCTTCCATCAATCAATCAACCAATAAATAATATGTATAAACCCAAACCCGTTATCATCAAGTCAATTCCTATAGTGACACTATAGGACCGAGCAGAACTGCCCCATAGAGTTTTCAAGGCTGTAATCTTTATGGAAGCAGACTGACCCATCTTTCTACCACAATGGGTTATATAGCAGATATATTTTTAAATTTATAAGAAAGTGGCTGAACCATTTTCATTCCCACCAGCAATGAGAATTCCCATTGTTCTGCTTCCAAATGCTACCAGCATTTGGTGTTGTCTTTTTTTTTTCTGTATATTTGGACAATTTTAATAGGTGTGCAGTGGTATCTCATTATGGTTTTAATGAAAAATGATGTTAAGAATCTTTTCATATGAAATCTTTTGGCCATTTTTTATTGTGATGTTTGTTTACTTATTATTACATTGTGAGAATACTTTATGTATTCTGGATACAGGTCGTTTATCAGATTTGTGTTTTGCAAATATTTACTCTGTCTGTGACTTGTCTTTTCATTTTCTTAGTGTCTTTCAAAGAGCAGAAGTTTTTAATTTAGAAGGAGTCAAATTTATCAATTGTTTTCCTTTATGGTTTATGCTTTTTGTGTCTTATCTAAAAAATTTTGCTAAACCAAAGGCCATGATGATATTTTCCTATGTGTTCTTCTAGAAGCTTTGCTTTAAATTTTACATATAGAATTATGATCTGATTTTGGCTTACTTCTTGCATACACTGCTCCTCCCTTTTAAGATGATTAAATTGAATTTCTGTCCCTGGCAACCAAAGAGTCTTGACCTATATAGATGAGGTGCTTCTGAAATGTTGAATAAGAAACATTTTAAGAAAGACCTTGTGTAGTTGGAGATATATTTCTAGACAACATGTCAATCTGTCCCCAAATCAATTTAATTTCAATGCAAATTCCATTAAGATTTATTTGTTTATTAATTGAAGCTTGACAAAGTAGATTTTTAACCTGAAAAAAATAGATGGGTGAGAATAGCAATGAATATTTTAAAAATTAATAGGAATAAGGGGACTTAGACTATAAGATATTAAAACATACAATAAACTAAAATAATCAAATAGTGTGGTGTTGACATAAGAATCAAAAGGCAGAAGGGTGGAACAGAATAAAGAACCCAGAGGCACCCTTGTTGATGTTAGCTGCTGTCCAGTCGGCCCCTGGCACCTGACTTACAGTGACCCCATGCACATTAGATCTAAACACTGCTCAATCACGTGCCATCCCTATGATCGGTTTCGGATCAGACTGTTGTGATCCATAGGGGTTTCACTGACTGATTTTCAGAAATAGATCGCCAGGCTTTGCTAGTCCACATTAGTCTGGAAGCTCCACTGAAACCTGTTCAGCATCATCTTGTTGTTGTTAGGCGCCGTTAGCTACCCCATGTACAACAGAACAAAACACTGCCCAGTCCTTGGCCATCCTCACAATCATTGCTATGCTGGAGCCATTGTTGCAGCCGCTGTGTCCATCCATCTCGTCCAGGATCTTCCACTTTTTCACTGACCGTCTACTTTACCAAGCATCGTAGCAACACACAATTCTCCGCTGATAGATGGGTGTTGGTTGGCTGTGCATGAGGTGCATTGGCTGGGAATGAATGCCGGTCTCTGGAGAGGCACATCTAACATATATGTTTCATATCAGTAAGGAGAAGAACAATTATTGAATGAATGATGCCGGCAATATTATTTAAAAAAATAAATTTTATTCTTGTCTAACATCAGAATTCCAGTTGATTAGATTGAAATTTGAAAAATAAAAACATGGAGGGGAAGAGAGTCTAAAATGGCAATCTTAAGCTGGCGCCTTCTTGGTTTTTTCTCAGGTGGGTTTTGCTCTTTTTGGGTGATATAGCTGGATCGCCTGATTGCCCATGTAACCTGCATCCTATTTATTACACTCAGGCCATGCAGGAATATAAATTGGTCTTTTTTGCTGAAAGCAGGAGTACTCTGCTTTGATGCACAAATTTATTTATTTATTTTTGTCTTATTCCTCAGAAGTATTTGTATTCAGGCAAGATGTGTGAAAATATTTTTCCTACAAAATTAAATACAGCTTCTAATATATTCCAGAGGGAGAATATTATAATTAACTCTGAGGGTGTGGGGTCTGGAGGTAAGGCACAGAGCTGAGATTGACTGTGGTGTTTCCTGAGAGGTGAAGCCACATTTTTCTTCTCTTCATAGATGCTCCAGCCTGGGGGATTAGTGTTTACCTTGATTTAATGTCTCATCACAAGCATGGCATCCGCAGCAGTCTGGCTGCAGCAGGATTAAATGAAGCATGGCCGTTTCTTCAAGAGAGACTTAAACCTCAAGCCTTCAGTCCTAGTGGGGAGGGGCAGGAGATGAAGAGAGAACAAACATCTATTGAACCACCAGCAGTGCAGTGAGAAGGAAAAATTTAGCCCCCTTCACCAACGACACAATTTAGGTATAGGGATGAGGTGTGCACTCAAGAAATCTGGAGGTTAAGCCCAAGAAGGAGGTAGCGTTGGGTTTACAGGCAAGTTGCTGTAGGAAGAGGGGGCTCAGCTGCTCCTGGACCATTCCTACTTCACACTGTGCAAGTGACCTTGAGAAAAAGTGACATGCTTTGTCTTTAGAGAAGAAAGAGGGAAATTATTTTCAGTGTTTAGAAATTGAATCCAAAGCCCTGTCAGGAAAAATTTTGCCAGAACAGCATATTCTTTCTCCTGGAAGCAAGTCTGTGGATACAAGAGATGCTAAACTAGGTCAGGGTGAGGGCCTCTAGCAGAGGAGCAGGGAAGGGCTGTGGGACGTCAATAGCAGGGGTTTCTCTTCCCACCCCAACCCCAAATATTCTGTGTTCCTTCTCCAGACCATTGAAGACCTGGTATCCATGAAATTATTTAAATCTTTCTTGAAGCTGTTTGTATTTTTGGCCAGTATTATCTCTATGGGATGAGTTCTTTAGAATCACTCAATGCTGTGTAAAGTGTATTTCTTATTTGTCCTGAAATTAACCACTTTCAAGTTGCAGGAGGTGGATTTAAATCCTTACATGTCAGAGTTTGGGGAATCTCACTTTCATTCTCTCCAAATTTTTCATGACTTTCTCCATGGGCTTCCATCCAGACTTTCACGTTGTGGCCACTCCATTCTCCTGCCCCCGTGGAGTTGGTATTAGTTTTAATGATATCTTTTACTCTTCTCTTTCTCTCCTGTCTCTCTTCCTCTCTCTCTCTTAGTTGTAGTGAGGCGTATAATTATTAAGCTGTGGTAAGTCTTTGGGGCATGCCCTTTCTTCAGACGGTAGCGTTGTTTTCAGTTGCCAATGCGTCTATTCCAACTCATGGTGACCCAGTGTGTGTCAGAGTAAACTGTGCTCCATAACATTTTCAATGGCTTATTTTTCGGAAGTAGATGGCCAGGCCTTTCTTCTGTGGTATCTCTGGGTAGATTTGTTGCATGTTAAATGTTTGCACCACCCAGGGATTCTAGTAGCATTATAGACCTATTTCAGTCAATGCTTAGCCCAATAAGACAGTGAATCTGTAGAAATACCTGGACTTGAAAGTCAGACAAACCTAGGTTCAAATCCTGTCCATGTCACTTACTATTTGTATGACCTTGAGTAACTGAGCCTCAAGTTTTTTTTTTAAAACATGGGGATAATAACACCCATCTTAATGAATCATTGTGAAAATTAAATGACTTGGAAAACACTGGGTATATAGTTCAATATTGTTATGATAAAACTAACTGATTTGATTTTTTATTTGATTTTAAATAAATCAATAGAAGTCTCAAGGCAGGCAGGTTCTGATTTGTTTGAGTAGCAAAGTTTAAAGGTCCAGTGAGGCCAGGTAAATGGTGAGAACTGACTTCTTTGCCTAACTAGCAAGAACATGGCAGAGTCAATTACCAGTGATTAGAGACATAGCTCATCACTTCCCCATCATACCTGACAGAAACAGTCTTGAGGAAACATAATGATGGGAATCCTCATCAGAGTGATCTGAGAAGTTGGCCAAATATGGGCTGATGCTACTGCCATCATAATCTACTACCCCAAGTAAACTGTCCCTAGAACTTATTTAAAATCCTTGGCCAACCCAATGAGGAGCTCTTAAACAAGAATCACTTATCACCATGTCACCTTTGGACTGAAATTGCTAAGAGTTTGTCCCCCCTTCTCACTTGGTCACTGAATGTGGGCTTTCCTAGAAAAGGCATGACCTTGGAGAGGCAATTCTCAGCAGCTGAGCCAGATCCTGAAGGTGATGATAGTTAGAGGCTGTCTGCTGACTACATTCTCCACAGCTGGGCAGCAAGTTCTTCCTTATGTGGGGGAAGTCAAGGTAGAACATCTCCTTTTCTACCAACATAAGATATTGTCTATGACGATATATTCTAGGGCTTTCTATGTTTTTATTCTTATTTCCTTAATAAAATCTCTGGCCAGGTTCCAATATGTATCACTTATTGCTGTATAACAAAACACCCCAAAATTTAGTGGCTTGAAATGACAATGATTTATTATTTCTCAAAATTCTCTGTGATGGCTGGGATCAGCTGCGTGATTCTTCTGCTAGTCTTACGTGAGGTCATTCATGAGGTTGTTCCAATCATGGATGGAGAGTCTAAGATGGCCTGACTCACATGTCTTGGTCCTTGATGTTGGCTGTTGGCTGTTGGCTGGGCCTCTCTCTCCATGTGATTATGCAGTAGTTTATCCTGCTTATTTACATAGCAGTGGGAGTGTTCCAAGAGGAGAAGTTGGAAGTTGCAAGGTTTCTTGAGGCTCAGGCTCCAGAATGGCTACATCCTATTGGCCAAAGCAAGGTATAAGTCTAGTCAGATCCAATGGGTGGGAAAATAGAGCCTACTTCTTGATGGGAAGAGCTACAAAATATTGTGGCTCCATTTTGAATTTACTACAGTCTGCAAAATATGCTCACACTGTCCCTGAAAATTTACTCCAATTACAGCATCATGATCATGTTTGAAGTCCAAGATCTCAATGTATCTGGGAATAGGACTTGATAATTTTCATAACTATAGATATGGTTGGGTCAAAGACACTATCTAAAAATCACTTTTCTTAGAAGAGAAACTCTTTTGATGTCCTTAGAGACACAGTTACTGCCTACACCTTGCAATGACATTGGCAGATTTTCCTGGTGACTTCCATATCCAACGATACTTTTTAGGAAACAGTCTTTAAATCAGCTAAGTAAAGACTGGACACGACTCAAATCCTACATTATTATACACCAGAACTTATCATTGTAGAAAATCAGGCCTGTTAATGTCAAATCAAATTCTAGACTTGATCAGAGTGGCAATAGGTCTTTCAGATTGTTTATTCCATGAGAAAATTGTATTTGGTCAAAAAAGTGCAAAAATAGTTTGTGAAACATAGCTTGAAAACT
The DNA here is from genome assembly GCF_000243295.1 of Trichechus manatus latirostris. NCBI lineage: Eukaryota > Metazoa > Chordata > Mammalia > Sirenia > Trichechidae > Trichechus > Trichechus manatus. Next base: position 18,574,381 of record NW_004443962.1, on the reverse strand, counting down.
GTAGCTCTTCAAGAAAAAAATAGGGGAGGAGGGTTTATTTTTCATCTCCCAAAGCATGCTAGGTCATCCAAAACTTATCAGATTGGTCCATATCTATTGTGGAAACTATGCTCTTGAGAGAGAAATCTTGAAATTTCTGCTGGTTCCATCTACCACTAAATTCTAATGCCAGCTACGGATGTTCTTGCTAGAAAAATGATCAGATACTCAGGATTTTGGTATGCATGGATGCCTTGCGATCTTTCATGATAACGCTATAGTTCTTAACATTTAGAATGCCTGTGAATCAGCTGAAGTGCTTATCTACATAGGTGGAGTCCCAGGCTCCAGGCTCCAGTATTTATGATTGGAATAGGTCTGGGTAAGAACTAGAAATGTGTATTTTTAACAAAAGCCCCCAGATGATTCCGACGTGGGTTACCTAGGAGTCAATGAACCCTCAATTAAAATCTTTCATATCTTTGAATATATATGGAAGAGACTAAAAAACAGTAAAGTAATTGTTTTTTCTTTCCTCTAGTTCCAGTTCACTTCACAAGAATCTCAGTGATTCAACTATTACACTGGGGTTGCCTAATGATGACACTGGAGTAGACTCTGACTGGATAAAGTTGTTTATATGTATGTGTAGAAATATAAAACAGATTTCACTGGTTACTTAGTTGCAGTTTTAAAAATCTCTTGATTTCTTGAACATACCGTAAACTACTATTGAAGTCTAAACACAAAGTATCTACATTTTCCAAAAGATCTTCTAAGTACTATTAATTTATGTAAACTCAATTTCACATAGTTGGAGGCAGTGTGGTGATCTGCTTCCATCTTGTAACGTTTTTCTATTATAGTGCTGTAGGTATTTCCATGTATTTACATCATCCAGACTAAGTGGATCAGGAATAAAGGCCTGGTGATCTACTTCCAAAAATCAGCCAATGAAAACCCTATGGCTCACAATAGTCTGATCTGCAACTGATCATGGGGATGGCGCAGGACTGGCAATATTTTGTTCAGTTATGCATGGGGTTGCTATGAGTAACGGGCCAAATTGATGGCAGCTAACAACAATAACATCATCCACATACTTGTTATTTAAATAGCCATGGTATTCTACTATGCTAATGTGCCAGAATGTATTTAGTTAACATTGGTAGGCTTTGAGGAGTAGCTACTGTTTAACGTTCTCTGTATGCAGTGGTACCTCTTTTTTAAAAATAATTATCATGAGCAGGAATTATCAAGTGAAAATCACATGAAGACAGATCTCGAAAGATGATAAGTGGGCCTTAGATTGATAACTAAGGTATGGTTAGATTAGATCTTGGACAGGAATATGGCAACTAAGAATACAACAGAAAGAAGAGATGGACCACAGCCTCCACTAGCCTGAGCCCAGAAGAACTAGATGGTGCTCGGCTACCACCACCAACTGCTCTGACAGGGATCACAACAGAGGGTCATGGACAGAGCAGGAGAAAAATGTAGAACAAAATTCAAATTCCCAAAAAAGACCAGACTTACTGCTTTGACAGAGACTAGAGGAACCCCTGAGACTATGGCCCCTGGACATCCTTCCAGCTCAAAACTGGAGCCAATGCTGAAGTTTACCTTTCAGCCAAAGATTAGACAGACCTATAAAACAAACAATAACACATGAGGAATGTGCTTCTTAGATAAATCAAGTATACGAGACCAAATGGGCAACGCTTGCCCAAAAGCAAGGATGAGAAGGCAGGAAGGGACAGGAAAGCTGGATAAATGGAAATGAGGAACCTGGGGTGGGAAGGGGGAGAGTTGTGACACATTGTGGGGATTGCAACCAATGCCACCAAACAATCTGTGTATAAATTGTTGAATGAGAAACTAATTTACTCTGTAAACTTTCACCTAAAGCACAATAAAATTTAAAAAAAAAGAAGAGGTGGAGAGTAGTTCCTCCCACAAAAAATATATCAACAGTATGAAAATTAATGAACTTGAGTTTGTAAGCATGGCAGAGAGCAGTTGGGCGATAAGAAGAACTAAATCAAAATGATATTGTGTGCTGTTTCACAATACTGATCTTACAGAAGACTTCAGCTCTCTAGAAATCTTCTGGAAGTCTAATTTGATTAAAAGAATGAAGTCTGATAATTCTTTTGACTACCAGACTATTTTATTATTGAGAAATTAAAAGAATTACTGTGAGCATATCCCATCTTGATTTTAACTAAGAAGAAAAAAATTGGTTACTAGTATAACAGGAAACGCCTAATACCAAAGAAAAGGAACACTTAGGCTTAGTTATTCACATACCCTAGACTTTAAAAGACAATTTTTTAAAAGCTTCCTTGAGCGTCTAAAAGAAAAAATAGCTGATGAGGGATAGAAAGTTCTAAAAATATAATTCTGACTGTACAAAAATCTGAAAAGTTCAATGAGAAAGGCAAAAGGAAAGACATTTAAAGAAAACCATGTGGCTGCATAGGTATTCCATTCTAAGTCTGGGTTCATAAAGGACTTTTATAAAAGATATAAAGAGAGACATATAATGAAAGATGAATATAAAAGAATGACAGGAATATAAGAGAAGTACCAAGAAGCCTCAAGCATAGAATGAGTGGAGCTTTGGAGAAAAAGAAGGGGGAAAAAGATGACAACAATGACTATTTTAATTATTTAGAGTAAGAAGAAGCTAAAGGTCTATGGCACCAAAAGAGGTGCAGGAAAGCTTGACACTTGTGTGTGCTCTTTTAATTTTCAAAGAGTTAATACCAGAAAGTATGAACTAAACAACTTTAATACTTACCAGCATTTGGACTGCATTTTTAAATAGAAGGTGTATGAGTCTAGAAAAGATTGTGGTGACCACTAGGAATCAATATACATGCACCAAGAACAAATAAGCCATATTGACTTAATATCATTTTAAAATAGTGATGGACTGCTAATTCAGGAATGAGTAATTGGCTTAAGGCATAATGATTTCGGTGAAAGATTTGATAATTTTTCCTTGATGTTATTTAAGATTTAATGATAAAACACTTCATGGATTATCAAGTGAATTCAAAACTTGTTATCTGACAAATACTGTTGAATATTTATGGAGGGAGGTCTTCATTTTATTAGAAAATGGCACTGTCCTTAGCACTATCCAGTCCAAAGTTTCTACTAGTGCTTTGAATGAAGTAATATATTGTGTAATATATAGCAAACCTCTTTAAAGTGTTAAAAAGCAAAGATATCACTTTGAGGACTAAGGTGTGCCTGACTCAAGCCATGGTATTTTCAATCACCTCATATGCGTGCCAAAGCTGGACAATAAATAAGGAAGATAGAAGAAGAATTGATGCCTTTGAATTAGGTTGTTGGTGAAGAATATTGACTATACAATGGACTGCCAAAAGAACGAACACATCTGTCTTGGAAAGAGGACAGCCAGAATACTCCTTAGAAGTGAGGATGGTGAGACTCTGTCTCATGTATCTTGGACATGTTATCAGCAGGAACCAGTCCTTGGAAAAGGACATCCTGCTTGGTAAGGTTGAGGGTCAGCGAAAGAGAGCAAGACCCTCAATGAAATGAATTGACACAGGGGCTTCAAGGATGGGCTCAAACATAGCAATGATTGTGAAGATGGTGCAGGACTATTGTACATAGGGTCATTATGAGTTGGAACTGATTTGACAGCACCTAACAACACCAACATAGCAAACATAGTTACAGATACAAAGAAATTGCACTGAAATAGTTTTCTATAAGATGTTGCTTACCCAGATTTGACTCCTTGACACCACAAGTGAATCTGAGTCAGGGAGAGCTGTACTGTACTATGAAGATGACAGGAAGGATTTGTTGAATATTCCTAACCCTTAATCTTTTAGAAGAACTATTCAGGGTTTACTCCCATTGTCATAGACTGAATAATGGCTCCCCAAAAATGTCCACGTCCTAGGTCCTAGAATCTGCAAATATGTTATCTTACATGATAAATTGGACTTTGAAGAGTGGTTAAGTTAAGGATCTTGAAATGGGGAGATTATCGTGCGGTACCCAGATAGACCCAATGGATTCACAAGGGTCCCTGTAAAAGGGACTAAACAACAACAACAAAAAAACCAAACCTATTGCTGTTGAGTCTATTCCGACTCATAGCAACCCTATAGGACAGAGTAGAACTGCACCATAGGGTTTCCAAGAAGTGGATGGTGGATTTGAACTGCTGGCCTTTTTGGTTAGCAGGTTAGCAGCTGTAGCTCTTAACCACTGCACCACCAGGGCTCATAAAAAGGACTAGGAGGGTCATAATTAGACAAGAGGTAAAGGTGGAAGCAGAAGTTGGAGTGATACTAGCCACAAGCCAAAGAATATAGGCAACCTCTAGAAGCTGAAAATGAATTTTACCCAAGAGCTTCTAGAAGGAATGCGGTTCTGGTGACCTATTTTGGACTCTGACCTTCAGAACTATAAGATAATAAATTTGTGTTGTTTTAAGCCACCAAATTTTGGTAATTTGTTATAGTATCAATAGAAAGCAAATATACCCACATATAGAAAGCTGAAGTATGTATGTTAGAATCATATATAAAGTTCCAGTTTTTCCTCAGGGATGAACAAGTGATAATCATTAATTAGTAGGGCTGAAAGAACTGTTCTCATCTCCTTTGGACCCGCTTCTATATATCCTACATTGCTTTTGTTCCTTTTTGATCTATAATGGCATAACTGCTTCTTGCTTCAGTGCTCTTATTACTTGGCACTGTGCTAAATTTTAGTTGGAGGAAATACAGTCTTTCAGTGCTGGCTCTTGATCAGATGATTTTCACTTGGGGTTTTGTCTCCTTCAAATGTGGTCACTGTCTATAGTGTATTGGAGCTCTCTGTCTCTCAAATCCAAATGTTCTGTATCGGTGTCCCTTTTTGTTGTTATAAGTGCCCTCTGCTCCTGTACCATAGTTGTTGGTGGACTGTGTCAACAGAGGGGAGTTTTAAATCCTCTTGGGGATAGAATGCACTCAGTTGAAAAAGAAACCTAATCACAGTGATTTCAGGGGAAGACTGGATGGAATACATTATATCAGTAAAATGTGGAGATGTCAGGCCAATTGATGATAGAGGAGAGGTGGTGGAGGACAAAAATAAGAACGAAGTCTTGTCATGATAAATCACCCAAACAGCTTAGGCCATTCTCAATACTTGGAATGAAGGGGAGACAGTCATCTGCCCAAAGACAGAAGGAGGGCTCTTTCTTGTCTTAGAACCACCCCTCGTCCTTATTAAATATTTTATGGGGTGGGGGGTAATAATTTATTCCAGAACTCAATGCCAACTTCAACTATCTCAGTCTAGCAGTTCAAGCTTGAATCAAAGGATGACACCTTCACAAAAGCCAGAAGTCGTAACAAAGACATGTTTTACATCAGTCAGCAAACCAATGGGAAATCACCAACTATGTTCCCATTAAAAAAAGACAGAGAGAGAGAGACAATCCCCTCTTTGTGAGAAAGGGAATAAAACCATCAGTCTCCTATCAACACCACAGTTTGAAGAATCCTCAATACAACATAAACTGTCTGTAAAAGGGTGATAGAACCACATACCATCATAAAAAGTTTAATTTTGAAAGCAACTAGAACAGAAAACCCAGATACAATGTAAAAGAAACTTTGGTTTTATAGAAATTCAGTCACTCATCAGAGAATTTCATAACAGTATCTAGTTTTTTGGAATATAAAAGATATCTAATCTAAAATGATTTTTTAAAAAGCATTAAAAATAGGATTATTTAGGAAGCAGTGAGCTTCTGTTTATGGTGATGGAAAATTTGGCAACAATTATTGGTAACAGTTGCACAACACAATTAATGTAATTGTTATCACTAAATTGTACATGTGAAAAACACTGAATTGGCAAATGTTGGGATATCACATTGCTGTCGAGTCGATTACGACTCACAGAGACCCTATAGGACAGAGTAGAACTTCCCCCATGTGGTTTCCAAGGCTGTAAATCTTTATGGAAGCAGACACATCTTTATCCACATCTTTCTCCCTTAGAGAGGCTGGTGGGTTTGGACCATCCACCTTTTGGTTAGCAGCGGAGCACTTAACCACTGTGCTACCAGGGCTCCAGTGTTGTGAGATACATATATATGTGTGTGTGTATATATATATATATATATATATATATCCTTACAACAACAACAACAAAATAAGATTGGGGAAAATATATAAAAATAAAAATTTGCCCCAATAAATATCCAGCCCAATTAATGATTACCACCAAGGGCATAAGTTCAGTCAGAACTTTTCAAGTAACAGGGCTGTTGTTTTTGTTGTTGTTAGATACCTACAAGTCAGTTCTGACTCATAGTGACCCTATGTACAAAAGAACGAAACACTGCCCATTCCCATGCCATCCTCACAATCATTGCTGTATTTGAGCCCATTATTGCAGCCACTGTGTCAATCCATCTTGTTGAGGGTCTTCCTCGTTTTCGTTGACCCTCTACTTTACCAAATATGGTGTCCTTCTCCAGGGATATGTTCCTCCTGATAACATGTCCAAAGTACATGAGGTGAAGTCTCGCCATCCTCGCTTATAAGGAACATTCTGGCTATACTTCTTCCAAGACAGATTTGTTCATTCTTCTGGAGTCCATGGTATATTCGATATTCTTCACCAGTACCATAATTCGAAGGCATCAATTCTTCCTCAGTCTTCCTTATTCATTGTCCAGCTTCTGCGTGCATATGAGGTGATTGAAAATACCATGGCTTGGGTCAGGCACTCTTCAGTCCTCAGAGTGACATCTTTGCTTTTTAACACTTTTAAGAGGTCTTTTGCAGCAGAAAAATTGCCCAGTGCAATATGGCCTTTGATTTCTTGACTGCTGCTTCCATGGGTGTTGATTGTGGATCCAAGTTAAATTAAATCCTTGGCAACTTTAATATTTTCTCCATTTATCATGGTATTGCTTATTGGTCCACTTGTGAGGATTTTTGTTTTCTTTATGTTGAGGTGTAATCCATACTGAATTCTGTAGTCTTTGATCTTCATCAGTAAGTATTCAAGTCCTCTTCACTTTCAGCAAGCAAAGTTGCATCATCTGCATATCACAGGTTGTTAATGAGTCTTCCTCCAATCCTGATGCCAGTTCTTCTTCCTATAGTCCAGCTTCTTGGATTATTTTCTCAGTATGCAGATTGTATTTAATGGTGAAAGGATACAACCCTGATATACACCTTTCCTAGTTTTAAACCACACAGTATCCTCTTATTCTATTTGAATGACTGCTTCTTGGTCTATGTACAGGTTCCTCAAGAGCACAATTAAGTGTTCTGGAATTCCCATTCTTTGCAATGTTATCGATAATTTGTTATGATCCACACAGTTGAATGCCTTTGCATAGCCAATAAAACACAGATAAACATATTTCTGGTATTCTTTCCTTTCAGCCATGATCCATCTGACATCAGCAATGATATCCCGCATTCCACATCCTCTTCTGAATCCAGCTTGAATTTCTGGCAGTTCCCTGTTGATGTACTGCTGCAACTGTTTTTGAATTGGCTTCAGCAAAATTTTACTTGAGTGTAATATTAATGATATTGTTCAATAATTTCCACATTCTGTTGGATCACCTTTCTTTGGAATGGGTACAAATATGGATCTCTTCTAGTTGGTTGGCCAGGTAGCTGACTCCCAAATTTCTTGGCACAGAAGAACGAGCGCTTCCAGCATTGCCTCTGTTGGTTGAAACATCTCAGTTCGTATTCTGTCATGGCAATGCCTTCAGGGCAGCTTGGACTTCTTCCTTCAGTACTATCAGTTCTTGATCATATGCTACCTCCTTAAATGGTTGAGAGTCAACCAATTCTTTTTGGTACAATGGCCGTATTCCTTCCATCTTCTTTTGATGCTTCTTGTGTCATTCAGTATTTTGCCCATAGAATCCTTCAATATTGCAACTCAAGGTTTTAATTTTTTGTTCAGTTCTTTCAGCTTGATAAATTCTGAGCATATTCTTCCCTTTTGGTTTTCTAACTCCAGGTCTTTGCACGTTTCATTATAATGCTTTATTTTGTTTTCTCGAGCTGCCCTTTGAAATTTTCTGTTCAGCTCTTTCACTTCATCATTTCTTCTATTAGCTTTAGCTACTCTATGTTCAGGAGCAAATCTCTGCATCTCTTCTGAAATCCGTTTTGGTCTTTTCATTCTTTCCAGTCTTTTTAATACCTCTTGCTTTCCTCATGTATACTGTCCTTGATGTCATCCCACAGCTTGTCTGGTCTTAGGTCGTTAGTGTTCAATGCATCCAATATATTCTTGAAAAGATCTCTAAATTTGAGTAGGACATACTCAAGGTTGTGCTTTGACTCTCGTGGAATTGTTTCAATTTTCTTCCACTTCAACTTGAACTTGGCATATGAGCAGTTGTTGTTCTGTTCCACAGTTGGCCCCGGCCTTGTTCTGACTGATGATATTGAGCTTCTTCATTGTCTCTTTCCACAGATTTAGTTGATTTGATTCCTGTGTATTCCATCAGGTGAGGTCCACATGTATAGTCGCCATTTATGTTGTTGAAAAAAGATATTTGCAAAATTCTATCATGTGTCTCTGGTGTTGCTTCTATTACCAAGGCCATATTTTCCAACTACTGTTCCTTCTTCTTTGTTTCCGACTTTCTTATTCCAATTACCAGTAATTACAATGCATCTTAATTGCATGTTTGAATAATTTGAGACTGCAGAAGTTGGTAAAAATCTTCAATTTCTTCATCTTTGGCCTTAGTTGTTGGTGTGTAAATCTGAGCAATAATTGTATTATTAAAAAATTTGGTTACATTGGAATTAAAAAACATCCGATCAACAAATAGACTTGGAATTGACCAGCTTGAGTCCTGGTCCCTGCCACTGCCAAAACCCACAGGTAAATCTACTTACTCTCCATTAGCATTCTTAGCTCTAACCTAGTTAGGGTTCTATTATTAGTTAAGGGGGTTAGAAGAAACTGTAGGCCAGTCACTTAGAAGTATGTATCAAGACAAATGTCAAAGACAGTTCTACAGTGAAGAAACTGCCTGGTCTTACGAAGGTCTGACACAAAGATAGTATGAAAAATATCTTTAAACTTAGCCAATTGGGAATTTTTCATTTATTCCTCATTCAGTCCTCTAGCCAGACAGAGAAACAACAACATAAAGAAGGCATTTTCTTACATGATAGCAAACAAAAAATCCCAAACCCATTGCTGTTGAGTGGATTCTGGACTCATAGTGACCCTATTGGTCAGAGTAGAACTGCCCCATAGGGTTTCCAAGGAGCAGCTGATGGATTCAAATTGTTGACCTTTTGGTTAGCAGCCATAGCTCTTAACCACTGTGTCACCAGAGCTTCTGATAACAAATAAGCATCAAATGCTGATAATAAGGAAATTTAAAAATGAGACTGCTAAGTTCTTTATTTTGGGGGAGAATGAGATGGCAAACCCTTCCAAAATTTGAAGAGGATGTTATTGAATGCCCTGTAACTGATCAGTTCCATGCCACATTGTTCTCACCTGGAGCTTCTCAAATGCCCACACTCACTGTTGACCTTAATATTATCTGCCAGAGTGCCCATCTGACCTCTCTCCCACACCATTCCTGTTAGTTCTTAAAGACCCAGTTTATACGTCATCATCTCTAAGAAGAGAAGAATTCCTGGTCTGGGATCCTAGAGGATGCTGCCCTCTTTCTTTCTGGTAGTATTGTAAGTTTATTATTTGACCTGCTGCATTAAGCAGTTTGAGGGAAGGGACTGCCTTTTCCATGCATGCATCCATAGCAAATTCTAATACATTTTAGATGCACAATAAAGATTTGTTGAATGACTGAAAAAAATGAGTGTATGCAGGACTTCTCCACAAACTAGAATAGAACAGACTTTGAAAGGGCAAAGTTCTTGGCAATGATCTCCCAAGATTACTTGTCATTACAGGAATGTAAGTGCCATGAGGTCAATGACTTAGTCTTCTTTATTCACTGCTGTGTCCCTAGCACCTAGAAGAGGTCTGGTCCTTATTAAGTGTTAAATAAATAATTAAATCAATATTAATGAACAGAGGATAATTTGAAATAAATTTCAGTTTCAAAACATCAGTGGGAAGAGGCTCAGCTGTGACCATAACTTGAATGGTGTTTTGCAGTTTAAAAAATACACATATTTCACTTAATTCTTTTAACAACATTGTTCAGAGGATTTTGTTATAACCACCCCCATTTTGTAGAAGAGGAAACTCTAGCCAGAATTGAAACCCTGGTTCCACGACTCCAAATCCTGTGACCTTTCCACTGTAAGCCACTTAATCCGTGACATTAAACTTAGCGGCCAGGTGAAAAAAAGGAAACTGTTGCAGAAGTAACACAGCTTTATTTCAAAAAGAGGCATTTAAAAGAGCTGGTTACAAGGTGAATAAAAATAAAAAAATAAACCACTATGAACTCCTGATTTAACATAAGAGAAAAGTGGTATAAGGTGCCATGTCTGGGGTGCAATTCTCCTCTCTAAAAATAGAAGAAAATCACCGACAAAGATCCTCTGTAACATTCTATTGACAAAGAAAATGGATCTGATTTCTATGTCAGTGAAAGGAACTGTCAGTCTGCATACCTGCAGCAACAAGCAGCTGATGAACCTTGGAATAAGCCAAAAAGAGTGAGTTGTTTGTAGGAATTAATGTAAACACTGATTATTTATAATTGTGTTATAAGTAATAATAGTGATGGCAAGTTGAGAAAAAAATTACAAGAATTATATTCTCATCTATTGTATTTAGTGAAAATGGTATTAGTTCACCTTCTAGATGTGCAAAGAGGTGATTGGAATTAGATTTGTAATCTAGCCATATGTTTCTTCATTCAATTGGTAGTATGTTTAAAAGTATTGCCTAGAATACCTATTATGCCACGGTGATAGACTGAATAATGCCCTCCCCCAAACAATATCCACATCCTAATCCCTGGAACCTGGGAATATTACCTTGTATGGCAAAAAGAGCTTTGCAGATGTGATTAAGTTAATGATTTTGAGATGAGATTATCCTGGATTATCCATGGGGGCCCTTAACACAATCAAACGTATCTTTATAAAAGGGAAACTTGACACAGACTGAAGAGGAGAAGGCAATGTGACCACAGAGATAGAGATTGGAGGGATGTGGCCACAAGCCAAGAAATGCTGCAGCCACCAAAAACTGGAATAGACAAGGAATGGATTCTCCCCTAGAGCCTTTGATGAGAGTATGGCCCTGCCTACACTTTGATTTTTGCTAAGTAAAACTGATTTCAGACCTCTGGCCTCCAGAACTGTATAAGAATAAATTTCTGTTGTTTAAACCACCAAGCTTGCGGTGATCTGTTACAGCAGTCATAAGAAACTCATACACCCACCTACATCTAGAGCAGTAGTAGGTGGTTTTGTTAAAACCTTTTGTTGATCTAGCTAAGGAGTTTTGGTAGAATCAGTGGGGCCTTTTGAACTTGTCTCGTTCTGGAAATGAGAATTCTTTTGCCTGAAAGAGTACTCTGTTTATCTTCACTAAAGAGTTCAAATTGGAGTTGAACGTTTAGGAATTAACACATTAAAGTAGTCAAGTAGCAGTTGTGATGCACAGAATAGTCTTATGTTGAATAAGCTCCATTGGAAAGTTCCATAAAATTCTCATAATATTGCATTTCCAGCTCTAGTAGGATTTTGCTAACTTTCCCTTTCACATAGGTCCTGTTAGTTCTAAGAACCCCACAGGAGCTATTCACTGCACTCAAAATTTCATGTATATTATCTTTATTCTCACAATAGACCTGTTAGGAAGATACCTTTATCTTCATTTTATAAATGAGAAAGTGGAGGCTCAGCAAAGTTAAAGAACTTGTCCAAAGTCACACAGCCAATAAGTAATGAAGATTCAAACTTAGGTTTCTCAATTCCCATTTTACAACATAACGCCTCGAGTCAGAAAACCCTTTTATTGTCCAGTTATTTGAAAGACACTTCATTTTTTGTTTGTTTTCTCAAGTGTTAAAAAAGGAAGAAAGATATGCATGCATGCATGTGTCACATAAATATGTGGTTTTGGCTCTGGGGAAAAATACAACAGTGCAAATACTTACTAGGTCACTGTTCTATAAATCTGCCATTGACACCTCTAGACTGGGTTTTAAGCAAAGAAACAGTATTGTCTGTTCATGCTTTAGAAAGATAACTCTACCTGTGTTGAGAATATTGGTTGGTAAAGACCAATAATGAACGCATGGAGACTGCTTAGAAGATTATTGCAAGAATCTGGAAGAGAATTCATGGTAGCTTGCAGTAGGGAGGTGGCAGTGGAAATGAAGAGAAGCAGATGAATTTGAAGTACAGTTTAAAAAAAGAACGAATACAATTTAAAGAAAGATTGATCAAGGAGATAACTCTTGGGTTTTTGCTTGGACAATTGGGGGCTGAGGAGGAGACTGTGGGTAAGGAACAGATTGGGGTGGTGTGGGTGGAAGTAGAAATTGAGAGTTCCATTTTGGACACATTAAAATTAGGCTCTCTGTTAGAGACCTACGTACACATATCAAGCAGGCAATTGAATGTGTGAACCTGAAGCTCAGGGGAGGGATTAAGGCTAGACGAATATGTGAAAGTAATCAGCAGAGTTAAAGAAAGAGTAGATGTTGGAAACCTGACTTATACTTTTTTCTGAGTATCTAACATACCACTACTTATTTTGCTTACTAGAGCCTTATTTTTAAACAGTATTAATGGCTCTTGCCACTTTTGCAACCCTGCCTCCCTAAATTAAGATTAAACAATATGTCCTTGAACCCCCTTGTTCCATTTATTCTTTAAAAACTATAATGCTCAATGAGGTCATTTCTCTACATACAAGTGAAATATGATAAAAATTTATCCACCCTGGGGAGCTTTTTCTCATTAGAGGTGACAGAGATCTGAAAAATTAGTTTTTAGGTGCTTTATTTTTTTTATGAGAAGGGAGTACAGACTGACCGTGGCTAAAATAATCATAGAAATTAGAGAAGGAATATCATTATAGACATCATAATACTGCATGTAATTATACATCTTTTAAGTTCAGGAAGTTAAATATTTCTCAGAATTAACTCTTTCAAGGCTAACTTGTTGAACTAAACTACTAGTGATGTTGCAGAATGTTTTGTGTAAATTGAATAATTTTTGTGTGTGTGTGTGTTGTTGACAGTTTCTTTGCTCCACATAATTTTCTCTGCTGAATTGTTCTTCTTTATGTATTTTCTTTTCATCTTTTTCATTGTTCATTTTATATTTGATGAGTCTTTATGTTTTTCTTGTTTTTTATTTTGATGTATACGATTGTTAGTTTCATTTGCAGTTACCTTAATATTTACTCCTATTTTTCAAAGTTTAAACCAATCTTTTATTTCTTTATATCATCTTGACTTCCTCTCCATATGAAAGATCTATGACTACATTATTTAGTCCCTCTTTTTTGTTTTAATGTTGTCATCTTTTACATATTGACGTCTCTGTTTCCCTATTTTCAATGTTTTAGCTTTGATTATTTTTCTGACTTCCCTATTTGGGTTGATATCTGGATGTTCTGTCCTGTGTTCTCATCTTGGGTTGTTCTGATGTTATTGATTTTCCAACCAGAGGACTCCCTTTAATATTTCTTATAATTTTGATTTGGTTTTTACAAATTCCCTGATCTTCTGTTTATATGGAAATGCCCTAATTTCACCATCATATTTGAGAGACAGTTTTGCTGGATATATAATTCTTGGCTGGCAGTTTTTTTCCTTCAAGGCTTTATATATGTCATCCCATTGCCTTCTTGCCTGAACGGTTTCTGCTGAGTAGTCAGAGCTTTGTCTTATTATATCTCCTTTGTAGATGACTTTTCGTTTATCCCTAGCTGCTCTTAAAATTCTCTCTTTATCTTTGGTTTTGGCAAGTTTTATTATAATACGTCTTGGTGACTTTCTTTTGGGATCTACCTTGTGTGGAGTTTGATGAGCTTCTTGGATAGATATCTTCTCATCTTTGACGATACCAGGGAAGTTTTCTGCCAGCAAATCTTCAAAAATTCTCTCTGTATTTTCTGTTATCTCCCCCTGTTCTGGTACTCCAATCACTAGTAGGTTATTCCTCTTGATAGAGTCCCACATAATTCTTAGGGTTTCTTCATTTTTTTAATTTCTTTTATCTGATTTTTCCTCAAATAATTTGATGTCAAGTGCTTTATCTTCAGTCTCACTAATTCTGACTTCCATTGCCTCAATTCTGCTCCTATGACTTTCTATTGTGTTGTCTAATTCTGAAATTTTATTGTTAATCTTTTGGATTTCTGTTTGCTGTCTCTGTATGGATTCTTGCAGCCTGTTAAATTTGTCATTATGCTCTTGTATAACCTTCTTAAGTTCCTTTATTGCTTTGTCTGTGTGTTCCTTGACTTGTCTGTGTTTTGCCTGATCTCCTTCCTGATGTCTTCAAGAGCTCTGTGTATTAATCTTTTGAAATCTACCTCTGGTAATTCCAAGAAGTTATTTTCCTTTGGAAGGTTTCTTGATTCTTTGTTTTGGGAGCTTGCTAAGGCCATCATGGTCTGCCTCTTTGATATTGACTGTTGTCTCTGAGGCATCAATAAGTTGTTATTTTATGTTTACTTACTATGTCCTAGCTTCTTGTTTGTTTTGTTTTGATATCCCCAAATAGGCTGCTTGTGTGAGCTAGTTTGATTATTGGCATCTTTGAAACTCCCACGTCCTGCCACCAGGTGGTTAGAGCTGTTACTGGGTATATGAACCCAGGAGACCATTTACTTTTCTTGTGTGGATTCAGCTCAGGTGTCCAGGTTTGTGGTCACTGAGTGTGCGGTGCAGGCTCTCACCTACAGTCCTAGATGGGCAGGGGTGATTGGAGTAGGCACAGGTATCTGGCTGCAGTAGGGGGTCATGTGCTGTGCAAGGGAGGGGGGTGATGGTTGCTCCTTAGTATCTGGGTGGAAGATGTGTCCCTGTTCCCTAGAGAGCATAAGTGGGTGGGTTTTTCAGCTGGACTATGGGCACTCAATGCTATTTGCTGTAAGGACTGGGAGGTACCACTTATTCTTGGACCCCTGTTGCGGGTGGCTAGGCAGCGTTGGTGGAGTCACCAGTCCTCAGGTCCCTGATGTGGGTAGGTGAGGACTCTGCTTAATGGGCAGGGCAGTGTCAAATGTCACGAATCTGCCACTCCCCCTTATAGCTGATACATTTGAAAATAGTCCTCAGGTATATACCTTGTTGTACTGTGCTAATGAGGGCCTATGCTGTTGAAATGGGCCCACACAGGTCTACGCAGGAGTGAAAGGCATTCAAAGTCCGTGGACCCCTTATGCCTGTGCCTAGGCAAAGGGTCTGTGCCTGCCTTGAGTTCCCAGTTTAGGGGAGCTGGCAGATTATTTTTTTGTTTGTTTGTTAATTTGTTCCCTCTCCAAAGCCAAGAGAAAGGCTTAGGGTGCATGACTGGGTCCTACTTCCAGCCCAGGGGATTCAGCAGTTGCTGAAGCTGGACCGGGACCCAAAGCAGAGTGGGGAAGGGGCAGTTAAATGGGAGAGAGGTACTTCCCAATGGGAGAGAGCTTGATCTGTGCAGTAAGTTAGATGCACGTACTTACCTTTTGCTGATTGAGCACCGCTGCTCTGCTGCTCGCTGGTTCTGAGGCTTGAGCAGACTGTCCACCACTCAGTCTCTCCCAATGTGGAAAATGCATCCCAAGCGCCACTGCTTGCCTCACTGTGTGCACCAGCCGATCCAGCCTGCAGGGTGCTGGTGCTGGCCAGGTCAGGTCTGGCAACTCCTCACTGCTTCCGTACCATCTCTCCCTCCCCCTCCCACTCAGTCTAATTCCTCAACTTTGTCTTTGATGTTCAGGGATCCTAGACTGTCTTATATAACTGATTCACTTGTTTTTTTGGGTCTTTGTTGTAAAAGGGACCACAGGCAGCATCTGACTACTCTGCTATCTTGGCCCCGCCATCTGAATAATTTTTTTTTTAAATTAAAAGAATTTTTTCAAAGTGTATAATTACACTAAACACTTTATGATACAAGTACCAGTACCAATACCAGTGCCGTCAAGTCAGTTCAGACTCATGATGACCCCATGTATGTCAGAGTAGAGCTGTGCTCCACAGGGTTTTCAGTGGCTGGTTTTTTGGAAGTAAACCTTTCTTCTAAGGTACCTCTGGGTGGACTTGAACCTCCAATATTTCAGTTAGCAGGTAAAGCATTAACTGTTTGCATTACCCAGGGACTTTCTTTATGATAATCTCACTAAAAATGCTTAAGTCTATAAGCAATATGAAGTGCTCCATAGTTGTGGTACACAAATATGGTCATATAAATTTTATGTTTTGAATTAAGCATGTGAGCCTCCACCTTTGTTATTAGCAGAAAATGAAGACCTCTTGAAATTTCCAAGAACCACAGGGATTTTCTGTTATTATCTATTTATAAAGTCTCAGACACAGGTTGCTCTTGCACACATTTGTGGATTGAAAATTGAAGTCTGATTAGTTCACAACTGCTTTTATTTCATACTGCTGGATGGTGCCAGGGATGAAGACTGATCTTCCACAGCCTATCTGGCTATGTTTATCCAGTGCTCATAGTAGGGTGTTCAGTGCTTGGAATCTTGAGGCTTTGACATTAGCACTCAGTTTAAAGTTAACTTCTAGGGATTAGCTGGTCCTGGGATTCCTCCAAATGTACATACTTTGTGGTCAGAATGCTTTTCTTCTTAAACTTTCTAAACAAAAAAGATCTTGTTATTCACTTTTCATCAAACAATGGGGTTATTTAACATCCCTCCTGAGAGAGGCTATCTTCAATGACTCCAGAAGTCCTACAACTACCCTTCTGAAGGTGGCTGCTGTCAGAGAATCAAAAGTGCTTTATCCTTGTAAGGGAGTTTTTACAAGTGAGTTCAAAGGGATTTTCTGCTCCTCATCCACTATACAAAAAGAATCACAAATTAATCCCTTTTCGTTTATTCCATCATATGAAGAATGAAAGATTCCAAATCAAGTCCAGCTTAAAAAAAATAAAAGCCACAAACAGTTCCTTGAAGGAACTTGAATGATTTTCTAAATCTGGCAAAAATTTCAGCAGTGTGCTGGGTATCATCTGGAAGAGAAAGGCTTTCAATTAGGAAATTCCATCTCACCACAATAACAAACCATCATGTGTCTATAACTACATTGCTCTATGTACATTTTTAAAATGACAGTCAGCTGAGAGGACTTCTATTTTTGCCATGCTGAAGTTACTTGCTCCAAACTTGTCCACCCACTGTAATCAACTAGACAACTGGGGAAATAAAAAAGAAACAAGAGTGTTGGACTGATCCTACAAAAAGGAAAACAAGTGAGGTAAGCCCTATGATAACCCTAACTTTCCTCCTGAAGGCACTTTCTGAACCATAGTGTAAGGAGGAAAAATAAAAACAGAGCATGGTACACTCATTGAATCAAGGAAACAGAGATCAGAGGTCAGGGAGATGAAGGTGTCTGGAATTTGTGTAGCAGAGAATTGAAGACGGGGGAACTCTGCAGAAAAAGAGCTCCAGATCCGTTGCATAGGACTCCTTCAAGTAGGTTGATGAATGTGAAGATGTGCATAATATAGGGTACAACTGCATATAGCCAGACAATTGCTACTGGGGAAGTATAAGGTAAAAAATTTCCAGATATCTCACAGAGCTAAAACACTGAAGTTCCAACTAGCCAGAGTAAAGACCCTTTGTTGGTTAGCTTAAGTATTCAGTAGAGGCCCCCAAAACATTGCACCTTTTTAGTAAGGCTTTACTAGCCATAGAGTAAAGACTGTTGTAGACCTTTCCATTGTTAAAAGCTTGAAAACAAACCTCATAAGGAACAAGGTAATCCACAAGTAAATTTACTGCCTGCTATGAGTTGGAATCGACTGTATGGCACACAACAACAACATGTCAAAATGCAACACAGGAAGGAAGAGAACAAAATCCAGGCACTAAACCATGTAACAAGAGCAATACCCAGTATTCAATAAAAATTAGTAGATATAATAAGAAGCAGGAAAATGTCATCCATTACCTGGATAAAAATTAATAGAAACATATCAAAATAATAGAAAGATAGAATTAGCAGACAAGAACTTTATAACAATTATTACAAACATGATTGTTTATTAAATTAAAAAAGAAAAAAAAAAAAAAAACCATGAACATGTGAAGGAGAGAAAGAGATAAAATAAAAAAAGAACCAGAAAGTGTTTCTTTCTGCTTAAGATTTAGAAAGTTGCAAGAAAACTTCATTCCCACCTATGGTAGGCTGAATAATGCCCCCAAAGATTTCTAAGTCCTAATCCCTGAACCTGTGAAAGATACCTTATTTGCATATATCATTAAGTTAAGGATCTTGAGATGGGAAGATTAATCTGGGTTATTCAGGTGGGCCCAAAGTAATCAAAAGGGTTCTTATAAGAGGGAGGCAAGAGATCAGAATGGGTAGTAGACGTGACAACAGAAGCAAGAGATGTGACAATAGAAGCGAGTGATACAAGGAAGGGGTCATGAGCCAAGGACCACAGGTGGCCTCCAGGAACTGGATTAGGCAAGGGAACAGGTGAGATGCAGCCT
This sequence comes from Trichechus manatus latirostris, assembly GCF_000243295.1. Lineage (NCBI taxonomy): Eukaryota > Metazoa > Chordata > Mammalia > Sirenia > Trichechidae > Trichechus > Trichechus manatus. Next base: position 18,555,721 of record NW_004443962.1, on the reverse strand, counting down.
TGCCAACACCTTGATTTTAGACTTCTAACATGTAGAATTATAAGAGAATAAATCTATTGTTTTAAGCCACTAAATTTGTTGTAATTTGTTACAGTAGCAATAAGAAATGAATACAGATTTTGGTACTGGACATGGGGTGCTGCTATAACAAATACCTAAGACTGTGGAAGTGATTTAGAAATTGGTTAATGGGCAGAGAGTGTAAGAATTTTGAGGAATATGATAGAAAAAATACTTAGATTTCTTTAAATAGACTTGGTAGAAATATGGACATTAAATGTGCTGCTGGCAAGGGCTAAGAAGGAAGTGAAGAGCATGGTAGATAAAACCTATATTGTCTTAGAGAATGCCTAAATCATCATAAACAGACTATTGGTATAAATATGGATATTATAAGCACTGCTAGTGAGGGCACAGAAGAAAATGAGGAAGATGTTATTGGAAACTGAAGGAAAGGAGATCCTTATTATATAGTGGCAGGAAGCTTAGCTGAATTGTGCCTTATGGTTATGTGGAAAGCAGAACTTGTAGGCAATGAACTAAGCAGAGGAGATTTCCAATCAAAGCGTTGAAGGTGTGACCTGATTTCTTCTTGTTACTTGTGATATAACGTGAGAGGAAAGAGATAGCTTGAGGGAATGACTATTAAGCAAAAAGGAACCAGGCCATGGTAATCTTGCAATTTTTCAGCCCATCCAGATTGCAAAAGGTGCTAAAAGAGATTCACTGTCAGTCAGGAAAGCTTTTTCTCCAAGGATGTGGCTGGAAAACTTATTAATAGGCCCTCAGAAGGAACAAAAGTCCACAGCATTCAGTCATATAAGCACTCTTTGAAGAGATTAGACGTGCAACTCGTGGATCCACTTAGCCATCTCAGAAGAAGTACAAAATAGAGATGAGATTACCTGGGAAATACCTGTGGTGGAGCCTATTATCTAATGGAGTAAATCCCCATGACATACATGGCAGACTCGCAAGGTTTCAGAGAATGTTCTCCTAGGAGGAACACTGCCAATTTGGATTGAAACGGACAGCGAGGTTAAGAAATGGAAGCCTCGTTGCTGTCAAGTGACTCTATAGGACAGAGTAGAACTGCTCCATAGTGTTTCCAAGGAGCAGCTGGTGAATTCGAATTTGGTTAGCAGCCAAATGCTTAACCACTGTGCCACCAGGGTCCCAAGAAATGAAAAAAGCCTCTTAAATTCTGAAAATTCTATAGATAGAAATCACACTGATAAAATTATTTAGCTGCAAACACGTAAAATGTTTCTCTTTTAGCAAAGCATAGGAAGAAGAGGTGGCCTCTGTAAAAGTGGTGAAGAAGAAAGAAGCTGGGAAAAAAAAGTTAAAGCTCAAATCTGGGCTAGGATGACAATTTAGATAACTGGAAGCCACAGACACAAGTGGAGTCTGTACACATTCATAGGCTCTTTTCCATGGGCCTGACTGGCTAGTCATAAAAAATATGGGAGTGAGAGGAAAGTCTCTTCTCTCTAAGACCTCCCAAGGATACAAAGCAGAGTTTGAGTGAGGAATTCTAAGAAAGTCCCACACCATCGACCCAGGCACACATGGTCTGCCAAAAACTAAGTCCGGACTATGGTAGTGGAGAAAATCTCCCTGCCTCAAATATGAGCTTAGCACTGAATAATGAGCAATAGCAATCTACCTCTCAGGAGAAGCAAGAGCATCGAAGGAGAGTCCCTGTGTTGCTCAGGTGAGCCAGGACTGCCAAAAGTTGAGGAATGATCAGGAACAGTGAAAACAAAAACAAAAATAAACTCTTGATCACCCCAGATGGACATAGTAAGCACATGGTGACAGCAACCTTGTCCTGGAAAAAATTCAAGTCTGTGTTGTACTAAAGATATCTACAACAATAACGAAGAATTTCAAGCCTAGTTCAACTCCCAACTAACACACACACTAAAAGCTTGGCAGAAAAAGAGACGTGATCATTTCCAAGTGTACATACTATTTAACTCAGTTACTACTGTTCTTCTACACATGATTAATGTCATTCAATTGAATTATGAGACCAAAACAACAACAAAATAACATTATCAAGAAATAAGGTAATTAACAGAACCAGGCACAGAGTTAACCCAGATGTTGTAAGTATTATACAACAACTTTGCTGTTTGTTCCAGTCAATTACAACCCATAGCGACCCTATATGACAGAGTAGAACTGCCTATAGGGTTTCAGAGTCTGTAGTCTTATGGGAGCAGATTGCCCACAGAGCCACTGGTGGGTTCCAACCACCAACATTTCAGTTAGCAGCTGAATGCTTAACCACTGCACCACCAGGGCTCTTTACAGTAACTTTAAAATAACTGTAATTAATACATTAAAAGATCTAGTGGAAAAGGTAGACAACATGTATGATACATAATTTCAACAGAAAGAAAGTATAAAACACAATCAAATGTAATGCTAGAAATAATAATAAAAACACAATAACAGATACAAAGAATTTCTTTTAGAAGCTGATGTACCCCCACCCAAAATTTGGTTCAGAAGTCCTGTCTGATGATGCCACTCACACACCAAAAGGGTAGGAAATGATTTATTAGTTACATAATGAGTCTTTCTGAGGAAAGCTGTTTAGGTCTCCAAAGTGGTTAAAAAATGGTCCCAGATTGCTGGGAAAGTATATATATATAATTGTGCTTTAGGTGAAAGTTTACAGAGCAAATTGGTTTCTCATTAAACAATTAATATACAAATTGCTTTGTGACATTGATTGCCAACCCCGTGATGTGCCAGCATTCTTCCCTTCTCTATCTCAATTTCCCCATTTCTATTTGTCCAGTTTTCCTGTTCCTTTTTGCCTTCTCATCTTTGCTTTTGGGCTGGTGTGTCCATTTAGTCTCATACACATGGTTGAACTACATGTGCTATTGTTTGTTTTATAGGCCTGTCTAATCTTTGGCTGAAAGTTGGACCTCAGTAGTTACTTCAGTACTGAGTTAAAAGAGTATCTGGGGACCATACTCTGGGTTTCTGCAGTCTCTGTCAGACCAGTAAGTCTGGTCTTTTTTTATGAGTTTGAATTTTGTTCTACACTTTCTCCCGCTCTGTCCAGGACTCTATGGTGATCCCTGTCAGAGCAGTTGGTAGTGGTAGCCAAGAACCATCTAGTTGTTCTGGACTCAGTCTGGTGGAGGCTGTGGTAGTTGTCGTCCATTAGTCCTTTGGACTAATCTTTCCCTTGTTTCTTTGGTTTTCTTCATTCTCCTTTGCTCCACACAGGGTGGGACCAGTAGATGTATCTTAGATGGCCACTCACAAGCTTTTAAGACCCCAGATGCTACTTACTATAGTAGGATGTACAACATTTTCCTTATAAACTATGTTATGGCAATTGAGCTAGATGTTACCGGAGACTGTGGTCCCCAGCCATCAGTCCAGTAACTCGGATTCTAAGGGAGTTTGGATGTGTCTATGAAGCTTCTATGACTTTGCCTTGATCAAGTTGTGCTGACTTCCCCAGTATTGTGTACTGTCTTACCCTTCACCAAAGTTACCACTTACCTATTTTCTAGTTAGTGTTTTTCCCTCCCCACCCTTCCCCTCCCTCGTAACCATCAAAGATTGTTTCTTTCTGCGTGTAAACATTTTCATGGGTTTTTATAATATTGGTCTCATAATTTTTGTCCTTTTGTGATTGACTTATTTCACTCAGCATAATGCCCTCCAGATTCATCCAGGTTGTGAGATGTTTTGCAGATTCATCATTGTTCTTTATCATTGTGTAGTATTCCATTGTGTGTGTGTACCATAGTTTGTTTATCCACTCATCTATTGATGGGCACCTTGGTTGTTTCCATCTTTTTGCTATCGTGAATAATGCTTCAGTGAACATGGGTGTGCATATGTCTATTCGTGTGACGGTTCTTATTTCTCTAGGATATATTCCTAGGAGTGGGATTGCTGGATGTTATGGTATTTCTATTTCTAGCTTTTTAAAGAAGCACCATATCATTTTTCAGAATGGATGAACCATTTTGCATTCCCACCAGCAGTGCATAAGAGTTCCAATCTCCTCGCAGCCTCTCCAACATCTGTTATTTTCTGTTTTTTGGATTAGTGCCAGTAATGTTGGGATGAGGTGGCATCTCATGGTAGTTTTGATTTGCATTTCTCTGATAGCTTGTGATCTTGAGCATTTCCTCATGTGACTGTTGGCCGCTTGAATGTCTTCTTTGGTGAAGTTTCTGCTCATATTCTTTGCCCATTTTTTAATAGGATTATTTGTCTTCTTGTTGTAGAGGTGTTGGATTTTCCTATAGATTTCAGAGATTAGACCTTTTTTTTTTTTCCTAGTCTGTATGTTCTCTTTTGGTGAAGTCTTTTGATGGGCATAAGTGCTTGATTTTCAGAAGATCCAAGTTACGTAGCTTATCTTTTTGTGTTTGTGTATTGTTAGCTATGGTTTGTATTTTATTTATGCCGTGTATTAGGGCCCTTAGCTTTGATCCTATTTGTTTTTCTATGACGTTTATAGTTTTAGGTTTTATATTTAGGTCTTTGGTGCATATTGAATTAGTTTTCGTGTATGGTGTGAGGTATGGGTCTTCTTTCATTTTTTACAGATGGACATCCAGTTTTGCCAGCACCATTTGTTAAAAGGACTGCCTTTTCCCCATTTAATGGACTATGGGCCTTTGTCAAAGATCAGGCAAATGGATTTACATCTGGGTTCTCAATTCTATTCCATTGGTCAATGTGTCTGTCATTGTACCAGTACCAGGCTGTTCTGACTACTGTAGCTGTAGGTTCTGAGGTGGGGAAATACGAGTTCTTCTACTTTGTTTTCTTCTTCAATAATGCTTTACTTATCCAGGGCCTCTTTCCTTTCCACATAAAGTTAATGATTAGTTTTTCCATATCATTAAAGAATGCTGTTAGTACTTGGATTGGGATTGCATTGTATTTGTAGATTGCTTTAGGTAGAATTGACATTTTCACAGTGTTGAGTCTATCCATGAGCATGGTATGCTTTTCCATTTACATAGGCTTCTTGCAGTTGTGTTTTGTAGTTTTCTTTGTATAGGTCTTTTAAGTTCCTGGTTAGGTTTATTCCTAAGTATTTTATTTTTTTAGGGGCATTATAACTGGAATAGTTCTCTTTATTAGTGTGTAAGAAACCAGCTGATTTTTGTATGTTTATTGTGTATCCTGCTACTCTGCTGAATTTTTCTGTTAGTTCTAGAAGTTATGTTGTGGAGTTTTTAGGGTTCCATGTGTATAATATCATATCATCTGCAAATAAGGGGGAAAGTATATTATTTAGGGATTTTTATGGTGGATGGATGGTGGTTCCAAATGATGGTTTCTATGCTCATAAAGGAGCTTGTGTGGATTGAATTTCCTGCCAGCACCTAGGGAGAGAGCACTTGAGCTTGTTGATCCACGAAGAATGAAATCCTTGACAACTTCAATTTTTTCACCATTTTTCCTGATGTTGATTATTGGACAAGTTGTAAGTTTTGTTTTTTTTAAATTTATGTTCAGGTGTACCTTTACTGAAGACTATATATACTCTTTTACCTTCATCAGTAAGTGTTTCAAGTTATCTGCACTTTCAGCAGGCAAGGTTGTGTCACCTGCATATCTCAGGTTGTTAATGAGTCTTCTTCTAATCCTGTGACATGCAATTAAAACCATTACATATGCATGAGAATCATTAGAAATTTAAAAAGATTGACAGTATCAAGTGTTGGGGAGAATATAGCAATTGGAACTCTCATATACATGCTGGTGGGACTGTAAAATGTTATAAACACTTTGCAAATGGTTTTTTAGTTCCTTATAAAGTAATAGATACAACTACAATGTGACTTGGAAATTCTACTTCTATATATTTACCCAAGAGAATGAAAACATATGTCCACACAAAGATTTATATACAAATATTCACAGCAGCTTTATTTATAGTAGCACAAAACTGGAAAAATGCAAACGTGTATTAGCGCGTCAAGAGATAAAGAAATTTTCACACACATACAATGTCATGAATTGAGTTGTGTCGCCTCAAAATATGTGTATCAATTTGGCTAGGCCATGATTCACAGTATTATGCTATTGTCTACCATTTTGTCATCTGATGTGATTTTCCTATATGTTGTAAATCCTCTCTCTATAATGTTAATGAAATGAGATTAGTGACAGTTATGTTAATGAGGCAGACTCAATCTATAAGATTAGATTGTGTCTTAAGCCAATCTTCTTGGGATATAAAAGAGAAAAGTGAGCAGAAAGATATGGGGACCACATACCATCAAGAACGCAGAGCCAGGAGTAGAGCGTGTCTTTGGACCTGGGATTCCTGCACGGAGAAGCTCCTAGACCATGGGAAGATTTATGACAAGGACATTCCTCCAGAGCCAATACAGACAGAAGGACTTCCCCTGGAGCTGGCTCCTGAATTCAGACTTCTAGCCTGCTAGATTGTGAGAGAATAAATTGCTGTTTGTTGAAGCCATCCACTTGGGTTATTTCTGTTATGGCAGCACTAGAAAACTAAGACACACACAATGAAATACTACACTGTAATAAAATGAACAGAGCTACAATGAACAGATACACAATAACATAGATGAATCTCGAAAACATGCTGTGAGAAAGAAGCCAGAGACAAAAAAGTGCATCCTATATTTTACCATTTGTGAGATAGTCTAGAATGGGCAAATATAATTTATAGTAAGAGAAAGTAAATTGGTGGTTGCCTGGTGCCATGGATGATTGATGGTAAGGGGCAGGAGGAAACTTTTTGGGCTATAGGAATGTTCTATTCTTAACTATAATCTATTTGGCAACATTCACGAAGTTACACTTAAAACAGGTGCATTTTATTATATGTAAATTACATATCAAGGAAGTTGACTTTGAAACAGGCGGTAGGTCTGGAGAAGTGTTGCTAAATTGATCAAAAGGATTTGGAGGGATGATAAATTTTAGGACCCCAGCTTGAAAAGATAAAGCGTGAGGTAAAATACAATCAAAGGCTTTAAATTTTTTTTTTTTTAATTGTACTTCAGGTGAAGGCTTACAGAACAAATAGTTTCTCATGAAACAGAAGTAGACATGTTGTTTTATAACACTGGTTAACAACCCCAC
>NW_004443962.1:18529604-18540618 GCF_000243295.1 Trichechus manatus latirostris | reverse complement strand
GTTCTTTATCTCTTCATTTGATGTTTTAGGGTTTCAGGATTGTTGTTTTTCTGTTCGGCTTAGTTTTTCAGATGTTTGCTGTGGAGGGATGGCGTGGTGCTTCTGCCTAGAGTGCCATTTTGCCAGAACTCTCCCAAAGGCTTTAAATTTTGAGAAGCAGAGGTAGACTGAACATATACTTTCTTCTAAAAATTCAATACTTTAAGATAAAGTATCTGTCTTAGTTATCTAGTGCTGCTAGAAAAGAATTACCACAAGTGGATAGCTTTAACAAACAGAAATTTATTCTCTCACAATCTATGAGGCTAGAAGTCCAAACTCAGGGATCTAGCACTAGTGGAAGTTTTTCTGTCTTGGTCGGCTCTGAGGGAAATTCCTTGTCATCAATCTCCCCTGGGCTAGGAGCTTCTCAGTGCAGGGACCCTGAGTCCAAAGGACATGCTCTACTTCTGGCTCTTCTTGCTTGATGGTAATGAGGTCCCTCTCCTCTCTGCTCACTTCTCTGTTTTATATCTCAAAAGAGATTGACTCAAGATACAACATAATCTTATAGTTTGTTTCCTGCCTCATTAAGATAACTAACTGCCTCTAATCCTACCTCATTAACATCATAAAGGTTAGGATTTACAACATATAGGATTATCAGATCACAAGATGGAGGACAACCTCACAATACTGGGAAACATGGCCTAGCCAAGTTGACACACATTTTGGGGGGACACAATTCAATCCATAGCATTCTACCCTTTGGCCCCCCAAAATTCATGTCCTTAGCACATGTAAAATACATTCACCCCATCATATCATTGCAAAAGTCTTAAAATCAACTCCAAGTCCAAATTCCATCCTGGAGCAAAATTCCTCTTCATCTGTGAAATATAGAATACAAGTTATCTGCTTCCAAAGTACAATGGTGGATCAGGAACAAGGTAGACATTTCCATTACAAATCGGAGAAACTGGAGGGAAAGAAGAGATAACAAGCAGCAAGCAAGTCAGCAGAACACATCTACATTAGTTCTCAAGACTTGAAAATAATCCTTTGTTCTCTGAGACCACTTACACAATGGTCCTCCCTTCCAGACTCTGAGTGTTGATCACGCTCTCCAGACTCTGAGTGGAGGCCCATTCACCCTCGGCTTCAACTCCACCTTCCAGGCACAGTGGGACAGCAACTCTGCTCCCTCAGATATGGGTGGCCCCATTCTCCTGGGTGGCCCCATTCTCCTGGTTTGTCTGAGTAGGGAGCCCACCACCTCAGTCCCAGCAGGTCCCATTCTTCTGCCCCTTGGGCATGACAGACCCACCCTCTCAGCCTTGGGCAGTGAATCTGGCCCCATCCCACTGACATTCGTGAATGGCAACCTCACACTCCAGAGCCAAGTTGGTAAAGATCTGACTTTTTGAAAACTAGGGTACTGTGGCCCCACCCTTTGAGATCCAGCAAGCTTTGGTTCCACCCTTGGAAACCCGAGAGGTCATGGTCCCACCCTTTGAGACTGAGGCAACTCTACTTCCCATGCTCCTTGTATCTTCAGCTTCTGCTTCCTGGTTCTTTGGCCTCTTGGCCTGAAAGCGCTCAGCTCTCTTGCTCTGAGGATCAGCAAGCCTAGCTCCACTGATAAGTGCCCAGAGGCACACCACTCTGTCAGCAAGCTTCCTACCTGAAGGTGTTCAGCTCCCTAGGTCTGTGGGTCTGCGCCTGCACCATCTCGTGCTGGTCTCCTGGTTCTGCTCCTGACATTTCTTTGCTGTGGCTTCTCACTGTCTGTGACATCTCTGGTGTTACATCTCTCCTTACTGCCTTCTGAGCCTTCACCAGCATTGTCTTTGATGTCCATAATTCCACCAACAGTGTCTTCAAGGCAATCTAGGCTTTTACTATTAGGCACTTGAAAACTCTACCAGTCTACCCATTCACAGTTTCAAAACCGCTTCCATATTTTAGGTATCTGTTAGAGCAGCACCCTACTCCCAGTACCAAATTCTATCTTTGTTATCTAGTGCTGCTATGACAGAAATACCACAAGTGGATAGCTTTAACAAATGAAGTTATTCTTTCACAGTCTAGGAGGTTAGAAGTCCAAATTCAGGGCACCAGCACCAGGGGAAGGCTTTCTCTCTCTGTAAACTCTGGGGGGGAAGGCCATTGTCATCAATCTTCCCCTGGTCTAGGAGTGTCTCAGTGTAGGGACCCTCAGTCCAAAAGACGCACCTTGCTCCTGGCTCTTCTTTGTTGGTGGTAATGAGGTCCCTCTTCTCTCTGCTCTCTTCACTTATTTATATCTCAAAAGAGATTGACTCAAGATATAACCTCATCCTGTAGATTGAGTCCTGCCTCATTAATATCACAGAAGTTAGGATTTAAAATATATAGGATTATCACATCACAAAATGGCAGACAACCATACAATACTGGGAATCATGGCCTAGCCAAGTTGACACACATTTTGGGGGTACAGTTCAATCCATAACAGCATCTTTTACTTAAAATGGGCAAGTTCAAATAAATAAAGTTTTGTAATACCTTACAAAATAGGCAACAATCTTATAAAACTCAGTCCAAGAAAAGAGTTCAAACTTTCAATACATAGTCCATTGACTCATCTTTTATTTCTTGGCTACTCTTTTGATATCCTATGTATGTTAATGCTACTTATCACTGGATCTATGGATTCCTTACTTCCATTATAACGTATTAAATTGGATAAGAAAAGCTAAGAACATAATATCATTGTTTTTATAGCACCTAGCACCAAAAACCAAACAAGAAACAGTTGCTGTTGAGTCAACTTCTGACAACCCCGTGTGTGTCAGAGTAAAACTGTGCTGATTTTTTGGAAGTAGGTCACGAGGCTTTTCTCCCAAGGTGCTTCTGGGTGGACTCAAACATCCAACCTTTCAGTTAGCAGCTAAGTGCTTAACTATTTGCACTACCTAGATACTCTGCATCTAGCATCGAAACAAACAAAAAAAAAACCTAACCAGTTGCATTGTGTCCACCTCATGGGGACCCCATGTGTGCAGGGTAGCACTGTGCTCCATAGGGTTTTCAAAGGTGTGACGTATTGAAAGCAGATTGCCAGACCTTTCTTTCAAGGTGCCTCTGGGTGGGTTCAAACCTCTAACCTTTAGGTTAGTAGTTAAGCTGTTAACTGTTTGCACCACCAAGCATCTAGTACCCCCCCCCCAAAAAAAAAACAAAAAACCATTGCCATTGAGTCTATTCTGACTCATAGCGACCCTATAGCTTGACAAATTGTAGGGACTCTATACGTCATAACTGAATGGGATCTCTAGGTCTCATTCTCCAACTCTGGTATCCTTGGAAGGTTTACCATTCCTTCCATTTCACACAGCTCTGCAGTTTAACAACAGTTGGGGAGTAAAAATAGCTCCAGGAAAGGAGTTCATAAACCTGGGTTTTGGTTCTGATTCCATGGATGACTTTCTGACCTTGTAGAATTCGTTCAACCTCTATGGCTTTAGCTTTTTCAACTGCAGAGTGGGGATGAAGCCTGACTTCTTTAACCCAGATGGTATCATGAGAATGAAATGAGATAATGTATGTGAAAGTGATGTCTGAACTTGCAAGTTCAATACAAATGTGAGTTATCATCATTGTGTTTACCTTGTCAATATCAAACCCCAGGTATTACACCTGCCTTTGGGCTTAATAGACAGTATTTACAATGTCTCATATCATGGCTCAGTTGTATTCCCACTGCCAGTAATGCCTTTTGAAGAGGAAGAGGGATTGAGATTGCTTTAATCTATATTTTTATTTTAAATAGTTGATGTACCACCCAGATGGTGAATTCCTGTTTTCAAAATGCACTAATAAAAATTAGTCCTATGACTATTCTTAGTCTTGGTGGCTCCTAGAAAACCAGTCATTGCTTTCTTATTTTCAATATACCCAAGGTACACATGAAAAACCAAAACCAAACCCATTGTCGTTGAGTCGATTCCAACTCATAGCAACACTACAGGACAGAGTAGAACTGTCCCATAGGGTTTCCAGGGAGCAGCTGATGGATTCGAACTGCCTGCCTTTGGGATAGCAGCCAAGCTCTTAACCACTGCGCCACCAGGGCCCCATAAGGTACACATAAAGCCTTTTATTTATGTCTTAGAAGACCTTTCATTTAATGTAAGCCAATTGAAAAAATATATTAATATTAATTATCTCTTATCATTTACCTGAAATTGGAAAATAAAATTACATAAAAATTTTAAAATGTATTGGCACCAATACAATGAGTATATTTTATATGTCAATTCTCATACCAAAAATTCAGACTTTGAAGTGTACACCTATTTCCCTAAAGGTTCCCTAAATGCAACACTAAAAAGAAGTACATTACATTTTTGTTTACCATGAAATACCCATTTATTTTCTGACAGGGATATGGCAAAACCACATATGATTAGGATTTTTGTAATAACATCTGAAGAAACCGAAAGACAAAATGATGAGACAAGTTATTTGACAATATATGTGCCATTTGCCAATTTTTCTATGACTTAACTTTTCTACATTTTTCAGCTTGTACACAATGATTTCTGCTCAGTGGCACGTGCATTTTCTCCATAAAGTTTATGAAATTGTCATAAAATGAAGTAGTCTACGAGAATGCTATTTTCAGTCTTCACATTAAAGTCCATGCCCTCAGCCCTTATTGTGTAGGTAAAGTACTGTGGCATCATCAACTAGTCATTTGCAGCTGTCTTAGTTATCTAGTGCCACTATAACAGAAATAGGATAGGTGGATGGCTTTAACAAACAGAAGTTTATTCTCACAGTTTAGGAGGCTAGAAGTTTGAATTAAGAGTGCCAGCTCCAGGGGAAGCCTTTCTCTCTGTGTTTGCTCTGGGGGAAGGTCCTTGTCATCAATCTCAGAGACCAGCAGGACTGTCAGAAAGAGCACAGGGGGCAAGGCCATTGTGTCCTCAGTTTCAAAGGGTGGAGTCAATGCCCACTAGATATCAAAGGGTGGAGCTACTGCCTAGGTCTCCAGGAGTGGGGCCTCAGTTCTGGATGGTGATGCTGCTTTTCAGGGAGGCTTCTGGAGGGAGTATTCTGCCTACAGACTATAAGCAGACATCTTGTCAGAATTCTTCCTGCTCCACAATTGCCTGACCTATGGATTTTTAGGACATAAGACTGCTGGAATTACCAGGCTGTCTACTGACCTACAGATATTGGACTTGTCAATTGTCATAATTATGCTAACCAATTTCTAAAAAAATCAATCAATCTCTTTCTTACTGGTTATATCTTACTGGTTCTATTTCTCTAGAGAACCCTGACTAAGACAGTGGTCATGAGTATGGGAAGGAAGTGCTAAATACAAGACATGTTTAGGAGAAATCTCATTTCTGTCTTCTCTGATCTGTCTTTTTTCAGCGTTCAAAGGATAGGCATACAGTCCTTTGGGGTTCCTTATTTTTATTTCTGTTGAGACCAGAACGCATTTTAGAAAATAAAATTTACTAAAGAACCCAATGAAAATAAAAGAGAAACAAGAAAAAAAAAGCATGCAAACATACACACATGTGCCTCAAAGCACCATCCACTAACATAGTACACGTTTCTGACCCTCTAGTTGCTGATTCTTAGCAGGTAATCAAGCCAAATTCTAATCTTATATGAAGTCCAAACCTAGAGAATCCTCTATTTAATTCATAGTCCCCTTCCCTCCCATGTCTCTCTACTAGAGTCCACATTCAATCAGAACAGATTTTCTGGGAAAATCAATAGTTATTACATGTGTTTGATGAGTCATCCTTGGTAAAACGATCACATTTTCCTTAAGTGTCTCTCATCATAGAAAGCAATTCTTTAGTAACAGATTCATTTTTGTGAATCCCTCAAAGGATATGGTCCCTGAGAAAGTCCTTTCTCTCCTTTCTGGCAGAGCTCAGCCTCAGATATTCAGCAGCTTGGTAGCGATATCAGCTCTCTCATGCATAGAAAAACCTAGGTTACAGCAAGAAAAAGACACCTGTCACTGCCTCCAGAGACAGGAGTTGAGGGCAGTGACAGAAACACCTAAAGAGTCATTGCAGTACGGTGTGATGAGAATACTGATAAAAGTAAATAGAGGGAGCAAAAGGGAAAATGTGTTAGGGAAGACTTCTTAGATGCAGTAGTGACTGGTGTTGAAATAATGACTAATGATTAGCCAGGAGAGGAAAGAGGGGGATATTGCTGTCAAAAAAAAAGCATAAAATCAATCAATTAATCAGAAATTACCTGGATTTTGCATTTATTTGCTTTCAGGGTACACTAAAATTCTCCTGGTGGTTTCCGGAATAGTAAACCAACTGGTCATCTAATAGAACACTGGAATAAGGCTCACAGTTTGCCTGTTAAAATAAACTCTTGTACACGTTGCTTTGCTTCTCTAGCCCTTAATTATCTTATCTTTAAAAGAAAGGGGCTGGACTCTGTAACCTGTGCTTACATTGTGTCCTCTTTCTGAGAGAATTATTATATTCTCTGGAAATGTAGTGGAGATGTCCAGAAGGACTTACTGAATGTAGTTGGAATCCTGGGGTGATTGAAGCGTTTTTGGAGTCAGAGAGTTGAGTGAACTGGAATTGTCAGTAAATTTAAAGGCAGTGCTATGGCTTCAGCTGCCTCATTCAGGAGTGGATCAGAAGATGGAAGGAAGGTGGAGATGGTTGTAATGCTCTTTGGTTGTAGGAGATTCAGAGAAGAAGAATTTGAAAAGCTTGGTTATGTTTCTTATCCATTAGATCTGCTTCTATTTACCATGCACACAAGATTTTGTGCTATTCTGGAATTTAGAAACTGTGGTCTTTTATAGCAACAGTGTGGTGTATGTATCTGTTCAAATGATTTAGCACTCAGAAATATCACTCATTCATTTATTCATAAGGAATCCTTAATCCTATCCTTATAAGATTTTTCCAGAAAGAAAATGCCAAAAATACTAACTGCAGAAACATCATTCTTGTGGAAGATTCCTTTATTAATGAGTACAATATGCCAGAAACACAAACTAGTGTCCTATGGGCTGAATATAGGACATGTTAGACCCACACAATGTGTCTAAATGTTACGAGCCATAATTTAAAACTAACATTTCACATATAAATTTGAATTCCTAGCTTCTCTTGAAAATCAGAAGATCTGACAGCACTGAATCTCTGATCTTACATGGCTACTGTTCATTGGAGTTGAGTAGTAGATACTCCCTTTTTATGGGGGATAAGCTTGTAATTTAAACTCTTTGTGTGTCAGTTTTTCTGTCTTTAAACTGAGGTATAATTAGGGAACCTACAGAGGCGGGGCCAAGATGGCAGAGTAGTCAGACATTTCCAGTGGACCCTCTTACAACAAAGACCTGAAAAAAAAAGTGAATCAATTATATATGACAATTTAGGAGCCCTGAACATCAAAGGTAAAGTTGAGGAACTAGACTGAGTGGCAGGGGGAGGGAGAGATAGTTCTGAAGCAGTGAGAAGTTGCCAGACCTAACCCGGCGAGAACCTGAGCCCTTCAGGTCTTATCAGCTCATGGGTGAGAGGTGAGACAGGCAAGTAGCTGTGCTCAGGAGGTGTATCCCACACCAGGAGAGAACCAGAGGCAGAGAGTCTACTCGGCCATCCAGAACCAGTGAGAAGTAGCCCTCGACTGGCGAAAGATGAGTACCTGCATCCGGCCTACCTATGGATCAAAAACACCCCCCACAGGGAAAAACCTCTCCCATTTGCCTCCCCGCTCCCGGCTCTGCACTGGATCCTCGATCGGCTTCAGCAATTGCTGAGTCCCCTGGGCTGTAAGTAGGATCCGTCACATGCCCTGAGCCATTCTCCTGGCCTTGGAGAGTGAACAAATTAACAAAGAGCATAAAAAATAAACTGCTGGCTCCCCTAAGCCAGGAACTCAGGGTAGGCACAGCTCTTTTGTCTAGGCACAGACATAAGGGATCCACGGACTTTAAATGCCTTTCCCCCTGCAGAGACTTGTGTGGGCCCATTTCAACAGTGTAGGCCCTCATTACCACAGTACAACATGGTATATACCTGAAGTCTTAACTTCAAATGTTTCAGTTGTGAAGCGCAGGTTCATGACATTTGACACTGCTCTGCCCATTAAGCAGAGTCTTCGCCTACCCACATCAGGGGCCCGAGGACTGGTGGCTCCACCCACACCACCTAGCCACCTGCGATAGGCACCCAAGAATAAGAGGTTCCCTCCAGTGCTTACAGCCAACAGCACTGGGTGCTCCTAGTCCAGCTGCAAAATCTACCCACCAACGTGCTCTAGGAAACAGGGATATGCCTTCCTCCTGGACACTCAGGGGTGGCCATCAGCCTCCTGCCTTGCTCAGAGTGTGTCCCCCTGCTGCAGCCAGATGCCTGTGCCTAGACCAATCACCCATGCCTGTCTAGGACTGTAGGTCAGAGCCTGCACCACACACTTGGTAGCTATCTACCTGGGCACCTGGGCTGAATCCATACAGGAGGAGTGGGCAGACTCCTGAGCTCACATCTCTAGTAACAGATCTAAACACCTGGTGACAGGATATTAGAGCTTCAAAGGTGCAAATAATCAAACTAGCTCACATGAGCAGCCTATTTGGGAATATCAAATCAAAAGATGAAGCTAGAACACAGTAAGCAAAAATAAATAAATATAGTAAGTTATTGATGGCTCGTGGACAACAGTCAATATCAAATCAC
Source organism: Trichechus manatus latirostris (assembly GCF_000243295.1). NCBI lineage: Eukaryota > Metazoa > Chordata > Mammalia > Sirenia > Trichechidae > Trichechus > Trichechus manatus. Next base: position 18,531,901 of record NW_004443962.1, on the reverse strand, counting down.
ATAAAGAGGCAGTCCAGGATGGCTTCAGCAAGCTCCCAAAATAAAGAATCCAGAAATTTTCCAGATGAGGAAAATTTCTTGGAATTACCAGAGGCAGAAGACAAAAGATTAATATACAGAATTCTTCAAGAAATTAGGAAGGAAATTAAGCAAAACGCAGAACATGCAATAGAGGAAATTAAAAATATTAGAGAAAAGCATAATGACAAACTTAACAGGCCGCAAGAATCCATAGAGAGACATAAATCAGAAATCCAGAACATTAATAATAAAATTTCAGAATTAGACAACTCAATAGAAAGTCATAGGAGCAGAATTGAGGCAATGGAAGTCAGAATTAGTGAGACTGAAGATAAAGCACTTGACACCAACTTATATGAGGAAAAATCAGATAAAAGGATTAAAAAAAATGAAGAAAGCCTAAGAATTATGTGGGATTCTACCAAGAGGAATAACCTACAAGTGATTGCAGTACCAAAACAGGGGGGATAACAGAAAATACAGAGAGAATTGTTGAAGATTTGTTGGCAGAAAACTTCCCTGAAATTGTGAAAGATGACAAGGTATCCAAGATGCTCATCGAACCCCATGTAAGGTAGATCCCAAAAGAAAGTTACCAAGACATATTATAATCAAACTTGCCAAAACCAAAGATAAAGAGAGAATTTTAAGAGCAGCTATGGATAAATGAAAAGTCATCTACAAAGGAGAGTCAATAAGAATAAACTTGGACTACTCAGCAGAAACCATGCAGGCAAGAAGGCAATGGGATGATATAGATAAAGCGTTGAAGGACAAAAACTGCCAGCCAAGAATTATGTATCCAGCAAAACTGTCTCTCAAATATGATGGTAAAATTAGGGCATTTCCAGATAAACAGAAGTTTAGGGAATTTGCAAAAACCAAACCAAAATTAAAAGAAATACTAAAGGGAGTCCTCTGGTTAAAAATCAATAACATCAGATAACAACCCAAGACTAGAACACAGGACAGAGCAAACAGATATCAACCCAGATAGGCAAGTCACAAAAATAAACCAAAGCTAAAACACTGAAAATAGGCAAATAGATATCAATATATAAAAGATGATGACATTAAAACAAAAAAGAGGGACTTAAAAAATGTAGACATAGATTTTTCATATGGAGAGGAAGTCAAGGTGATATAAAGAAATAAAAGATTGCTTTAAACTTAGAAAAATAGTGGTAAATATTAAGGTAACCACAAAGGAAACTAACAGTTCTACAAGTCAAAATAAAAAACTAGAAAAACATAAAGGCTCAGCAGATACAAAATCAACAATGAAAAAGATGAAAATACATAAAGAAAAACGACTCAGCACAGAAAATTAAGTGGAACAAAGACACTGTGAACAACACACAAAAAAAGACATCAAAATGACAGTACCAAACTCATACCTATCAATAATTACGCTGAATGTAAATGGACTAAATGAACCAATAAAGAGACAGAGAGTGGCAGATGGGAAAAAAAACCAGATCTGTCTATATGCTGTCCACAAGAGACACACCTTAGACCCTAAAGACACAAACGAACTAAAACTCAAAGGATGGAAAAAAATATATCAAGCAAACAACAATCAAAAAAGAGCAGGAGTGGCAATATTAATCTCTGACAAAAGTAAAGTCCACCACAAAGGATAAGGAAGGACGCTATATTATGATTAAAGGGTCAACACACCAGGAGGACATAACTATAATAAATATTTATGCACCCAACAACAGGGCTCCAAAATACAAACTCTAACAGTACTGAAAAGAGAGATAGACAGCTCCACAATAGTAGGAGAGACACCACTTTCAGTGAAGGATAGAACATCCAGAAAGAAGCTCAACAAAGACAGGGAAGATCTAAATGCTACGATCAACCAGCTAGATCTCAAAAACATTTACGAACACTCCACACAACAGTAGGGAGATATACTTTCTTTCCCAATGCACATGGAACACTCTCCAGAATAGACCACATATTAGGCCATAAAGCAAGACTTAACAAGATCCAAAGCATCAAAATATTACAAAGCATCTTTTCTGACCATAAAACCATAGAAGTAGAAATCAACAACAGAAAAAGCAAGGAAAAAAGTAACAAGCCCATGGAAACTGAACAACACCTTGCTCAAAAACTACTGGGTTATAGAGGAAATCACGGATGGAATAAAGAAATTCATAGAATGAAACGAGAATGAAAACACATCCTACCAGAACCTTTGGAACACAGCACAAGCAGTGCTCAGAGGTCAGTTTATAGCAATAAATGCACACATCCAAAAAGAA
>NW_004443962.1:18528160-18529504 GCF_000243295.1 Trichechus manatus latirostris | reverse complement strand
AAGCAGTGCTCAGAGGTCAGTTTATAGCAATAAATGCACACATCCAAAAAGAAGAAAGGGCCATAATCAAAACTTTAACCCTACAACTGGAACAAGTAGAAAGAGAGCAGCAAAAGAAGCACACAGGCACCAGAAGAAAGGAAAAAATAACAATTAAAGCAGAATTAAATGAAATAGAGAACAGAAAAACAACTGAAAGAGTTAACAAGACCAAAAGCTGGTTCTTTGAAAGATCAACAAAATTGATAAACCATTGGCCAAACTGACAAAATAAAAACAGGAGAGGAAGCAGATAACCCCTATAAGAAATGAGATGCATGATATCAGAACAGACCTAACTGAAATTAAAAGAATCATAACAGAATACTATGAAAAATTGTACTTTAACAATTTTGAAAACCTAGAGGAAATGGACAAATTTCTAGAAACTCACTACCAACCTAAACTAACACAAACAGAGGTATAACAACTAAATAAACCCATAACAAAGGAAAGAGATTGAAAAGATAATTAAAAAACTCCCAACAAAATAATGCCCTGACCTGGATGGCTTCACTGGAGAATTCTACCAAACTTTCAGAGAATAGTTGACACCACTACTCCTAAAGGTGTTTCAGAGCATAGAAAGGGATGGAATACTCCCAAACTCATTCTATGAAGCCAGCATAACCCTGATACCAAAACCAGGTAGAGACACCACACAAAAGAAAATTACAGACCAATATCCCTCATGAACACGGATGCAAAAATCCTCAACAAAATTCTAGCCAATAGAATTCAGCAACATATCAAAAAAATAACTCACTGTGAGCAAGTGGGATTTACAGCAGGTATGCAGGGATGGTTCAACATTAGAAAAACAATCAGTGTAGTCCATCACATAAATAAAACAAAAGACAAGAACAAAATGATCTTATCAATTGATGCAGAAAAGGCATTTGGCAAAGTTCGACACCCAGTCATGATAAAAACTCTCAACAAAATAGGAATAGAAGGGAAATTCCTCAGCATAATTAAGGGCATTTATACAAAGCCGACAGCGAACATCATCGTAAATGGAGAGACTTTGAAAGCATTCCTCTTGAGAACAGGAACTAGATAAGAATGCCGTTTATCACCACTCTTATTCAACATTGTGCTGGAGGTCCTAGCCAGAGCAATAAGGCTAGAAAAAGAAGTAAAGGGCATCCAGATTGGTAGGGAAGAAGTAAAAGTATCTCTTTTTGCAGATGACATGATCTTATACACAGAAAATCCCAAAGAATCCACAAGAAAACTACTGGAACTAATAGAAGATTTCAGCAAAGTTTCAGGATACAAGATAAACATACAAAAATCAGTTGG
>NW_004443962.1:18509598-18526996 GCF_000243295.1 Trichechus manatus latirostris | reverse complement strand
TTCTTTGATGGTTATGAGGGTGGGGAGGGAGAGTGAGGGTTTTTTACTAACTAGATAGTAGATAAGAATTATCTTAGGTGAAGTGAAGGACAGCACACACTACAGGGGATGTCAGCACAACTGGACTAAACCAAAGCTAAGAAGTTTCCTGAATACAATCAAACACTTTGAGGGACAGAGTAGCAAGGGTAGGTCTGGGGACCATGCTTTCAGGGGACATCTAGGTCAATTGACATAACAAAGTTTTTTAAGAAAATGTTCTGCGTCCTACTTTTGTGAGTGGCATCTGGGGTCTTAAAAGCTTGCAAGTGGCCATCTAAGATGCATCAGTTGGTACCAACCACCTGAATTAAAGGAGAATGAAGAACACCAAAGACGCAAGAGACAGAAAGGGCCACGCAAACCGGAGACTTCATCAGCCTGAGACCAGAAGAACTGGATAGTGCCCAGGTACCACCAATGATCGCCCTGACAGGGAACACAACAGAGAGTCCCGAATGGGGCAGGAGAAAGGTGGGGTGCAGACCTCAAATTCTAGTAAGAAGACCAGACTTGATGGTCTGAATGAGACTGGAAGAACCCCGGAAAGCACTGTCCCCAGATTCTCTACCAGCCCAGAACTAAAACAATTTCTGAGGCCAACTCTTCAGACAGGGACTGTACTGTACTGTGGGACATAAAGTGGTACTTGTGAGGAGTGTGCCTCTTAGCTTAAGTAAATACAAGAGACTAAATGGACAGCTTCTGTCCAGAGGTGAGATGGGAAGGTAGAGAGGGTTAGGAGCTGGTTGAATGGACATGGGGAATCAGGGGTGGAAAGGACTGTGCTGTCACAGTATGAGGAGAGCAATTAAAGTCACATAACAATGTGTGTATAAATTTTTGTATGCAAGACTAACTTGAAATGTTAACTTCATTTAAACTACAACAATAAACAAAAAAAGAAAAAAAAAGAGAACGTACCTTGTATGGTTGTTTTGAGGGTTAAATAGATCAATATATATAAAGGACTTCCAACAATGCCTGGTACATAATAAGTGGTATATCAGTGTTTGCTATCATTATTATTATAATTTCTTGCCAGTTAAATGTAGCTCTAAAAAAAAAAAAAAAACAGTTGCCATCAAATTGATTCCAACTCACGTGTGTCAGAGTAGAACTGTGCTCCATAGGTTTTTTAATGGCTTATATTTTGGAAGTAGATTGCCAGGCCTTTCTTCCCAGGTGCCTCTGGGTGGGCTTGAACTGCCAGTTTTTTGGTTAGCAGCTGAGCATTGTGTCCATTGCACGAACCAGGGACTCCAACATATCCCTTACTGTTTGCCACTGCCTTACATCTTGAGTTACTCGTTTATTTAGTTTCTTCCCTGACTCCTGCAAGCATTTCTGTTTTGACCCCTGTTATAGGCTCTTAACATTTGCGGATTTAACATTTTTATTTTAGCCACTCTAAAGCCACCCAAATGTCCATGCCTTGTCGAGATTTGTGAGTTTGTTGAAGAAAGATTAGAATCATTCATCTTGAAAGTTTGGTCAACAGAAGCAGATCACTCATCCAATGAGTGGGCAAATCACTCAACCAGTGAGTGGGCCCAGCTCATCATCTTCTTCTCATGTGGAGCCATTGTTCTCCAGTTCTCTGCAAGGCAGCTGTAGAAGGGAACTGCTATTGTATTATTCATCAGGCCATCAATCCTTGCCCTCCGTGCACCTCGTGACTTATGGTGTGCCTTTTTCACTGTTATTCCTGCTTCCACAATAAACACTTGAATGAAGTATTATTCTATGGCTTGAAGGGTTGGAACACTTGAAAAATAAAATTCTGACTACAGTTGTGAATAATTTTGATAAGAAGGAAAAAGGGTATCTAGTTAAAAGATTCCTATTGCTGTTGAGCAGATTCTGACTCATAGGGACCCTATAGGACAGAGTAGAACTGCCCCATAGGGTTTCTGAGGCTGTAAATCTTTAAGGAAGCAGACTGCCACATCTTTCTCCTGCAGAGTGACTGGTGGGTTTCAACTGCTGATCTTTCTGTTAGCAGCCGAGCGCTTACCCACTGTGCCACCAGGGCTCCTTTCCGTAAAGATTACAGCCTTGGAAACCCTATGGGGCAGTTCTACCCTGTCCTATAGGGTCACAAGGAGTCGGAACTGACTCGATGGCAACAAATATTTTTGTTTTGATTTATTTTACACATCCTGAGTCCAGCCCAGGTTTCTGACCTCCTACAGCTTGCAACTGCTAATCTAGGAGAAGAGTTAGCACATATGTTATCATAAATCTAGTGACCAAATGAGAAATCTCTTTTTTCTTCATTTTTATGGGCCTATTTTTCTTTTGTATTTGATAAGATTACACTGTAAGTAGGAGACTAAGCTAAATTAACTTTGTAGATGTAATTGTCGTTATTAGCTGTGTTTGAGTATGCCCTGACTCATGGCAACCCCAGCTCATGGCAAGACCATGCACAAAAGGGATGAAATGCTTCCCGGTCTCGTGCCATCTCCATGATTGGTTCTTTTGGGATCCATAGGGTTTTCATTGGATGATTTTGGGAATTAGATTGTCAGACCTTTCTTCCTATTCTGTCTTAGTCTGGAAGCTTCCCTGAAATCTGTCCACCATGGGTGACCCTGATGGTATTTGCAATACTGGTGGCATAACTTCCAGCATCAGAGCAACACTAATGCCACTGCAGTACAACAAACTGACAGATGGGTATTGGAACTTTGTAGATAGATAGGTTCATGTAATTGGAAGATTATGTGATTTTACAAAATTTAGAGAAAACAGACACATTTCTGGTAAGTGTTCGGGAGAGAGAATGGGGACTAAAGAGACTGCAGAGAGAGAGAAGCATGTTTCTATTGTCTCTCTCTCCTTCTACTGAAGTTAAGTTTCTTCTTGTCTGCAAGAAGGTATGTTGCTCTGCAGCCACCTCTCCTGTGGCAGGTCTTCAAAGTCCAGCAAAGACTCTCTCGTCTGTCCACAGCACTACACTGTGGCTACCTCCAGCAGTCCTGATGGTGCTGCTGTTAAACTCCTCTTTGGCTTTACAGTCTGAACTCCAATGCAAAGTGGAAATTGGCCCTTAGCTATATATAGCTGGAGATATGCCTGCCCAGTTCTTAGCTATCCTTATAGGGATTGTTGCTTGATCACCAGAGTATAATTAATGTGCCTCTCTTCCCAGGTGACAGAAGTTACCTTTAAATAATTGGCTGAACACTTCTCCTGCAATTTCCAATTCCCTCATCAGAACAGCACAAAATTTGTTAAAAATATTGGAATGATCATAATAGGTTACTTGTTATGTGTGCTCTCAAGATATAGAGAAATCTTTTTGAAGCCTCAGAATGAGGAGGAGAAGGTAGAAGTATAGATGGAGGGAGTGAAAAGCAGAGAAAAGTTCTTTCTTGTCCTGAAAAAATGGAAACTATTTCTAGGTCATGGTGTTCTGTAGGACATGCTGAATGGACAGTCTTGTGAAACCCAGAGGCAAACAGTGGGGTTTTGTCCCACTGAGCTGGCATTGTAGGTAATCTTTCTATCTCTGCCTTTTTCTCTGTTTTTAAGTTCTGCTAGCATCTACTTCTTGGACTCTGCCTGTTTCTTTCTCTTCCGTCCTTCTGTATCCTCTAACTTGGCATCTGTGATCTAGTTAGTCTCTCTTCCACTCATTTCCATATTGGGCCCCCTGCCTCTGTCTTCTGTGTGTCTGCCCACCCCCACCCATCCCCAGATGCTGACTCACAGTGTTGACAGCCTCTCCCACACCTTTGCCCACACACTTCCTGCCCAGCATCGCTTCCATTGTGCCTTTGTTGGTCTCCCCCTTTGCCAGCGCTGACTCAGTGTGGCTCCCTCTGCAATTCTGTGTTGGTGTCTGTTTGGATCAGTGTCATCCGAGTCCAACATGCAAGTAGGGCACCACTCAAAGTTGCCCCCACAAAGCAGAAAGCATGAAAAATGGTCTGGGGAAAGAGGGGTGCTACCCTCTGACTCCAAACCCAGTAACAATGACACTTGACCCTCAGTGTTCTTAATAAGTCCTTGGCCAGTAGATCTTACTGAGCTCTGGGTTTTCCTCCTACATTAAATGCCTCAGTTCATGACTTTTTGTTTTCTATTTGGCATTGTTTGTATAACTTTTTAAACTTCTATCTGCATGATTTTCCAATTCGATTGGTGTTTATCTTCCTTCTGAAAACCTTCCCCAGGGAGAGGTAGTTTCCTTTGTCTTGGTCCCACCATGGCAGTTTGTTCATATTTCCATTGTGTCACTTCTCATGTTTTATTATAATTATGTTTATATGTGTGACTTTCTCTAGAAGACAATTTTTTTTTTATTTTCTTATGCTCAGTGCCCAGAGGAGTTTAGAGTAACAGAGGGGTTAACCTCTGTAAACATGTGGTAGATATGGCCGCGTTTGCCCTCAGAGAGCCCCTAAATTGACAGAAATGAAAAATCATTAGATCCTGCAACACAGGGTCAGATAAAATTAGTTGCAAAACCTGAGGTGCAGTTTCAGAAATAGAGGGATTGCCTAAGTAAGAATTTTAGTGCCCAGAAACCTTATAATGAGTATTGATAAGAAACTTTATTGCTGTAAGTAAGCATAGTTTGTTTCTGGGAACTTACATAGCCATTCCCACAGTGGTGAGGTGACCTCTGGCTTTGGGTGTTCTGATCTGGCTGGTCCCTTTCCCCGTAATGACTACCTGCTGGCCAGCACGACTGCCCTAGGGACCTTGCCTGAGAAAGAGAAGAGGGGTGCCTAGGATCTCTGTCCACCCTGATATAACCCTTTGTCTCTGTGATTCTTACATCATTCTGATGTTTGAGAAAACGAGCATAGAACTAGTCAGTATCCATGAGTTTTATTTCCTTAATTCCTCAAGTGCAGTCCTTATCTTTTAGGGCATGGCCTAAGATAGAATTTAATGAACAAATTTGTACAAAAAAAATCCTCATTTAGTGTTACAATTCTCATTTATTCATGGATTCTACTTGCACTCAAAGGGCGGGGGTTATATTAGGAGCGCACACCAGAGGGAGAGAATCCTTATCATCAATTTTTTTAAGTGTTTTTTTCAGTACTAAAGTTGATAATGATGTTATGTGTGGTCCCATCAAACAATAAGGACGTATTGAGCTATGCTTGAGGCTATACTGATATACAAAATAAAGTACCTTCCCTTAAGGACTTATTTATAACTATGTTAGGAAAAGAGATCACTAGATGGGAGCAATTAAGGTAATATATATGATCTTATGTGAGTACAAATATCTAGGAGTTAATGTGTGAGAAGTGTCAGTGTAGGTTGGAGTGGTATAGAAAATTTCCTGGAGAAGGTGGGTGTAATTGATGGACAGAAGCAGATATTGACCCATAACCTAACAATAAGAGTGCTATCCCATCATATTCACAGGTTCTGCCTCCACCAAGTGAAAGGAATAAATATAGAGGGAGTGCTCACCAAGGGACTGGAATCTTGGGGGTAACCTTAGAATTTGGCCTGCCACAATAAGCTAAGGAAAAATAAAATCATGTAACAATTTCCATATTTTTTCCTGTTGTTGCAAGTAGCTAAACAATTCTAGACTACTGAAGATAAAATGAAATTTATTGGACATATGCTAGACTATATTAAAGATTCCAGGGAAGAGCTGAGCAACTGGCCGTTGGGAAGGGTAGATTCTGGGAAAATTCCAAAGACCTCATTTAATAGACCCCTTCTTCACAGCACCAAATAATTCCTAGTCTTTGTGTCTCTCAATTCAAAAGTTTAACTTTCTGGGAGAGAATTTTGGGATAGGTGCACACATTGGATGGATCAAATATGCCTGAGGAAAAGGTCTTATAGTATAGACATAGCTTATGGAACCCACTCCTGCCTACTGAGACTAATTATCAAAGAATTAGTAATCACTGAAAAACGCACAGCCACTCTAAAAGGAATCTATTCCACAAGTGAGGCAAGAAGGGTGCAGTGTTGACGTGTATCAACAATGGTGTGTAGATAACATGGAGATGCCAGCCAGGTATAAATCGCATGATTAAGGTTCGGTGTTAGTTAAATTATATCAAAAATAATCAAAATTTTTAGTGTTTTAAATTTGCTTATTTTGATTAAACTTTTGCAGTGTTGAATGTTGTAATTCATGTAGCTAAATGCTATTAAGCTACAGCTATAGTGCTGTATAAAATCAGTTTATATAGACCACTTTATTTACTCTAAATAGTTTTGACAAATTTGCAATAATTATAATACCCATGCTTTCAACTTTGGAAATTTGAAGGTGTGTGGGAATTACTCCTTGTCCCCCAAGCATTCCCATACTAATGCCACAGTTGTGAAATGGACAGAAAGGGTCAGATCAGGTTGGAAATAGTGTGACAAAGATGCTGGCATTGTGTGCTAAGTGTTATGGATTGAATTGTGTCCCCACAAAATACGTGTAGAAGTCCTGGCCCCTGTACCTCTGGGTGGGATCCTGTTTGGAAAAAGGAGTTTTCTTTTGTTATGTTAATGAGATCATACTAGTGTAGTGAGCCCTAAACCTAATCACTTCTGAGTTATAAAATGAATGAAATAGACATAGGAAGACACACAGGGGAAGACAGATGCCGAGGAACTCCACAGAGTGCCATGAAATGCTGAGGAACTCCAAGGAACTCCTGGGGCTCAGGCCCTAGAGCTGATGATGCTGATGTGAACTTCTAGCCTCCAAAAATGTGAGACAATAAATTCCTGTTCTCTAAAGCCATTTTAATAGTTAATTTTATGTGCCAACTTGGCCTGGCTATGGTTCCTAGTTGTTTGACCAAACACTAGTCTAGTTGCTGTTATAGAGTAATTACATGTGCTGTTATGAAGTAGTTACATGGGATTGAATGAGGTGGCCTTAATTAAAGCAGATTACTGTCAGTAATGTAATGTAGTATACTGTAATGTAATAGAATGTAATGTATGTAATTACCTTTATTTTTTTAATTTTTATTTTTTTCCTATACAAAAATTTATACATACATTGTTATGTGACTCTAATTGCTCTCCCCATACTGTGACAGCACACTTCTTCTTTCCACCCCTGATTCCCCATATCCATTCAAACAGCTCCTAACTCTCTCTGCCTTCCCATCTCACCTCTGGACAGAAGCTGCCTGATTAGTCTCTTGTTTCTACTTGAGCTAAGAGGCATACTCCTCACGAGTATCACTTTATGTCCCACAGTCCAGTCCAATCCCTCTCTGAAGAGTTAGCTTTGGAAATTGTTTTAGTTCTGGACTGATAGAGAATCCAGGGGCCATGCTTTCTGGGGTACCACCAGTCTCAGGCCATTAAGTCTGGCCTTCTTACTAGAATTTGAGTTCTGCACCCCACATTTCTCCTGCTCCATCTGGGACTCTCTGTTGTGTTCCCTGTCAGTGTGGCCACTGGTGGTAGCCAGGCACCATCTAGTTCTTCTGGTCTCAGGCTGATGAAGTCTCTGGTTTACGTGGTCCTTTCTGTCTCTTGGGCTAATACTTTCTTTGTGTTTTTGGTGTTCTTCATTCTCCTTTACTCCAGGTGGCTGGGACCAATTGATGCATCTTAGATGGCCACTTGCAAGCTTTTAAGACCCCAGATGCCACTCACAAAAGTAGGATGCAGAACATTTTCTTAATAAGCTTTGTTATGCCAATTGACCTAGATGTCCCCTGAAAGCATGGTCCCCAAATCCCTACCCCTGCTACACTCCCTCAAAGTGTTTGATTGTATTCAGGAAACTTCTTAGCTTTGGTTTAGTCCAGTTGTGCTGACTTCCCATGTAGTGTGTGCCATCCTTCCCTTCACCTAAGATAATTCTTATCTACTATCTAGTTAGTAAATAACCTTCACCCTCCCTCCCCACCCTCATAACCATCAAAGAATGTTTTCTTCTGTTTTTAAACCTTTTCTTGAGTTCTTATAATAGTGGTCTTATACACTATTTGTCCTTCTGTGGCTGACTAAATTCACTCAGCATAATGACCTCCAGCTTCCGCCATGTTATAAGATGTTTCACAGCTTCATCGTTGTTCTTTATCGTTGAGTAGTATTCTATTGTGTGAATATACCATAATTTGTTTATCCATTCATCTGTTGATGGGCACCTAGGTTGATTCCATCTTTTTGCTATTGTGAACAGTGCTGCAATGAACATGGGTGTGCATGTATCTATTTGTGTGACGGCTCTTATTTCTCTAGGATGTATTCCAAGGAGTGGGATAGCTGGATCGTATGGTACTTCTATTTCCAGCTTTTTAAGGAAGCACCAAATCGACTTCCAAAGTGGTTGTACTATTTTACATTCCCAGCAACAGTGTATAAGTGTTCCAGTCTCTCCACAACCACTGCAGCATTTATTGTTTTGTGTTTTTTGGAATAATTCTAGCCTTGTTGGGGTGAGATGATATCTCATTGTATACGTAATTACCTTTAATCTAATGTGATATAATATAATTAGCTTCCATAATGTAATATAATATAACATAGTTGAAGACCTTAAGAGCAAAAGGAAGTTTTATTAGGGTGTGTTCTACCTCCAGGCTATAAATAAATATTTTGGCAAAACTGTCATCTCACTCTTCCTGTTGTCTGATATGTGGGGCTTGGGATGCAAACCTGCAGGAGTGTCCAGCCTGTCATCTGACCTACAGATTTAGGACTTGCCAGCCCTCCACAGTTGCATGAGTTAATTTTTTGAAGTAAACCAATCTCTCTCTCTCTCTGTACACACACACACAGAGAGAGAGAGAGAGAAAACACTCATTTGCCTGTCTGGAAGTTTATCATACTGTGGTGGCTTGTATGTTGCTATGATGCTGAAAACTCTGCCACCAGTATCTCAAATACCATTTGGATCACTTATGGTGGATAGGTTTCACAGCTTCCAGAGTAAGACAGACTAGGAAAAAGACCTAGCAATTTGCTTCCAAAAATTAGTCAATAAAAACCTTATGGATAACACTATATTGTCCAATATAGTGCTGGAAGATGAGTCCCTCAGGTTGGAAGGCACTCAAAATATGACTGGGGAAGAGCTGTCTCCTCAGATTAGAGTCAACCTTAATGATGTGGATGGAGTAAAGCCTTCTGGACCTTCATTTGCTTATAAGGCCCAACTCAAAATGAGAAGCAACAGCTGTAAACATCCATTAACAATTGGGATTTGGAATGTACAAAACATGAATCAAGGAAAATTGGAAGTTGTCAAAAATGAAATGGAGTGCTTGAAGAGCAATCTCCTAGGCATTAGTGAGCTGAAATGGACTGGTATTGGCCATTTTGAATTTAGCAATCATATGGTCTGCTATGCCAGATACCACAAACTGAAGAGGAATGGCATTGAATTCATCATCAAAAAGAACATTTCAAGATACATCCTGAAGTACAATGCTGTCAGTGAAAGGTTAATATCTGTACGCCTACAAGGAAGAACAGTTAAGATAACTATTATTCAAATTTATGTATTCACCACAAATGGAAACTTGAAGAAATTGAAGATTTTTAGGAATTGCTGCAGTCTGAAATTGATAAAATGTGCAATCAATATACATTGATAATTACTGGTGATTGGAATGCAGAAGTTGGAAACAAAGAAAAAGGATCCGTAGTTGGAAAATATGGCCTTGGTAATAGGAACAATGCTATAGACCGCATGAGGGAATTCTGCAAGACCAATGACTTATTCATTGGAAATACTTTTTTTCAACAACACAATGACTGTAGACGTGGACCTCACCAGATGGTTTACACAGGAGTCAAGTCTACTACATCTGTGGAAAGAGACAATGGAGAAGCTCAATCATTTTCAGTCAAGACAAAGCCAGGGTCCTATTGTAGAACAAACCATTAATTGCTCATATGCAAGTTCACACTGAAGCTGAAGAAAAGAAAAGCAAGTCCAAGAAAGCCAAAGTACAATCTTGAATACATCCTGCCTGAAGGATAGATTCGATTTGATTTGAAGGATAGAGTAAATTAGATTTGAAATCAAGAATAGATTTGATACACTTAACTCTAATGACCAATGACCAGAAGAGTTGGGGGATGACATCAAGGACATCATATATGAAGAAAGTAAAAGGTTATATCATTAAAAAGACAGGAAAGAAAAAAAAAAAAAACAAATGTCAGAAGAGAGTCTTGAGCACAGAGTAGCTAAAGGGAACAGAAGAAATGATAAAGTAAAAGGGCTGAACAGAAGATTTCAAAGGGAAACTTGAAAAGATGAGGTAAAGTATTCTAATTAAATGTGCAAAGAGCTGGTGTTTGAAAACCAAAAGGGAAGAACACGCTCAGCATTTCTCAAGCTGAAAGAACTGAAGAGAAAATTCAAACCTTGAGTTACAATACTGAAGCATGCTATGGGCAAAAAAAAAAGGATGACACAGTAAACATCAAAAGAAGATGATATATGCGACCCATATTTTTAATCAGCAACCTCAGGAGAAACTGTCAGCTTAGATTGAAAGGGACAGAGACAGGACAAATGAAGGAAAGATGTCTGCCTCCTGGAATTCTATAGGCAGAAAATAGGCCAATGGAGCTACTTGGTTCTGCACATCTGTTGCTCCCAAGAAAAGAAAGGGACCGTCTTGGGAACAGCTCAGAGACCAGCAGGACTGTCAAAAAGAGCACAGGGTGCAGGGCCACTGCTTCCTCGGTTTCAAAGGGTAGAGCCACTGCCCCGTACGTTTCAAAGGTGGAAGTTACTGCCTAGGTCTCCAGGAATGGGGCTTCAGTTCCAGATGGTGATGCTGTTCAGGTGGGCCAAGAGAATGGGCTTGCCGCCCAAAGTTGATAAGGAGTGGCTGTCGTGTGGTGGGCTGAAAAAATGGGGTTTCCCAGGGCTGAGGGGATGGGGCCACTGCTCTGGTAGACCAGGAGAATGAAGTTCCCCAAAGCTAGTGGGCAGAATTGCTGTCCCAGTGGACCTGGAAAGTGGGGCCAATGATCCGCAGTGGCGCACTAGAGGGGTGTGGGGTGTGCAGACAGCACCAGGAGACGCTGTCAGAGGGGGTGACACCAAAATGACTGTCTATACAATTTTTGTGCAGTGCAAGCTGTGGGTGCTGGTGGTCCAGATGCTTGTGGGCCCCAGGCTGGGTGTGGGCATGGGTGCTGTGGCACAGCTAAGCCAGGTGCTGGTGCAGGAGGAGGTGGGCGATGGGCATGGCCCACAGGCTGCACATCTGCTGGGTCAAGGCTGTGGGGCGCACAGCACAGGAGTGCCTAGAGGCGGTGGTGCCGGAGCTCCCAGGGGCCTGGCCAGATTCTGTAAGGTCTGGTATGGGAGGTGATCCAATGAGGGGGGGCGCATACGTGACACCATGAGTTACCACGCTGGGAGACATCGACCCTAGTGATGCCACTGATGCTCGGGGCCAAGGGGACCCTGTCCTGAGTCTGGAGAGTGTGGTCAATGCTCAGAGTCCGGAGAGTGGGGCCATTGCCCAGATGTGCCTGGAAAACAGAGGGTTATCTTCACGTCTTGAGAGCTAATGAGATTCGCCTTGCTGTGTTTTGGACTGCTTGGTACCCAAGACCCTTTCTTTCTCTTCAATTTCTCCCTTTTGTAATGGGAGTATTTACCTTATGCCTGATTTACACTGTACTTTGGAAGCAGATAGCTTGTATTCTAGGTTTCACAGGGCCACATATAGAGAGGAATTTTGCTCCAAGATGGGGTACACCCAGAGTCTCACCTATACTTGATTTATATGATTCAGAAGATGAGATTTTGGATTTAGAGTTAACACTGGAATGGGTTAAGACTTTTGGGAATCATGTGATAGGGTGAATGTGTTTTTATACATGGGAAGAACATGAATTTTGGGGGTGGGCCCAAAGGGTGGAATGTTAGGGATTAAATTATATCTCCCTAAAATATGTATTGAAGTCCTAGACCTGGTACCTGTAGAGGTGATCCTGTTTGGAAATAGGGGTTTCTTTAGCTTGTTAATGAGGTCATATCAGTGTAGGGCGAGTCCTAAACCTAATCACTTCTGAGTTACAAAAAGAGCAGAATAGACCCACAAGGGGAAGACATATGCCAAGAAATGCCAAGGAACACCAGGAAACTCCCAGAGCTGTTGACGAGGAACGACTTTGCCCTAGATCCATGCCCATTTTAAGACAATAAATTCATGTTCTTTAAAGCCACTCATGTTATTTGTGTTAATGCAGCACTAGATAACTAAGACAGCTAACTATACCTGTCACTGGGAACGCCACCTCCACGACCAGACTTCAACTCTTTAACGTAGGTGGGTTTGACACTACATTTTCTGATGTTCATAAGCAGTACTTAAAAATTACACATGTAATTTTTACTTTTTCTGAGGCACAGATTGGAACCTTGTGTACTGAGAGCTCGAGGTGGAATAGCGAGGCGCTTTGCTAGTGACTGAGCAATGCTGACCACTCAGATCCTAAAAGCCTTACTTAAATATGTATTTTGTCCCTGCTGCTGTTGTGCATTTTTTCATGTGGGACGAATTAATGACAATAGTGCTGTTCACTTTGGTTTCATTAAGGTTCCAGGGTGCTTTTTTTGTTTTGTTTTTTAAATATAATGGCTTTACATACTGTTTAACATTTCTATAATGCTTTACAATTAGAAAGCGCTTTTCTCTACATGGTGTCTTTTGATTTTCACCATGTAACCCTCTGAAGTAGTCAGGTACACCTTGTTCAGAAGGTAAGAACTCAGAGGGAGTTCAGATAGAATGTATCTGGAGCAGAATCCTGGTCTTTTGACTTCTATTTCTGTGCCTTTTTCCTCAACAAAAAGATGCTTTTGTTTGTCTAAAGTTGTGACTGCCAGCAGAAATAACAAAAGCCCAACATTTAGCATACCTGTGAACACTCAATAAATATTCTCTATGATGTTTAGGCCATTTTTCTCAATTGGGAGTTCACAGATGTCTTAATTAAATGGAAATAATCCTAGTAATATTCTTTCTGCATGGGCTTTGTTCCTAGGAGCTCTTTGAAGCACAAACAAAATAGACTCATCCATTATAATTATTTTTTAATTTCTTTCCAATATGAGCATCAGGGAGACAAGACACTGCACAGTAGAAAAGAAGTGATATGGAGCTAGTGACAGGGTGGGCCTCGGGGAATCCTTTGGAGTCCAACAATGCAAGACACCAGCGTTAATTAACAGAGAAGTGAATCATACACAGTGATACACATAGTTTGGTTATGTCTTCTATTCCTTTGTTAGCTAAATAAAAAATACTGGATACGAGTGTATGTTTGTGTGGAGTAATGTTGGTAACAAAGGGGCTGGAAGGGGCCATGATAGATGATGGTTCCTATATTGTTTTTTTTTTCCCTCCATAAACAGCTTTATAAGCTAGTGGTTATTCTGTTGACTCACAGCTGTGTTCTTCTGTTAGTCGGTTGATGTGCCAGGTATCTTTTGTGTAAGTGGAAAACAAAATAAAATATGAAAGCAGCATCTCCAGTTTGTACTGTTTAAAGATACAGTGACGGCTAGTTAAATACAATATTGCCCTAGGGCTCTGCATGCTCCTGAAAGTCCTTTTCCTTCAAGATGTGTATACAGCCTGAAGGCAATATTGTGCAACTGGAGAAAAGATTTTTGCGAAGGCAATAAACATATGCTTTAATGTCCTTCCTAATTGTCAAATCCTTTGTATTAAGGTCTTCTCCCAAGCCCCTCTCTTTCCCACCTGTCATGTAGGCTTTGGAGGAAAGGACTCTCCCTGGGAGTGATTTTGTGATCTAGGGAAACTATCTTTGGTGCTTTTCTCCCCTCTCTATTTAACGTTCATCCTTTCAGTTTTTGAATCTTCTTGTTTCTACCAGAACAACCATTTTCCCAAGGTTTATTGAAGAGAAAGATTATTTTGTAAACTGAATTACAATAAAGTAGTAACAATTTCAGGTAAATTTGCATTTAAAAGGGGAAGGTTAAGCAACCAACTTTTTCTATTTCACAGATGAGGAAGTGGGCTTAAAGGAAATCAGGGACTTATCCAGTTAATAAAGGATGCAGGTGAGATCTGTCTACCTTCTAAATCTGGTCTAATTTCATTGCCTGACACTGCATACTACAAAGGAAAGAATTTCTTATATGGGGAATTTCTAATAATGGTACTCATGAACTCTATTTAATAGATGGGAGTTGAGAGCTCTTCAGCTCTCAGACTTCATTATATTAACTTATTCTGCTCAAGGAAAAGCCTACTGTCTAGAACAAACTTCAGGAAAGGGCAAATCCTACTTTCCTCTCTTCTTTGTGGTGGACTTATTGAGAAAAAAAGTAGCAGTCAGCAGGCAGTGCAGCGGCATCTGCTCTGTGCTGTCTTAAGGTCTTCAGTTCTCTTTCTCTGCTTGTACTCTTGATCTAAGCTTCCTACAGCCTGGAGCGAGTGTCTGGTCATGCTCAGCAAGGAGGGAGGCAGAATCACTCTTTGCTTGCCCATGGGCAAGCTTAGGACCCGGTAGGGAGGAGTAGCAGGGATGAGGCTATACGCACAATGCTTAGGACTGTAGAGTCTGGTATCAGCCAGACCCAAGTTTGAGCCTTGACTTTGCCATTTACTAGTTATGGGACTTTGGGCAAATTACTTAACCTGTCTTTACCTGTAAAATGGGACCATATCAGAGTTTACCTCATGGAGTTGTTGAGTGAATTAAATGAGATAATGAATGTAAAGTGCTTGGCACAGATCAAGCATTCAATACATGTTAGCAAATTTAAAAATGCTGATCTGAATGGTGCCTGTTTGAGCTCCACGTAATTGTTCCTTTCAGTCATAACACTAGTGATTGTGACTTGCTTCTAAAGGACATGAGCTGATGAGAGAAATAAAAGAAGGTGTGTGTGTGGGGTGGAGGGGTGTGGATTGGTGAATAACACACAGAGCTGGATATAACCAGTAGCCGCAGAACAGCCCCAGAGTTCCTTCTCTTGGACCACAACCTATCAAGAAGTCGGACTCAGATTGCTCTGGGAAGGTGAATGTGCTATTTCCTGTAGCCCTGGCTGTGCGCTTGGTGTTCCAGGGTTAGCTCAGCCCCCACTTTGCCTGTCTCTGCAGGACTGTCACTATGTGATTCATAACTATATTAATAGCAGATGATGGAGGAGTGGGTAGGGGAATTTTCTTTCATGTGACATGAAGTAACTAGGATCAGGGATTTTCTATAGAAGCATTAATTACCTTGTCAGTCTAACCAAGAAGAAATTTCACTTCAATCAAGGATCATGGTATTTCATAGGCATCCAGTGAATGTGCAATGAAGATTTTGCCATTTATCCATAAGTATAAGAAATTTAAAGTCTCTTGTAATTCTATGGTTTTTTTTCCCTCTTTCTATTTAAACTAGTACCCGTAAACCCATAGCCACCCTGGAGGACAGAGTAGAACTGCCCCAAAAGGTTTCCAAGGAGCTGCCATCTATTATTAGTAAGCATACTATTCTGGAATGTGAGATGGGAGGAAGGTTGTTGGTGACAAAACCAGATTACCAGTGTGCAAGTGTTTTTAAACTCAGTTGGTTGCCTCTCTTATCCTTTTTCTTTTTTCTACTTTCTCCTTTACTGATTGTGGAAATTAATGGAATATTAGAATTGGAAAGAGCCTAAGAGATCATCTAACCTGTTGCAAGAAAAAATTGTGAAAGACTAAAATTTGGTGGGTGATTTGACTAGCTCTTGTCTTTGATAAGACTATTTTACAACTCTACAAAAACAAAAGTTAACCTGTAAGAAACAGATAATAATGCAAATAATTCCCGTCCACAGGAATGCATCTGGTAGAATGCAATTGATGATGGATACAGATCAGTTTTACTAGTTTTCTGTCCCTTTGTAAATTCAACATTCCTTACCTAGCTATGATTGTGTGGCACTTTGAGCCTTCTTTGAACCACTTATATTACTGGTTCTTTTATCAAAATCTTGGACACATATCCATTTATATCTGTATGACTGACATGATTTTACCTTTAAAAAATGATCCTTTAACATTATTAATGAAGAAACAAAAAAGAGAACGTGAATTAACCCAGCTTTTCTACTACTAGGTATAGTGTATTTTTACACAAATAATGCACATCTTCTACATTTATTTGCCAACTATGCTGTCCCCCTGTGAGGTGTTTTTGTAAGTGCTGCTATGCCATTTTTTTTTTTTTTACATGTTGCTGTAAAAAAAAAAAATTAGCATAACATGCTTATAAAAATACTTCCTGAGAGGAAGGCATGGTTGGCAAACAAACGTAGAAATCGTGCATTATTTGTGTAAACATATGGTATACTTAAGATAAATAAGGAGCCTTGGTGGCGCAGTGGTTAGGAGCTTGGCTGCTAACCAAAAGGTCAGCAGGTTCAAATCCACCAGCCGCTCTTTGGAAACTCTAGGGGCAGTTCTCCTCCCTCCTGTAGGGTCTCTAGGAGTCGGAACTGACTCGATGGCAATGGGTTTTTCTTTTTTAAGATAAATAAAGCATATACTCCAAAAAATCAGTACAGAATGGTTCATAACAGCATTATTCATAATAGTCGAAAAGTACAAACAGCCCAATTGGCTATCAACTGATGAATGGATAAACAAAATGTGTATATACATACGATAGAATATTATTCAATATGCTGCTTCCTTAGAAAGCTAGAAATAGAAATACCATACGATCCAGCAATCCCACTCCTAGGAATATATCCTAGAGAAATAAGAGCCATCACATGAACAGACATATGCACACCCATATTCATTGCAGCACTGTTCGTAATAACAAAAAGATGGAAACAACCTAGATGCCCATCAACAGATGAATGGATAAACAAACTACGGTACACACATACAATGGAGTTTTATGCAACGATAAAGAACAATGATGAATCTATGAAGCATCTCATAACATGGATCAAACTGGAGGACATTATGCTGAGTGAAATAAGTCAATCACAAAAGGACAAATAGTGTATGAGACCTCTACTGTAAAAACTCATGTAAAAGTTTACACACAAAAAGAAACAATCTATGTTGGTTACCAGGGATGGGAGGGATGGGGGTGGGGTGGGGAACTAAATAGACAATAGATAAATTGTAACTTTGGTGAAGGGTAAGACTGTATACAATACTGGAGAGGCCAGCACAACTTGTACAAGGAAAGGTCATGGAAGCTCCATAGACACATCCAAACTCCCCGAGGGACTGAACTGCTGGGCGGAGGGCTGTGGGGAGCATGGTCTCGGGGAAAATCTAGCTCAATCAGTATAAAACAATTTATAAAGACAATGTTCTACATTCTACCTTGGTGAGTAGCATCTGGGGTCTTAAAAGCCTGTGAGCAGCCATCTAAGATACTCCACTGGTCTCAC
>NW_004443962.1:18487373-18509498 GCF_000243295.1 Trichechus manatus latirostris | reverse complement strand
TCTTAAAAGCCTGTGAGCAGCCATCTAAGATACTCCACTGGTCTCACCCCTTTGGGAGCAAGGGAGAATGAAGAGAACAGGATACAAGGAAAATATTAATCCAAAGGACTAATGGACCACGGCTACCAAGGCCCCCACCAGACTGAGTCCAGTACAGCTAGATGGTGCCTGGCCACCACCACTGACTGCTCTGGCCGGGATCACAACAGAGGGTCCTGGACAGAGCTGGAAAAGGAGGTAGAACAAAATTCTAACTCACAGAAAAAGACCAGATTTACTGGACTGACAAACTGGAGAAACCTCAAGAGTATGGCTGCCAGACACCCTTTTAGCTCAGTGGTGAAGTCACTCCAAAGTTCACCGTCCAGCCAGGGTTTGGACAACCCCATAAAACAAAATGGCACTAATGAGGCATAGCAGTCCAGGGACAAAGACTAGAAGGTAGGAGGGGACAGGAAAACTGGTTATAGGGAACCCAAGTTTGAGAAGGGTCAGTGTTGACATGTTGTGGGGTTGCTAACCATTGTCATAGGGCAATATGTGTACTAACTGTTCAATAAACTGTTTGTTCTGTGAAACTTCATCTACAGTACAAAAAAAAAAAAAAGAACTATCTATGTGAGATCAAGTTGACAACAGCAATTCAAAACGTTTGATGGGAAGCCTACGGGGCGGTACGTTGAAGATAATGGTGATAGAATAATTTGAAAAAGGATAGTGAGAGTAGCAGCACAACTGGAAGAATGTAATTGATGTCACCAAATTGTACATGTAAAAACTTTTGAAATGGTGTATCTTTGGCTATATATATTTTCATCAAAAAAAAAAAAAAGGTCTTCCAAGTTCGAGAAGGGAGAGTGTTGACATGTCGTGGGGTTGTTAATCAATGTTATAAAACAATATGTGTACTGACTATTTAATGAGAAACTATTCTATAAACCTTCATCTAAAATACAATAAAGAAAACAAAAGAATATTATTCAGCAATATAAAAGAAAGAGGAACTGATACATACTGTAACACGAATGAAACTTAAAAATATTATGCTAAGTGAGAGAAGCCAAGTGCCAAAGTTACATGGTGTGTGATTCCATATATATGAAATGTTCAGAATAAGCGTATTCATAGAGACAAAAAGCAGATTAGTGATTGCCTAAGGATGGATTCATCTGACTCATAATGACCCATAGGGTATCCAAGGCTGTAAATTTTTACGTAAGTAGACTGCCATATCTTTCTCCTGAGGAGCATTTGGTGGGTTTTAATCACCGACCTTTTGGCTAGTGGCGGAGGGCTTCACTACTGAGCCAATTCGAAATTGACTCGATGGCAATGGGTTTTAGGTTTGGAAGGCTGGATTTAGGGTTACGGGAGTGGAGAGTGACTGCTAATGGTAAGAGGTTTCTTTGTGGGGTGATAAAAATGTTCCAAAATTATATGGTTGCACAACTCTGAATAGACTAAAACATTAAGTTGTGCACTTTAAAGAGGTGAATTTTATGGCACGTGAATTACATCTCAATAAAGATGTCAAAATGTACTTAAAAAGTGAAAAAAAAAGGGGGAAGGTGAGGCTGTTGTAATATAGGATTCCTTTCGGTAGCAGGACCAAGAATAGTATTGCATATGTAAGGAAACTGAATACATAATATTTGGTTGTTTGGCTAGAAGGCCCTGGGTGATTATTTTAAAGATAAATTGGAAGATTCCCTAAGGTCTGTGGAGTCAAAGTCAGGAGTTCACTCCTGCCACCATCAATTGCTGACTGTGACTCCTGGCTTTTTTTTCTGTGAGAAATGACTGTAGTAATGTCTCACAGACTGTGTGTGTGGGGTGGGGTGGTGGTGGTGGTGTGAGAAAGAGAAGACTACATGAAGCAAGGCATGCCATACCTCTAGCAGAGGGCCTGGCACATAGAAGCAACATTATTATTTTATTACTAGTGCTATCATTGCCTTTTGCTAGGAGAGTAGGAGAATACAGCTTTATTGCAGATGCAGCATTTAGGCCTTATATTTAGAGTAGGGAATAAGTTAAAATAGCCATGAGAGACTATTGACCTTGAGCTCCACTGTGTCTAAAAAAAAGTTCTTTGCCTCAGCAAATTGTTACTTGAGTGAAATAAATTCTATTCTTTCTAAAGAATTCTTTCTACTATAATACTTTGCTATAAAACAATTTTATAGAGGAATTTTAATTTAGGAGGCTTACAATTCTGAGTATCTTAAAACTGTAATGGTTTATAAAAAGCTTTGCTAGGCAGACTATATTTGTCTAATATCAAAAGAGTAAACATACTCAACATATAAACCAGTGTGGCCGAGCTGCTCAGTCTGATTTTTCCCTGTGAAAATTCCTGTTCATTTTTGTGTTGAGGTGAAGAAAGCGTCCAATACTGAGTTCCACGTCCACAAAGATGAAAGGAATTTTTTAAAGGAACATTTTATTTATTTATTTATTTTTGAGGGCTACTGAGGTGAAGTACAAAATCAGTTGAGAGATATGTGAATTGAAAAGCAACTGAAATTAGTTTTGTTTTTTTTTTTAAGAGGAAAGAATGGTCAGTTTAAAGGCAGGGAACAAAGTTCTAATTAAATAATACAATCATTAATAAAAATATTCCTCTGTGGACTGAGAGAATTTAGAATACTGAAGGGAAGGAGTCAAGTGTAAAAGGAGAGAGAAAGAAGGGAAAAGCATGGGGAAGAAAGGTGGAGAATCATTTCAATGCCTCCAGAAATTTTGAGTGTTAAAAGTCTAGTTCATTTAATAAAATGACTCTTTAATTAATATAAAGCTAAAAAGCACAAGTATTTAAAGTGCACATGATTTTGATAACTTTATTGTTTTTTCAGGGAGAATGAAAATCTCTATATTCAGGAATGTAGTAGCTATTGCAACTCATATTTTTGGCTGTAGGACAACGATAGGCACAAGTGGAATTGTCCTATGTTTCCTACACAAGAAGTATAGTTTTCTATTTTAAAATTGTAAGATATTCATTTCCATATTATAATGTTTCTGGAATTAAAAAGAGTCATATTTTTTAAAAGTAGGGATTTTTTTCTGAAAACCCAAAACCAAACCAAGCCATTGCCATCCAGTTGACTCTGACTCATAGCGATCCTATAGGACAGAGTAGAACTGCCCCCATAGGGTTTCCAAGGCGCACCTGGTGAATTTGAACTGCCAGCCTTTTGGTTAGCAGCCAAATGCTTAACTACTCCTTTTTCTGAAAAGCTGTTATCAAATTAAGGGTGTCATTCAATGACATCAGAGGATCAAGGAAATTAGTAAATATAGTGTTAAATTCTGGCTATAGAATGGAAGTTTCTCATGATAAGCTTGACTTCTGTTCCTAGTCTATTTCTTTGTCACTGAACAAATGAATATACTAGAAATATGGACCAAACATCAGAAGTCAGAAAGCTAAGTTGTATTGCTTTCTGTAGCAACACACAGAGATATGTTTAATGTCCTCTCAATTCTGAAGAGTATAGAGAGAGCTATGCTCCAATACAGTCATCCAGAGCCACATATGGCTACTTCAATTTTAATTAATTGCAATTAAATAAAATTAAACATTTAGTTCCTCAGTCACACTAGCCACATGTGGCTTGTGGCTACTGTCGTGGACAGCACAGATACAGAATATTTATATCATCTTAGAAGGTTCAATTGGACAATGCTGATATACAACAGTACCTGTGGTTTTACTGATAGAAAGTTGACTGGCTGAGGCTGTTAATGAGGCAGTGTTTTGACCCCAATATAGCCCATTAATTTCATGTCACATTCTCTAGTCAGTGGCCACAGAGGCATCCTTAAGTTTATTTACAGGCATCATAGACATGTTTTAATAGTCTTGGAACTGGACATGAGCATAAAAAATAACCCTTTAAGCATTCATTCATTCAGCAAATATTTATTGAGAATCTACTGTGTTCTGAGCACCATGTTTACTTATTCTAGGCCCATGCAGCAAGAAGAAGAAAACATCGACCTTGACCTTAAGGAACTATGTTAGAGAAAGCAAAATTAAATAAGGCCATTATGGAGCTAACAGAAGTAGTTTCTGTGGGAGTATGGTGAAAGGAGTGGTTTATTATGGAAATTACTTGGAAAAGGGGTTCAATTGGGAATCCTATTTTAGTGTTTTAAATTGTTCTATGTGTTCATGGCAGTTAAGAAGAAGGTGATGGAGGAGGATAGCTGAATCTAATACTTCTTTATCCCTCACAGAATCTAGCAAAATTCTAGATTCATAACCACTCAAAAAAAACCAAACTAGTTGCCACTGAATCGATTTCAACTCATGGAGACCCCATGTGTGCAGAGTAGAACTGCTCCATAGGGATTTCAAGGCTGTGACCTTTCAGAAGCAGATCACCAGGCCTTTCTTTCAAGGTGCCTCTGGGTATATTTGAATCACCAATCTTTTGATTAGTAGTCAAGCATTTAAACATTTGCACCATCTAAGGACTCCTAGTTTCATAATAGATGCTCAGTGTATCAACTGAATAATTTAACAAGAACCAATTATTTACCTCGTTACTTACAGAGCTTTAAAGGATGTTCTTAAAGTAGCTGTCTCTTTTAAAAAGATTTTGAACAAAAAGAAGGGGAACATGTCAGGATGACTCCTGGAAGCCCAAGATGGTTTTGTGAGCATAAATAAAGACAAATATAATTTTCTCAAATTTTAATGT
Source organism: Trichechus manatus latirostris (assembly GCF_000243295.1). Classification (NCBI taxonomy): domain Eukaryota; kingdom Metazoa; phylum Chordata; class Mammalia; order Sirenia; family Trichechidae; genus Trichechus; species Trichechus manatus. The sequence continues at coordinate 18,504,789 of NW_004443962.1, read as the reverse complement.
ATTTTAAGTTCTCCCTTAATTTAATGTCAACCAAAAGGGCCTTACAGATGTCGACTACAAAGGTTCATTTTTTTTTTCTGCTAATTTTATGATGAACAGAAAACATAATAAATCTGAGCTCCACCTGCTGCATGGGGAGTAGTCAGGATCTGAGAATGATAAGAGACCCTTCAAAGAAAAAGAAAGTCAGGGACCAGGAAGACGTGTTGTAAATTAAGGTGGTTGCGATGAACAGGATGGTTGGCATCAGCTCTCCTGAACTTATTCATGACATGAGCAGTTCCAAATCACCATTGTATTCTTATAGTTGCCACCAAGTGGATTATCTAGTCCCTCCTACTCTGTATTAAACAAAAAGGCTAATAAATATTCAACACTTAGCACATGTACGCTGCACTTGTTGAGCCTCCCTAACAGCCACTAATGAGGACGTTAGCTTTCAATTAACTATGTATATAAAGCTTTGGGTTTGGACGAGAACATTCATTCAGCACAGGCATCAATTTGTAGATCATCATGGGACATTAGCTGGTTGCTAGACAACCACGTGTCCTAGCAGATTTTAGGCTAAGCTCCAATGCTAAGCAAGGATCAGATATTTAAACTCTTAAATTTATGTCATTATCTGCTTCATCTAGACTATTCTGACAACTATACAGATCTCACCAGGCAGAGATTTGGGGGAAGCAGATACAAAGTTCAAACACTGGGGTAACATGTAGAAGAAGTAACCATGAATGCAGAGTAAGAAATGTTAGTGTAGGTGAGGCTGGCGACAATCTCAGCCAACTGCTAGGAGGACTGCATGTGGGGCAGGGAAATATGATGACAGGATATCGGACGCTATTTTATGGCTTCATTTTGATAACTTTTTAGAGTTTAGTAGAGTTTCATGAATATTTTATTATTGTTTTAATAAAAAATTTTCTATGAGAAATATGATTTACAAATACCTGCTGTATGTTTAATTTTGTTACCCTATATACAAGCATTTTCCATTAATATGTCTGTGATATTACAAGGAAACCAATATGAAAAAGGATATGGTATAAAATATGACTTTGCTGAAGCACATTGCTCCTCCCCAGGGACCTAACTGGTGAAGTATTTCTAATAGTAAATGTTAATAAGCAGATCTCCCAGACTAGGTGAAATGGTCGCAAGAGACAGTTGACAAAGTTGGCAAGGGAGCCAATGACTTGCTGCATATTACTCAGACATTTGAGTCAAGTTTGTAAATTTTGTGAGGCTTATCCATGGGGTGCTGCCAGTCATGGTTGTGGCCTCTAGAATTATTCTACCACCTGTATTATATTCACTCCATAAAGCCAGATATAGGCACTGCTTTCTCCTTCCCTATAATAGTAAAATAAGCAAATGCTCATTCATTTTCTGGGGTGGTCAGTTCTCCCAAATGTCTTGCACAGAGGCAAAGCCTCAGGCTACTGACCATACAACACTTTCAAAGTATAGAGGAGATATAATCAATAGGTTTAGATGCTGCTACAATTCATTTGTGTCATCCATCAATAATACAGCCCTTGTGGCTGATCCATATCAAATTCATTCCAGCAAGTGATTTTCGATGATATCAAAAGAAGCCACCCTCTATTCATTTTCAGAAGCATGTGTCAGCACTCCCTAAAACCCACACTGATTTTTTTCCAATACCCTCTTGCACCTTGAAGGAAGGACCTGATAAAAGCCCAATTAAAGAGATTTGCCATTGACCAGGGCACTTTACTGGATATAACTCAAAGCAATGGATACATCTTCAGTCCATTAGGGTAAGCCACACCTGCCAGAGGCTCATCAGCAATTAAAAGTTATAAGACACTCTGAATGTTCCCAGTGGGTCCTGTACAGGTGAGAGATAAACATACATTGAACTGGAGATGCTGAGTGTGTTATGATGCTCTTCGCATTTGACTCAAGGCCCTGGTTGAGCTCTGTAGCCATTTACTTCAGTACACTTCTGTCTGCAGCTAGTCCCATTTGAAGCAGTTCCCTAGAATAGTTCATTGTGCACTTGGCACATAGTAAGTGCTCAGGAGTATTTGTTGATAAAATCAGTGGACAACGGCTGAAAGAACAGGACTAACTGTTTAAAAGTAGGTTCTGGATTCACCCCTAAGCTCTACCTCTTCCTTTCTTAAGAGCCCTTGATTAGGGCTAGTACTGTGTCTTAGATTGGTACCCGACCCCACTTTCTTACACACTCACAAAATAAAGTTTATAGATATTCTGGAACAAACTATCTCTCCTTAGGATGGAATTAACTTAATGCTGTACTTCTTATCTTTTACTTGGCACCAAGTGGTACCCAAAATGTGCCCAAACCCACCTAGTTCAATGGTCCATTTGACAAACATTACTGAGCAATGTGTTTTTGAGTTGTTCTGAAAATAAGCTTTACGCATTGATCTAAATCTGATGGATGTATGAGCTGCAGTACACAGACTGAGGACCACTGATTTATTGTTTGTTGCGATTCAGATTCATTTAATCTCCCATGGAGGAGCCCAAGAACCCCTTCAGTTTATGTTATCAATGAACCATGCTAATCATTGCCATATGTGTATCCAGCTCTCAGCATAAATACACACACCAGGCATTGTTCTCTACAGCTAAAGCCTCGGCAATGGAGACTAGCACCCAGGATTCACAACTGTGATCACCAGTGAAAGGGCAGCAGTGAGTTACTAGATGCATAAGGCCAGCAATTTGGGGCTGGTATTCTTCTACAAAGAAGGGTATGATTAGTCAAAATGCATCTGGCCTTTTCCTCTCCTGACCCAGCCAGCTAGAATCCTTTTAACTGCATTTTTGACATGGTAAATGATAGTGCCCTGCCATTTGAAGGACAGGGAGTGACGTAGATTTATGGGATGATAGGGGCCAAGTTGTGCTAGCCCTTTAACAAAACGAAGATGGCACTAATGAACCATCATCAGTATATAACATTTAGCCTGGTTTACCCAGTGGTCAGGATGGGGTTCTACCATCCAGTTTACACGTTCTCATTTGGTGTCATTTGTGACCATAGTTTTGATCTGTAAGGCTCTAATCTGAAGCTGGGGATGAAGGAGGGCAGATAATTAAAAAAACAAAACAGAAAATTAGTTACCTTTAAGTTGATTTCAATTCATGGCAACCCCATGTGTATCAGAATAAAACTGTGCTTCATAGGGTTTCCCAATAGCTGATTTTTTAGGAAATAGATTGCAGGAAGCAGCAAAAGAAAAGGGAAGGAATACACAGAGTAACTATACCAAAAAGAACTGGTCGACATTCAACCATTTCAGGAGGTAGCATATGGTAAGAACCAATGGTACTGAAGGAAGAAATCCAAGCTGCACTGAAGACGTTACTGAAAAACAAGGCTCCGGAAATTGACAGAATACCAATTGAGATGTTTCAACAAATGGATGCAGCACTGGAAGTGCTCACTCATCTATGCCAAGAAATTTGGAAGACAGTTACCTGGCCAACCAACTGAAAGAGATCCATATTTATGCCCATTCCAAAAAAAGGGGATCCAACAGAATGCAGAAATTATCAAACACTATCATTAATGTCACACACAAGTAAAATTTTGCTGAAGATAATTCAAAAGTGGTTGCAGCAGTACATTGATAGCGAACTGCCAGAAATTCAAGCCAGATTCAGAAGAGGGTATGGAACCAGGGATATCATTGCTGATGTCAGATGGATCTTGGCTGAAAGCAGAGAATACCAGAAAGATGTTTACCTGTGTTTTATTGACTATGCAAAGGCATTAGACTGTGTGGATTATAACAAATTATGGATAACATTGTGAAGAATGGGAATACCAGAACACTTAATTGTGCTCATGAGGAACCTATATATAGACCAAGCAAGAGGCAATTGTTCAAACAGGACAAGAGGATACTGAGTAGTTTAAAGTCAGGAAGGGTGTGTGTCAGAGTTGTATCCTTTCACCATACTTATTCAATCTATATGCTGAGCAAATAATCTCAGAAACTGGACTATACGAAGAAGAACAGGACATCAGGATTGGAGGAAGACTCATTAACAACCTGCATTATACAGATGACACAACCTTGCCTGCTGAAAGTAAAGATCAAAGACCACAGCCCTCAGTATGGATTACACCTCAACGTAAAGAAAACAAAAATCCTCACAACTGGACCAATAAGCAACATCATGATGAACAGAGAAAAGACGGAAGTTGTCAAGGATTTCATTTTACTTGGATTCAAAATCAATGCCCATAGAGGAAGCAGTCAGTAAATAAAACAATGTATTGCATTGGGCAAATCTGCTGCAAAAGTCCTCTTTAAAGTGTTAAAAAGTAAAGCATCTGATCCAAGCCACGGTATTTTCAAACACCTCATATGCATGTGAAAGCTGGATGATGAATAAGGAAAACCTAAGAAGAGTTGACGCCTTTGAATTATGGTGTTGACGAAGAATATTAAATAGACTACGGACTGCCAGAAGAATGAACAAATCTATCTTGGAATAAGTACAGCAAGAATGCTCCTTAGAGGCAAGGATGGTGAGACTTTGTCTCACATACTTTGGACAAGTTATTAGGAGAGACCAGTCCCTGGAGAAGCACATCATGCTTGGTAAAGTAGAGGGTCAGCAAAAGAGAGGAAGACCCTTAACGAGATGGACTGACACAGTGGCTGCAACAATGAGCTCAAGCATAACAACGATTGTGAGGATGGCAGAGGACTGGACAGTGTTTCGTTCTGTTGTATATAGGGTCACTATGAGTTGGAACTGACTCAACGGCACCTGACAACAATGTATGTATCGCCAGGTTTTTCTTTTGGTGCACCTCTGGGTTAGCTCAAACCTGAAACCTTTTGGTTGGTAGCCGAATGCATTAACTGTTTGTACCTCCCAGGGATTAAAGCTGCCATAAAGTGATCTACCCCCTGGCCTTGGCCTTAACAGCATGGTGCTGTCATTGCGAGAAGTGTGAAAGGTGGAAAAACCACGATTCTCAGAGTCAGACACACCTGGATTGAAATCTCACATCTGCCACTCTCAAGCTGTGTCTCATTGGAAAATTTATTCAAATTCTCTCAGTAACTCAATTTTCTTTTATTTAAATTGAGCTAGCAATAGTAACTTCCCATATTTTTCATGTAGGTGGTGACTCAACATATGTTAAATAAGATAATATATTGGCAAGTATCTGCCAGAATGCCTGGCACCAAGCAGCTGTTCAATTGCTAAATCTCTTTTTTTCCTTTCTTCATAACCGAACTAGGATGCTGGAAATGTTCTCTCTGACTCATGCGGCCCTACTTGCAAAACACTGTCCCCTTTAAACCAGAAGCACATGAACAAATAAAAATCCAATTTGGACAAATCTGCATGTTCTTTTTAAATCAATAAAAATAAGCTTCACCTTAATGGGACTTTAACCTGCCCAATAAAAGAGACACAGGTGTTTTTTTAGCCACTGCAGAAATGTTACAGTGTGATCTGGAAGAGAGGTGAGTATTTGGTGAAATACAAATGTAGGTGTTTGAGTACGTGAATAATGCATATCCAGTTGCTACCTGTCTGGTAGAAAAATTTCATTTTTAAAATCAGGATTTGGGAAATAATTAGAAAATAAAGGCATTGATAATAAGTAGTCCCCTTCCCAATTCTATGTATACTGTGTATCTCATATATGTTCCTTTTACTTAAGGTTTGGAATTTTCCTTGATAAAAAAATTCGAATCACTTCATAAGTAGTGAGGCGCACTGACACACAGGTGTTTGTGGAGAGGAAGGACTTGTTTATGTGGCTGACTCTTTCATCTGTCTGAATTTAGACAGAAGGTCCTCAAGGATATGGATCAAACCTCATGTGTTTTGTAATCCTTCCTCACATCTAGCATAGTGATGGCCAGGTAGGAAGTAAGTCCTCATTGATTAGAATTGAAAGAGTCAGAACACAGAAATAAGACCAAGAATAAAGAGCAGGGTGAGTCAGAGAGGAGGGAGAGGAGCCACGGTTTGAGTGGAGAAGTAGGAGGAAGAGAAGGGAGAGACCTAATCTGGAGAAAGCAACTGCTCTGGGGGTGGGGGCTGCTTGGAGACAGGCCTACTAGAGCCCAACAATCTGTGTCTGAAACATTATTCAAAATAGATCCTATATTTTTTATTGTCATGTTTAAGTAGAGACGGACCTAATTGTATTTGACGAACTTTGCTAGCTCTCAGCTCCTTCTGGTCTTTGCTCGTGTCAATTTTTCAATGACATCTTCTCTGACAACACTTTAAAATCCATCACCACCACCCCCCTAATCCATCCTTGTATTCTCTATACCTTTCATTATTTTATTTTTTTCCCACAACACATATCATCCTCTAACGTGTGTTACTTATACCCCATTTATAACGTTGGCTTTATAATTGCAAGTTTTTTTTTTCATTTTTCTATCTCTAGAATCCAAAACAGTAACTGGCATATAGTTGATGCTCAAATGTGTTGAGTAACTAGATGAATGAATGAGTGAAGGAATGGATGAATTGAGTGTCTGCTGAATCCCTGGTACTGCGCTAAGGAGGTCAAAACCAAATCAAACCCATTGTCTTCAAGTCATTTCCGTCTCATAGAGACCCTAAAGGACAGAGTTCTACTTGCCCCACAGGGTTTCCAAGGCTGTAATCTTTATGGAAGCAGACTGTCACATCTTCCTCCTGTGGAGAAGCTGGTAGGTTTGAACCGCCAACCTTTGCGTTAGCAGCCAAGTACTTAAGCACTGTACCACTAGGCTCCTTGTGCTAAGTAGGTACTGGGGATATAAAGACAATAAGATGGGCTTTCACCCCTCAAAATGCTTGTAAAGGCAGACAAGTAGAATAACACTTTCCAACATGATGGTGAGTGCGCTAAGGGTACAGCAGAGGTAAATGTGGGTCTCCATGGAGGAAGTGCTAAGCTTGCCTGTACTTGGACACAAGGGGCTCAGGGAAGTCTTCCTCAAATGAGAGAAGTCTGAGTTGGGACCTGGAAAATGGGTAGAAGTTAGCTAGATATGAAGAAAAAATAAATAAATAAAAGCCCTAATCCAGCGATGCATGTCAATAAATTTTCAGAAATTCTGTGAGCCAGTTGTTAAAACCAAAAATAAAATAAAAAGCCTCATTTTAAGAGATCAAATACAGTGACTAGTTAACTGACAGTATAAACCTAACTGGCTTGTGTGTACCTCAGGCTATGCAAGCTTTAACAAAAAAGGAGAGAAGGGCCATCAGAGCTGTGATAGCAGGATAGCTTCTGAAGCTTAAACATTTTACATGAGGGCTTAGATTAACCAAATGCCTCCGAATCGATTCCAACTCATGGAAACCCCATGTACGTAAAAGTAGAACTGTGTTCCATAGAGTTTATAACAGCTGTTTTTTTTTGGAAGTAGATAGCCAGAACTTTCTCCTGATGTACCTCTGGGTGAACTTGAATCACCAACCTTTGGGTTAGCAGCCTAGAGCTTAACTGTTTGTACCACCCAGGAACTCTGTCCTAGAAACCAAAACCAAACCCATTGGCGTCAAGTCGATTCCAACTCATAGTGACCCTATAGGACAGAGTAGAACTGCCCCATAGGGTTTCCAAGGAGCAGCTGGTGGATTTGAACTGCCGACCTTTTGGTTAGCAGGCATAGCTCTTAACCACTACACCACCAGGATTTAAAATTAAGGCAGATGCCCAGTGGCAATAAGAAGAAATCATAGAAGGTAATCAGAAATTCCTTTTCTCTTCCTAAAGAACACATTAGGAATATTTATGCTTCAATAAAGATATTATCTCATTTAGTTTAGAAAAGGCAAACCTGTGTAATTTTTGATGCCCAAGACTGTAAAGATACCAGCTATGTAAGAAAAAAATAATATCATCTGCTTTGAGCCAATAGTGTGCTGCAATTAGCAGTTCTGGCTCACAAGAGCCAATTATTAAATTTCCAGAAATTCTGTGAGCCAGTTGTTAAACCAAAAATAAAATAAACAAAAACAAAAAACTTCGCTGTCAAGTTGATTCCCACTCATAGCAGCCCTGTAGGACAGAGTAGAACTGCCCCATAGGGATTCCAACACAGTAAATCTTTAAGGAAGCAGACTGCCACATCTTTCTCCTGTGGAGCGTGGAGTGTCTGGTGGTTTCAAACCACCGACCCTTTGGTTAGCAGCTGAGCACTTAACCACTGTGCCACCAGGGCTTCTCAATTCTTAAACAACCGTTATTAAAAATTAAATTATATAAGCTCTCAATTAAATAAATTACATTAAAAAACAAAAGTGATATATACTCAAAACTTATGAATTCCTAATAATCTTACTATATTTTCCTATTAGTTATGTTCTTGAAGATATTTACATCTATTGTATTTGCCTGGTATAAGGGTATGCTACTGTATTATCTCTTCCCAAAGCTCTACATTCAGTGATGTCATATTGTTAGCTAGATGTTAGCCATGATGGCAGTGTTTACGGCATGAGAATTGGTAAAGGCTAGGAGGGAGATAGGTCCTCCCCTGCCACCCAGAGAGCCATTCATTAAACTTTTCCTAGCACACCCCTGCTCAATGGTGTTCATGCTCTGAGGGGTGAATTTGTCAGACTCAGCCCACAGAGTGGACCTATGTCATAATTGTCATTGCAAAATGCCTCTTAAATGATTTTTTCTTACAGTTTGGTAATTTCCTGTATTAGAGTCTGTGATGGTTAAGATTGTGTGTCAGCTTGGCTGGGCCATGATTCTCAGTGTTTAAATGTGATCACTCCCGTGATTGAATATACTGTGAGTAGCCAATCAGATGAAGGGGAGTTTCCTTGGGGATGTGGCCTGAGTCTGAATATAAGAAGAATTCTGGCTTTTTGCTTTCTCTGGATCCTGTGGCTGCCTCCTGTCGTCTCATCTCTGGTTCTTGGTACTTGAGCTGTCAGCTTATCTGCTGAACTTGGGATACGTCAATCTTCACAGCCTGTGAGCGGAGCCCTGCTATCTGACCTGCCAGTCTTGGGTTTGCCAGCCCCTGCAGCTATGTGAATTAGGAGAAACCTTGCAGTCTTACCTGCCGATCTTGGAATTCATCAAACTTCACAGCCTGTAGGCTTGCCAGCTTCTGCAGCTGCGTGACTTGGGACAGGCCTCTACCTTGATCCATGGACTTGGGACGTTCTAGCCTCTACAGTCGTGTGAGCTGTTTCCTTGATATAAATCTCTCTCTATATATATTTATATGCTTTACTGGTTTTGCTTCTCTAGAGAACCCAGCCTAAGACAGACTCTGTATGTCTCTCCCAGTCTCCCTTGCTACTGTTGTTGTTAGTTGTCCTTAAGGCGGCTCAGGCTCATGGCTACCTTATGTATAACAGAACAAAACATTGCCTGGTCCTGCAGCATCCTCATAGTCTTCTCTGTGTTTAAGCATATTGCTGCAGCCACGTGACAGTCCATCTCCTGAAGGGTTTCCCTCATTTTCCCTGACCCTCCACTTTACCAAACTTGATGTCCTTTTCTAATGATTGGACTTTCCTGATGATGTGTCCAAAGTAAACAGACCAAGTCTCCCCATCCTCTATTCAAAGGAGTATTCTGGCCCTACTTCCTCCAAGATAGATTTGTTTATTCTTCTGGCAGTCCACGGTACATTCAATATTCCTCACTAACACCACAATTCAAATGCATCAATTCTCTTTCCATCTTCCTTCTTCATTGTCTAGCTTTCACATGCATATGAGGTAGTTGAAAAGACCATGGCTTGGACTAGGTACACCTTAGTCATCAAGTTGACATCTTTGCTTTTGAACACTGTAAAGAGGTCTTTTGCAGCAGATTGCCCAATGCAGTATGTCCTTTGACTTTTTGACTGCTACTTCCATGGGCACTGGTGGCACAGTGGTTAAAAGCTCAGGCTGCTAACCAAAAGGTCAGCAGGTCAAATCCACCAGCCACTCCTTGGAAACCCTGTGGGACAGTTCTGCTCTGTCCTATAGGGTCACTATGAGTCAGAATTGACTCGACGGCAATGGGTTTGGGTTTTTTTTTTTTTTTTTTTGAAAGGTGATAAGGTGCTATGGAGAATAATAAAGCTAGACAAGGAAGATGGGAATTCTGGAGTGGGGAAGGTGTTTACAATTCTAAATAGGGTGGTCAGAGTAGGACACACTGATAATGTGACAACTGAGCCAAAACTTAAAGGTGAGGGAGCTAGCTGGGAAGAGCCTTCCAGACAGAGGTAGGAGCACTGGAAAGGTTTGAAGTAGGAGCTGGCCTGGAGTGTTTGAGGAACACTGGGGAGGCCAGGTGGCTAAAGTGAAATGAGCAAGGGGGAGAGTTGCAGTAGAAGATGAAATGAAAGAGTTAAGGTGGGTGTTTGAATCACTTAGGGTTGTTGGCTTTTACAACAAAGGGGATTATGGCTTTTACACTGAGTACAATGGGGAGCATCGGATTATTTTAAGCAGAGGAGAAACATGATTTGACGATGCTTTAAAAGTATGGAGCCCTAGTGGTGCAGTGGTTAAAAGCTACAGCTGCTAACCAAAAGGTCGGCAGTTCAAGTCCACCAGCTGCTCCTTGGAAACTTTATGGGACAGTTCTACCCCGTCCTACAGGGTCGCTATTAGTCAGAATCAACTTGACGGCAATGGGTTTGGGTTTTTTTTTTTTTTTAAAGTATCACTCTGATATCTGCTTTCAAGGTGTTTTCTGCAAATCAGGAACATCAGTGTCTCCTGGAGCTTATTAGAAATGGAGACTCTCAGGCTTGCACCAGATGTACTGAATCAGAATCTACCTTTAACAAAATCCCCAGGTGATTTGAACGCACAATGCAATTTGAAAAACAGTAGTGTAGACTGAGAGAAGGGTAAGGGGAAATGTGGGGGAACAGGAGGTTCTTGCTATACTTCTGGTAAGATACGATAAAGACTTGGACAAAAGTAGTATCAGTGGTGGTGATAAGAAGAAAAACTGGATATGGGGTATAAGAGAAGGGACAAGTTGAGGACGACTTAATGGCTTTTGGCCTGAGCAAGTAGAAGGATGGAGTTCTCATCAACTGAGTTGGAAGAAAATAGATGGAACAGATTTGGTCAAATTATGTTTGAGGTGTTAAATAATTATGCAACTATAGAGTTCAGGAGAGAGATCTAGGCTAGAGATACGAAGTTGAGAGTCATCAACATATAATCCTAATGTAAGGCTATGTAATTAAATAAAATCACTAAAGAATTTACGTTGATGGAGAATACAGGAGCCCAAAAGTACTAAGCCCTAGAACCCTCCAATGTTAAGAGGTTAGAGGGAAAAGAAGAAACCAGCAAAGGCTGGAAAAAAAGTGACCAGGGAAGTAGGAGAAACCAAATAAATGTGATGACCTGGAAGCCAAGAGAAGAAGTGTTTCAACAAAGGTTGTGATTATATCTACTATTATTTATAAATCAAGTAAGATGTACCAAACTGGAGGTCTCAGATAACCTTGATAAGGGCAATGCCCATTGACAAGTGGAGGTTTGAAAACCTGACTGGAGTGAGTTTAAGGGAGAATGAGAGGAGAATAATTGAGCAGTTACATTTTGGAATCACAGATCAACCAGTTACTAGCTATGTGACCATGAACAAATTATTCCAACTGAACCTCTGTAAAATGTTATGGTTAAATAAAATAATATAGATGAAAATGCCTAGCATAATTACTGGTGCCTATTAAATGTTCACTACACGTCTGTCAGTTTGTCCTGCTGTGGTGGCTTGCATGTTGCTGTGATGCTGGAAGCTATGCCACAGATATTTCAAATACCAGCAGGATCACACATGGTGGACAAGTTTCAGTGGAGTTTCCAGACTGAGACAGACTAGGAAGAAGACCTGGCAGTCTACTTCTAAAAAAATTGGCCAGTGAAAATCTTATGAATAGCAGTGAACATGGTCTGGTATAGTCCTGGAAGATGAGCCCCTCAGATTGGAACGCAGTCAAAATTCAACTGGGGAAGAGCTGCCTCCTCAAAGTAGAGTCGATCTTAATGATGTGGATGGAGTCAAGCTTTCAGGATGATGTGGCAAGGCTCAAAATGAGAAGAAACAGCTGCAAACATCCATTAGTAATCAGAACACGGAATGTACGAAGTATGAATCTAAGAAACTTGGAAGTCGTCAAAAATGAAATGGACTGCATAAAGATCAATATCCTAGGCATTAGTGAGTTAAAATGGACTGGTAATGGCCATTTTGAATCAGACAATCATATAGTCTACTATGCTGGGAGTGACAAATTGAAGAAGAATGGTGTTGCATTCATCATCAAAAAGACCATTTCGAGATCTATCCTGAAGTATGACTCTGTCAGTGATAGGATAATATCCATATGCCTGCAAGGAAGACCAGTCAATACGACTATTATACAAATTTACATACAAACCACTAATGCCAAAGATGAGGAAATTGAAGATTTTTACCAATGTCTAGAGTCAGAAGTTGATCAAGCATGCAATCAAGGTACATTGATAATTACTGTGGTGATTGGAATTCGAAAGTTGGAAACAAAGAAGAATCTGTAGTTGGAAAATATGGTGTTGCTGATGGAAATGACATCAGAGATCACATGATAGAATTTTGCAAGACCAATGACTTCTTCATTGCAAGTACCTTTTTTCAACAACATAAACGCCAACCATGCTCATGGACCTTGCCAGGTGGAATACACAGGAATCAAATTGACTACATCTGTGGAAAGAGACAATGGAGAAGCTCAATATCATCAGTTAGAAAAAGGCCAGGGGCCAATTGTGGAACAGATCATCAATTGCTCATATGCAAGTTCAAGTTGAAGCTGAAGAAAATTAAAGCAAGTCCATAAGAACCAAAATATGACCTTGGGTATATCCCACCTGAATTTAGGGACTATCTCAGGAATACATTTGACTCATTAAACACTAATGACCGAAGACCAGATGAGTTGTGGAATGACATCAAGGACATCATATATGAAGAAAGCAAGAGGTCATTAGAAAGGCAGGAAAGAAGAAAAGACCAATATGGATGTCAGAAGAGACTCTGAAACTAGCTCTCGAATGTAGAGTAGCTAAAGTGAAAGAAGAAATGAGATAAGAAAAATAAAAGAGCTGAATAGAAGATTTCAAAGGACAGCTGGAGAAGACAAACTAAAGTACTATAATGAAATGTGCAAAGACCTGGAGTTAGAAAACCAAAAGGGAAGAACATGCGTAGCATTTCTCAAAGTGAAAGAAGTGAAGAAAAAAATTCAAGCTTCAAGTTGCAATATTGAAGGATTCTATGGGCAAATTGTTGAATGACATAGGAAGCATCAAAAGAAAATGGAAGGAATACACAAAGTCACTGTACCAAAAAGAATTGTTTGACGTTCCACCATTTCAGGAGGCAGCATATGATCAAGAACCAAAGATACTGAAGGAAGGGATCTAAACTGCACTGAAGGGAATGGCAATAAACAAGGCTTCAGGAATTGATGGAATACCAATTGAGATGTTTCAACAAATGGCTGCACCACTGGAGGTGCTCACTAGTCTATGTCAAGAAATTTGGAAGACAGCTTCTTGCCCAACCAGTTGGAAGAGATCCATATTTGTGCCCATTCCAAAGAAAGATGATCCAACAGAATGTGGAAATTATCAAACAATATCATTAATATCACACACAAGTAAGATTTTGCCGATTATCATTCAAAAGCGTTTGTAGCAGTACATCAACAGGAAACTGCCAGAAGTTCAAGCTGGATTCAGAAGAGGACATGAAACGAGGGATATCATTGCTTATGTCAGATGGATCATGGCTGAAAGCAGGAAATATCAGAAAGATGTTTACCTGTGTCTTAGTAACTATGCAAAGGCATTGGACTGTGTGGATCATAACAAATTATGTATAGTATTTAGAAGAATGGGAATTCCAAAACACTTAATTGTGCTCATGTAGAACCTGTAAGTAGATCAAGAGGGAATCGTTCAAACAGAACAACGGAATGCTGTGTAGTTTAAAGTCAGGAAATGTGTGTGTCAGGGTTGTATCCTTCCATCATACTGATTCAATCTGTATGCTGAACAAATAATCCAAGAAGATGGACTATATGAAGAAGAATGCAGCATCAGCGTTCTAGGAAGACTCATTAACAGCCTGTGATGTGTAGATGACACAATCTTGCTTGCTGAAAGTGAAGAGGACTTGAAGTGCTTACTAATGAAGATCAAAGACCACAGCCTTCAGTATGGATTACACCTCAACATAAAGAAAACAAATTCTCACAACTGGAGACCTGGGTTTCATTCCTGGCCAATGTACCTCAAGGGCCGCCACCACCCAAATGTCAGTGGAGGCTTGTGTGTTGCTGTGATGCTTAACAGGTTTCAGTGGATCTTCCAAACTAAGATGAACTAGGAAGATAGGACTAGTGATCTGCTTCCCAAATCAGCCAATAAAAACCATATGGATCACAATGATCTGATCCACAACCGATCATGGGGATGAAGGACTGGGCAGCATTTTCTTTCAGTGTACATGGGGTCACCAGGAGTCAGCGGCCAACTTGATGGCAGCTAACAACAACAAGTGCAATAATGAGGGCAGGCGCAGAGGGCTACAAAGGATCACAGGAGGGGGCACCCACCCTGGTTGTAGGTGTCAGAAGAGGCTTCATCTAAGTTGAGATGCAACGTTTCTAACCAGGTAAAGGCAGCAGGGTGGGCTCTCTCACAGAAGAAGCGTGCCCAAGATGTGGAGAGAAGAGAGTATGACTAGTTGGGGGACAGTTGCTTTGCATGACTGGAGTCTTGGGTTTAGGGTGGTCAGCGATGACAGCTGCAATGGCAGAGGTGGGCTGGATGTTAGGGGGAGGGCTCAGCAGGCTCTTGCTCAGACTTTGTCTTGAGGTCAATGGGACCACTAAAAGGCTTCATGTAGGGGAGAGAGATGAACAACATGTGCTTTAGAATATCCTGTGCAGCCGGAGAGTCCACCGGAGGGCAAGGAGCAGCTCAGACATCGCAGCAGCGTAGGTGGAAATGTCAGGTGGGGAAGGGGAGGTGGCAGATTGGGGCCACTAGGCGGCAACTGACTGGTTAGGCGTGGGGACTAATTAGATGTAGAAACCAGAGGAGACTGCACTCCTAGTTGCCTCATGGGTTTCTGGCAAAGACACCTGGGTGGGTGGCTCTTGACAGTGATCCTTAAAGAGGAAGAAGGCTGGCAGCACACAGGTCTTTCCTGATAGGTCTTTCTTGGATCTGCCAGCAGGAAGGCAGTGCGTGCGGGCACCCAGTCTCAGCCGAAGGAGAGCTGGTTTCCTGAGAAGGCACCAGCGGTTTGCGATGATGTGGGCATTTGCTTGCTGACCACCATGCCATTCCCTCCACTCTATGTTGCTTCTCCCTTGAACTCATTACCCTTGGCATGTTTTGTGTATGTCTTTCTTCCTCACTAACAAAGATGTCTCATGAGGTCAGAGGCTGTGTCTGTCTCATCACTTCATCCCTCATCCCGAACACTTGGCAAATACTGGCTGACTGGCTGGCCTGACCATTCAATGGTGAGTGAATTTGAAAAATATTGCTAGTGCCCAAAATCAAGCACCATAGTGAGTTTAAAAGCAGGAGATGCAGTTGACCAGATGGATGGATGCTGGAAGAAGTGTGCACGCATAAGATGGAGCTGAGGAGGATGCTGGCCCTCTTACAATGGCCACCGGCGCTGAGAACTAACCATGCACGGTGAGGGAAGTGAAGAGCTGAATATTTGGGAGGAATGTTGAGCAGATAATAAAAGTAAGTTATGGAACTGATCGCCCAGCCTCCGATGTATGGCATCCTGAAGAGCCCCACAGTTCTGCCTGGAAACAGTCAAGGACTTTTTTGTGATACTTTACTGCAGGTTTAATTGCAGTGATATTTCAATGCCAAAGAAGAGTCATTTGCAGCATGAATACAGCATTAGATTTGCAATCCTCTACATTTTTAAACCTCTGTATAAAAATGAGCATTTGGTACTAAAAAAAAAAAAAAACTCTAACAACTGGTCCAATAAGCAACACTATGATAATTGGAGAAAATATTGAAGTCAAGGATTTCATTTTACTTGCATCCACAATCAACACCCACAGAAGCAGTAGTTAAGAAATCAAACGACAAATTGCCCTGGGCAAATCTGCTGCGAAAGACTTCTTTAAAGTTTTCTAAAGCAAAGATGTCACTTTGAGGACTAAGATGTGCCTGACCCAAACCATGTTATTTTCAATATGCACGTAAAAGCTAGACCATTGATGGAAGAAGAATTGATGCCTTTGAATTATGATGTTGGTGAAGAATATTGAATATACCATGGACTGCCAGAAGAATGAACAAATCTGTCTTCGAAGAAGTACAGCCAGAACGCTGTTTAGAAGCAAGGATGACGAGACTTTGTCTCACTTACTTTGAACATGTTATCAGGAGGGACCAGTCCCTGGAGAAGGATATCATGTTTTGTAAAGTAGAGGATCAGCAAAAAGAGGAAGACTCTCAATGAGATGGATTGACACAGTGGCTGCAACAGTGGGCTCAAGAGTAACAACAATTGTGAAGATGCTGCAGGAACAGTGTTTTGTTTTGTGTACATAGGGTTGCTATGAGTTGGAACCAACTCAACAACACCTAACAACATTAAATATTAATTCACTTCTACTCACTTTTGAATGGAAAACAGGAGGGATAGCCAAATACTTAGTTTTTTTTTTTTTTAATGCAACTTTGTAGTTTTGCAGTAACTTAAATGATTCCAGTTTAATGTGATTGAAAAAAATCTTTTAGAAAATGTATCTTCCCAAATAACTGTTTTAGAATGATATTTATGAGTATTTGTTCCAGATGATTCTGTTGGTTTAGGGTGGTAAAGAGGCCAAGTCATCAGTTGAGCTCTACATGAGTCAGTTGGTTCTATAAAAAGAAAAATGTTTACATTATCACAGATAACTCCTAACACCAACCCTGGCCATCTCTCTGTGAAATAGATGGAAAGGGGCCTCAGCCATGCAGACATCCCAGTGCAATATCATCACTTTCAGAGAAACAACAAATGCTATAAGGTTTTCAAGTGGTAAAACACATTCTTAAATGAAAGTCATTTTCATGTAGAGTTTTTGGTAGGAGTTTAATCATTGCTTGGGAGGATAATTAAACAATATTTAAGGTCCATTTCAACCTTGACACATTCATAAAACTTATTTAAATGCTGGCAAAATGTGTGTGAGATCTGGGTCTAGGAAACTGTACTTTTTAAAAAAAGTTTTTTCTGTTGTACTTTAGGTGAAGCTTTGCAGAACAAATAGTTTCTCATTAAACAGTCAGTACACATATTGTTTTATGACATTGGTTAACAACCCCAAGACATGTCAACATTCTCCCTTCTCGACCT
>NW_004443962.1:18468743-18470261 GCF_000243295.1 Trichechus manatus latirostris | reverse complement strand
GTTTCCTTTGTGGTTACCTTAATATTTACCCTTATTTTTCTAAGTTTATACCAGTCTTTTATTTGTTTATATCGCTTTGACTTTCTCTCCATATGAAAAATATATGTCTACATTTTTTAGTCCCTCTTTTTTGTTTAATGTTGTCATCTTTTATATATAGACATCTGTTTCTTCTTTTCAGTGTTTTAGCTTTGATTTATTTTTGTGACTTGCCTATCTGGGTTGATATCTGATTGCTCTGTTCTGTGTTCTAGACTTGGGTTGTTATCTGATATTATTGACTTTCTAACAAGAGCACTCCCTTTAGTATTTCTTGTAATTTTGGTTTGGTTTTTGCAAATTCCTAAACTTTATCTGTTTATCTGGAAATGCCCTAATTTTGCCGTCATATCTGAGAGACAGTTTTTCTGGATATTTAGTTCTTGGTTGTCAGTTTTTCTTCCTTCAAGGCTTTATATATGTCATCCCATTGCCTTCTTGCCTACATGGTTTCTGCTGAGTAGTTTGAGTTTATTCTTATTGACTCTCTTTGTAGACTACTTTTCGTTTATCCCTAGCTGCTCCTAAAGTTCTCTCTTTGACTTTGGTTTTGGCAATTTTGATTATAGTAAGTCTTGGTGACTTTCTTTCAGGATCTACCTTATGTGGGGTTTGATGAGCATCTTGGATAGATATTGTGTCATCTTTCACAATATCAGGGAAGTTTTCTGCCGACAAATCGTCACCAATTCTCTCTGTTATCCCCCCAAGTGCTGGTACTCCAGTCACTCATAGGTTATTCCTCTTGATGGAGTCCCACATAATTCTTAGGTTTTCTTCATTTTCTAAATCCTTTTATCTGATTTTTCCTCAAATAAGTTGGTGTCAGGTGCCTTATCTTTGGTCTCACTAATTTTGACTTCCGTTGCCTCAATTCTGTTCCTATGACTTTCTATTGAGTTGTCTAATTCTGAAAGTTTATTGTTAATCTTCTGGGTTTCTGATTGCTGTCTCTCTATGGATTCTTGCAGCCTGTTAAATTTGTCATTATGCTCTTCTCTAATCTTTTTAATTTCCTCTGTTGTGGGTTCTGCATTTTGCTTAATTTTCTTCCTGATTTCTGGAAGAGTTCTGTATATTAATCTTTTGTATTCTGCCTTTGCAATTCCAAGAAATTTTCTTCATGAGGAAAATTTCTAGGTTCTTTATTTTGGGAGCTTGCTGAAGCCATCATGGATTGCCTCTTTATGTGATTTGATATTGACTGTTGTCTCTAAGCCATCAATAAATTATTATATTTATTTATTTTATGTTTGCTTACTGTGACCTAGCTTCTTGTTTGTTTTGATATGCCCAGATAGGCTGCTGATATGACCTAGTTTGATTATTGGCACCTTTGAAGTTCGAATGTCCTGTTGTCAGGTTGTTTGGTCTGTTACTAGGTATGTTAGCTCAGGAGTCCACCCACTCTTCCTGTATGGATTCAGCTCAGGTGCCCAGGTAGATAGCCACCAAGTGTGTGGTGTAGGCTCTCACCTA
>NW_004443962.1:18461525-18468338 GCF_000243295.1 Trichechus manatus latirostris | reverse complement strand
TCACAGCTGAAATAGTTGAAGTTAGACTTCAGGTATATACCCTGCTGTACTGTGGTAATGATGGCCTACGCTGTTGAAATGGGCCCACACAAGTCTCTGCAGGGAGAAGGGCACTCAAAGGCCGTGGATCCTTTATGCTTCTGCCTAGGTAAAGGAGATGTGCCTACCCTGGATTCCTGGCTTAGGGGAGGAGGCAGTTTATTTTTTTCCCCTGTTTGTTAATTTGTTCATGCTCCAGGGCTGGGAGAATGGCTCAGAGCATGTGACGGATTCTACTTCTGGCCCAGATGACTCAAGAATTGCTGAAGCTAGTCCGGGACCCAGTGCAGAGCAGGGAGTGGGGAGGTAAATGGGAGAGAGTTTTTTCCTTAAGGGAGGTGTATTTGATCTGTGTGGTAGGCCGTATGCAAGTACTTATCTTTTGCTGATCAAGGGCTACTTCTCACTGGTTCTGGGTGGCCGAGTAGATTCTCTGCCACTGGGTTTCTCCCAGTGCAGAATATGCCTCCCGAGCACCACTACTTGCCTGCCTCACTGCTCACTCATGAGCGGATCAGGCCTGAAGGGCTCAGACTCTCACTGGGTCAGGTTTGGCAACCTCTTGCTGCTTCTGAAGCATCTCTCCCTCCCCTGCCACTCAGTCCAGTTCCTCAACTTTGCCTTAGATGTTCAGGGTTCCTAGATTGTCATATATAATTGATTTACTTGTTTTTTCGGGTCTTTGTTGTAAGAGGGTCCTCCGGAAGCATCTGACTACTCTGCCATCTTGGCCCCGCCCACTGGTTTTTGGTTTTTTGAAGGGTTATGTGCTTTAAAAGATTCTATTGCCCTAATTGTTAGTGATCCCATCACTTTAAGTGCTAACGTCAGAGAGCTTGGTAGCAGGAATCATGACAAAATAATCTTTCAGTTACTCACATTATATTTACATGATGCCTAAAACTAAAGTGCTTATTTAATTTACAAATCAAATTGGAAATCAAAAAGCTGTCAGTGTTTGTTTAATGTATTTTGGGACCCTATCATTGGGTGCATAAATATTTATTATGGTTATGTCTTCGTGGAGTATTGACCCTTTAATCATTATATAGTGTCCTTCCTTATCCTTTGTGATAGATTTTACTTTAAAGTCTATTTTGTCAAAGATTAATATTGCCATTCCTGCTTTTTTTCTTATTGTTGTTTGCTTGATGTATGTTTTTCCATCCTTTGAATTTTAGTTTTTTTATGTCTTTGAGTCTAAGGTGTGTCTCTTGTAGGCAGCATGTAGACAGATGGTTTGTTTTTTTTTTTTTTTAATCTATTCTGCCACTCTCTGTCTCTTTATTGGTACATTTAGTCCATTTACATTCAGTGTAATTATTGATAGGTATGAATATAGTGCTGTCATTTTGATGTCTTTTGTTTTGTGATGTTGACAATTTCTTTGTTCCACTTAATTTTCTGTGCTGTCATTTTTCTTTATGTATTTTCTTTTCATCTTTCTCATTGTTGTTGATTTTGTATTTGCTGAGTCTTTATGTTTTTCTACTTTTTTATTTTGATGTTTAGGTTTGTTAGTTTCCTTTGTGGTTACTTTAAAATTTACCTCTATTTCTCTAAGTTTAAACCAATCTTTTATTTCTTCATATTGCCTTAACTTTCTCTCCATATGGAAGTTCTATCTACACTATTTCGTCCCTCTTTTTTGTTTTAATGCTGTCATCTTTTACTTATTGACGTCTCTGTTTCCCTATTTTCAGTGTTTTGACTTCTTTTTGTGACTTCTCTATCTGGGTTGATACCTGGTCGTTCTATCCTGTGTTCTAGTCTTGGGTTGTTATCTGATACTATTGATTCTCTAGCCGAAGGACTCCCTTTAGTATTTCTTGTAATTTTCGTTTGGTTTCTACAAATTTCTTAACTTCTGTTTATCTGGAAATGCCTTAATTTCACTTTCATATTTGAGAGGCAGTTTTGTTGGATATTTAATTCTTGGCTGGAATTTTTTTTCCTTCAAAGTTTTATATATGTCATCCCATTGCCTTCTTGCCTGCATGGTTTCTGCTGACTAGTCTGAGCTTAGTCTTATTGACTCTCCTTTGTAGGTGACTTTTTGTTTATCCCTAACTACTCTTAAAATTCTCTCTTTGGTTTTGGCAAGTTTGATTATAATATGTCTTGGTGTCTTTCGTTTGGGCTCTACCCTGTGTGTGGTTGGATGAACTTCTTGGACAGATATCTTCTAGTCTTTCACAGTATCTGGGGAGTTTTCTGCCAACAAATCTTCAACAATTCTCTCTGTATTTTCTGTTATCCCCCCAACCACCACTTCATTCTGGTATTCCAATCACTCGTAGATTATTCCTCTTGATAAAGTCCCACATAATTCTTAGGGTTTCATTTTTTAAAATTCTTTTATCTGATTTTCCTCAAATAAATTGATGTCAAGTGCTTTATCTTTAATCTCACTAATTCTGACTCCCTTTGCCTAAGTTCTGCTCCTATGACTTTCTACTGAGTTGTCTAATTCTGAAATTTTATTGTTAATCTTTTGGACTTCTATTTGCTGTTTCTGTATGTATTCTAGCAGCCTATTTTTAAATTTGTCATTTTGCTCTGGTAGAGCTTTCCTAAATTCCTCTATTGCTTTGTCTGTGTGTTCGTTGGCTTTGTCTGAGTTTTGCATGATCTCCTTCCTGATATCTTGAAGGGCTCTGTATATTAATCTTTTGAATTCTACCTCTGGTAATTCCAAGACGTTCTCTTCCTCTGGGAGGTTTCTTGGTTCTTTGTTTTGGTGGCTTGCTGGAGCTATCGTGGTTTGCCTCTTTATGTGATTTGATATTGACTGTTGTCTCCGAGCCATCAATAAGTTATTATATTTATTTATTTTATGTTTGCTTACTGTGTTCTAGCTTCTTGTTTTGTTTTGATATGCCCAAATATGTTGGTAGTGTAAGCTACTTTGATTATTGGCATCTTTGAAGCCCTCACATCCTGTCTCCAGATGGTTAGAGCTGCTCTTAGGTGTGTGAGTCCAGGAGTCCATTTACTTTTCTTGTGTGGATTCAACTCAGGTGTCCAGGTGGTCAGCCACAGAGTGTGTGGTGCAGACTCTCACCTACAGTCCTAGACGAGCAGGGCTACATAGGGTGATTGGAGCAAGCACAGCTATCTGGCTGCATTAGGAGGTTATGTGCTGAGCAAGGTAAGGGGCTGATGCCTGCGCCTGAGTGCCTAGGTGGAAGGCATGTTCCTGTTCCCTACAATGCATAGATGGGTGGGTTTTGCAGCCAGACTTTGGGCACCCAGTGCTGTTGGCTTTAAGGACTGAGAGACACCACTTATTCTTGTACCCTTGTTGTGGGTGGCTAGGTGGAGTGGGTGGAGCCACCAGTCTTCAGGTCCCTGATGTGGGTAAATGAGGACCCTGCTTAATGGGCAGGGCAGTGTTAAATATCATGATTCTGCCACCCCCCCCCCTTAGCTGTTGCAGTTGAAAATAGACTTCAGGTATATACCTGTTGTACTATGCTAGTGAGGGCCTTTGCTGTTGAATGGGCCCACACAGGTCTAAGCAGGGGTGAAAGACATTTGAAGTTCATTGACCTCTTATGCCTATGCCTAGGCAAAGGGGCGGTGCCTGTGCTGAGTTCCTGGCCTAGGGAAGCTGGTGATTTCTTTTTTCCTATTTGTTCATTTGTTTATTTTTTTGCTCCCCAAAGCCAGGAGACTGGCTCGGGCATGAAGGATCCCACTTCTGGCCTAGGGTATGCAGCAACTGCTGAACACTGCTGGACTGGGACCGGCACAGAGCAAGGAGGTGGCAAGTGAGGGGAAGAGAGGCACTTTCCAGAGGGGAAAGTATTATTTTGATCCCATGTGGTAGGTTAGACACTTGTACTTGACTTTTGCAGATCCAGCGCCACTTCCCCCTGGCTCTGGAGGCTTGTGCAGACTCTCTGCCACTGGGTGTTGCCCCAGGTGGAAAGCACATCCCGAGCATTACGCTAGCCTCAGCCTGCATGCGCCAGCCAATCGAAACTGCAGGGTCCTGGCCAGGTCAGGTCTGGCACTTCCTCGCTGCTTCTGAACTGTCTCTCCTGCCCCTGCTGCTCAGTCTGACTCCTCAACTTTGTCTTTGATGTTCAGGGCCCCTAGATGGTCATATATAATTGATTCACTTGTTTTTTGGGTCTTCTATTGTAAGAGGGACCACAGGAAAAATCTGACTATACCGCCATCTTGGCCCTGCCTCTAATTTCTTTAATTTTTAATGATTTATTAAATTTTCTATTTCTTCTTGAGTCAGTTTAGGTAATTTGCATATTTCTAAAAATTTTTCCATTTAATCTAAGTAGTCTAGTTGTTTATAATATCCTTTTCTTATCCTTTTTTTAAAAAAACTATATTGTTGTAAAAATATAAACAATACAACATTTGCCAATTCAACATTTTTCACATGTATAATTCAATAAAGTCAATTACATCAATCATATTGTATAACTATCATCAGTATCCTTGCCAAATTTTCCACCCCCATAAACAAGAACTCTATGCTACCTAAACAATGATTCCCCCTTTTCCCTGTCCCTCCTGCCCCTGGTAATAACTATTAAACTCTAATCTGTATCCCTTTGCCTATTCTTCTTATCCTTTTAATTTCTGTAGTTTCTCTGGTGTTATTCCTTCTTTCATTTCTGATTTTGATAATTTGTCTTCTCTCTTTTTTTTTCTTGTCAGACTAGCTATAATTTTATCAGTTTTATTGACAGAAAAATAATCTTTTGGTTTCATTGATTTTTTTCTTTTATTTTTTCTGTTTTCTATATCATTGTTTTCAGCTCTGATCTTTATTTTCTACTGCCTGTTTATTTTGGGTTTGATTTTTCTCTTCTTTGTCTAGCTTCTTGCAGTGGAAGATTTTAGACTCTTTCTTCCTTTCCAATATAAGCCTTTAAAGCTATTTATTATTTTTCTAAGCACTGAATTAGCTGCATACCATAAATGTTGTCATTTGTGTTTTTATTTTTGTTCAATTCAAGATATACTTCAATGACCCTTGGGATATCTTCTTTGAACTATGGATTATTTAGAAGTGTGTTGGTTAATTTCCAAATATTTGAGGATATCCCGATAAGTGTTTTATTGTTGATTCTAAATTAAGTTTGTAGTAGAGAATATACTTTGCATGATTTCAGTCCTTGAAGTTCATGGACTAGCATATGATCTTTCCTAGAGAGTGTTCCATGTGTGCTTGACAAGAATGTGTACACTGCTGTTGTTGGGTGGAGTGGTCTATAAATGTCAGGTCAAGGTGTTTGATACTGTTGTTCAAGTCTTCTATATCCTTACTGATTTTATTTCTAGTTCTAAGAATTACTGAGAGAGAGTTATTGGAATCGCTACCTATAATAGTGAAATTATTAATTTCTCCATTTATTCTGTCATTTTTGCTTCACATATTCTGGGGCTCTGTTATTAGATACATATACATTTATAATTGGTATGTATTCCTGAAGTATTGATTTTTTTATTTAGAAAAGTACTTTGTCTTTACTAATATTTCTTGACTTAGATTCCATTTTGCCTGATGTTAATTTAGCTGTTATAGCTCTCTTATGGTTGCTGTTTATGTGGTATATCTTTTTTTCCATGATTTTAATTACTTCCTATTTGTATTTTTGGATCTAAAGTGTGCCTGTTGTAGATAGCATGTAGTTGAGCTTTCTTTTCTAATCCATTTGAGATCCTCACTTTTTGATTGGAATGCTCGGTCTATTCATATTTAAGATAGCTATTGATATGTCTATATTTACATATCAATAGATATCAATACATATCAAAAAAGGTTTTTCCTTTTTTTCTATGTTGTTATATGTTATTGTTTCTCTATTCCTGATTTTCTGCCATCTTCTATGTTAAATATTTCTTAGTGTATCATTTTACACTGTTGTTTTTTTAACTCTTTTTTTGAGTTATTTTCTCAGTAGTCGCTCTAGGGAGTCTAATATACATCTTAATGTATCACAATCTACTTCAGGTCTATTCTGGTAAACTATAGCACTTTTGTTCCAGTATAGTTCCATTTTCTCCCCCTAATCCCCATGCTATTACTTTGTACGTATGTAAGTTATAAATCCGACAATGTAGTTTTTTTACTTATTGCTTTATTCAATGTTATGATTTTAAAGAAATTAAAAGAAAAATACGTCTTTATACTTTTTAAATATTTACCCTCATATTTATTATTTCTTATGTTCTTCATTTTCTCCTGTGTATTCAAGTAAACTGTTTGATGTCATTTTCTTTCAGCCTAAAGGACTTTCTTTAGTTTTGCTTTAGGGAAAATCTCCTAGCAGCAAATTATTTTAAAAATTATATTTGGAAATGTTTTCATTTTGTATTAATTTTTGAAGAATAGTTTTGTAGATGCTCTTTATCAATTTTTGCTTGACAGGGTTTTATTTATTTATTTTCTTATTAGCGTTTGAACATAGCATTTCATTACCTTCTGACCTTAATTGCTTCTTAGGACAGATCTGCTATTAATTATGTTGTTTTTCCCTTGTACATGATGAGTCATTTTTCTCTTGCTACTTTCAGAATTTTTCTCTTTGTAGCTGTCTTATCAGTTTGACTATGATATCTAGTTGTGGATCTGTTTGTGTTTATCCTACTTCAGGTTTGTTGAGATTTTTTGTTTTATAGATCTATGTTTTACAACAAATTTAAGAAATTTTCAACCTAATTTTTCTGACCATTTCTCTCTTCTTCTGGGACTCCCATTACATGTGTATTGGTATGATTGATGTTGTCCTACAGGTTTCT
>NW_004443962.1:18453396-18460972 GCF_000243295.1 Trichechus manatus latirostris | reverse complement strand
CACAAACATTTCAGGAGGTAGCATATGTTCAAGAACTGCTGGTACTGAAGTAGGTGGTCCAAGCTGCACTGAAGGCATTGGTGAAAAACAAGGCTCCAAGAATTGACGGAATACCAATTGAGATGTTTCAACAAACAGATGCAGCCCTGGAAGCACTCGCTCATCTATGCCAAGAAATTTGGAAGAGAGCTACCTGGCCAACCAACTGGAAGAGATCCATATTTGTACCCATTCCAAAGAAAGGAGATCCAACAGAATGCAAAGATTATTGAAAAATATCAATAATATCACACACAAGCAAAATTTTGCTAAAGATCATTCAAAAGTGGTTACAGAATTACATCAAGAGGAAACTACCAGAAATTCCAGCCAGATTCAGAAGGGGACATGGAATGAAGGATATCATTGCTGATGTCAGATGGATCTTGGCTGAAAGCAGTGAATACTAGAAAGATGTCTACCTGTGTTTTATTGACTATGCAAAGGTGTTGGACAGTGTGGATCACAACAAATTATGGATAACATTGCAAAGAATGGGAATTCCAGAACACTTAGTTGTGCTCATGAGGAACCTGTACTTAGACCAAGAGGCAGTTGTTCGAACAGAACAAGGGGACTCTACGTGGTTTAAAGTCAGGAAAGGTGTGTGTCATGGTTGTATCCTTTCACCATACTTACTGAATCTGTATGCTGAGCAAATAATCGAAGAAGCTGGACTATATGAAGAAGAATGTAACATCAGGATTGGAGGAAATCTCATTAGCAAACTTGGATATGCAGATGACACAACCTTGTTTGCTGAAAGTGAAGAGGACTTGAAACACTTATTTATGAAGATCAAAGACCACAGCCTTCAATATGGATTGCACCTCAACGTAAAGAAAACAAAAATCCTCACAACTGGACCAGTAAGCAAAATCATGATAAATGGAGAAAAGATTGAAGTTGTCAAGGATTTCATTTACTTGGCTCCACAATCAATGCCCATGGAAGCAACAATCAAGAAATCTAATGATGTATTGCCTTGGGCAAATCTGCTGCAAAAGACCTCTTTAAAGTGCTAAAAAGCAAAGATATCACTTTGAGGACTAAGGTGTGCCTGACCCAAGTCATGGCATTTTCTATCACCTCATATGCATGCGAAAGCTGGACAGTGGATAAGGAAGACCAAAGAAGAATTGATGCCTTTGAATTATGGTGTTGGTGAAGGCTATTGAATATACCATGGACTGCCAGAAGAATGAACAAATCTATCTTGGAAGAAGTAAAACTAGAATGCTCCTTAGAAGCAAGGATGGCAAGACTTCATCTCACATACTTTAGACATGTTATCAGGAGGGACCAGTCCCTGGAGAATGACAGCATGCTTTGTAAAGTAGAGGGTCAGCAAAAAAGAGGAAGACCCTCAACGAGATGGATTGACACAGTAGCTGCAACAATGGGCTCAAACATAGCAACCGTTGTGAGTATGGCACAGGACTAGCAGTCTTTTTCTGTTGTAATATGGTCGCTATGAATCAGAATCAAATCAAAGGCACCTAATAACAACAAAAACAATCTTCTTCTGTCTCTCTAGCTGTGACCCTTCTGGACATTTCACAGAAATAGAATCATACAATATGTGGTCTTTTGTGATTGACTTCTTTTACTTAGCATAATGTTTTCAAGGTTCACCCATGTCGTAGCACATTTCGTTCATGATAAATGGTGAAGAAATTGAAGTTGTCAAGTATTTCATTCATCTTACATCAACAATAAGTGTCCATGGAAACAGCAGTTATGAAATCAAACAACATATTGCAATGGACCAATCTGCTGAAAAGACCTCTTTAAAGTTTTAAAAAGCAAAGATGTCACTTTGATGACAAAGGTACACCTGATTCAAGCCATAGTCTTTTCAATTGCCTCATATGCGTGTGAAAGCTGTACAATGAAAAAGGAGGACCAAAGAAGAATTGACCCATTTGAATTATGATTTTGGTGAAGCATATTGAATATACCATATACTGCTGGAAAAATGAACAAATCTATCTTGTAGGAAGAACAGACAGATTGCTCTTTAGAAGTGAGGATGGTGAGATTTCATTTTGCTTACTTTTAGCCTTCTTCTCGAAAATTACTTTGGACATATCATCAGGAGGGACCAATCGCCGGAGGATGACATTATGCTTGGTAAAGTAGAGGGTCAGCAAAGAAGAGGAAGACCCTCAATGAGATGGATTGACAGAGTGGCTGCAACAATGGACTCAAACATAGCGACAATTGTGAGGATGACCCAAGACCAGGCAAATTTTGTTCTGTTATGTATGGGGTTGCTGTGAGTTGGAACCAAGTTGATAGCACATAATAACAACAACGAGATTCCTTTTTATTGTTGGATAAAATTACATTGTGTGCATATATCACATTTTACCTCTCCATTCATCAGTTGATAGCCATTTGTGTTGTTTCCACTTTTTGGTTATTATGAATAATGTTGTTATGAACATTCATGTACAAGTTTTTGTGTGGACATGTTTCTAATTCTCTTCAGTAGAAATCCTGAGAGTGCAGTTGTTGGGTCATATGATAACTCTATATTTAACTTTTTGAAGAATTGCCAAACTTTTCCAAAGTAACTGCACCATTTTTCATTCCTGTCAGCAATACTGTATTTTTATGCAAATAACGCAGGACTTCTGTTTTTGTTTGCTGGCCACGCCCTCCCTCTCAAGCCACCTGCACAAGCACTGCCATGCCAGTCCTCTTCCACATGTTGCTATAAAAAAAATTAGCATAGCGCACTTACGAAAATACTTAAGGGGGTGGGGGAGGGCATGACTAGCAAACAAATGCAGAAAGTTTGTGTTATTTGCAAAAAAATATGGTATATGATTCTTTTTTTGTCTGTTCTATTTCTGTATTGATATTCCCTATTTGTCAAGTCACTGTCATCATATTTTCCTTTAATTTTTAAATATGGTTTCTTTTAATTCTTTTAATGTATTTATAATAACTTCTTTGAAATTTTTGTCTGCTAAATCTAACATCTGGGTTTAATTAGAGTCAGTTAACATTGACTGCACGTTCAAATTTAGCTGGTTCTCAATTCCACCTTGGCTTTCACTTTCAGCTTGACTTTCTTAAATCTTCCTTTTGTATGTACATAGTTTTCTAATCAACATGGGGTATGTGGAAAGCTTTCTAGAGCTTCTATCACTCTCTCATTTCCATGTTCTCCTCATTTTATTTCTGGCTGATCCATTGTTCTTCCTAAATTGGAATTGCAGCCTCAGGCTCACATAGCTATGGGTTTTCTGTTTTCTATCAAGTTCACTACTTACTGCCAGTGCTTTCATGGGTTTTTGCCCACTGACCTAAATGAAGTCCATTCTCTCTGCCTGGAAAGTTGATAGTTTTCCTGGCCTGCTTCGTAGGGGTAATGTTGCTGTTCTTGATGAAAGAGTTGGGGGTTGTGGTGGTGGTGGAATGGGAATGGCCCAAGGGCAAAGGTCACAGAGTCCTGGTGTTTTTACCTAAATAAATAAATAAACATCCCTCATGAATAAATAATTCTCAATTAATATTTTACCTGTGGTCAATTTCCATTGTCCCCATATGAGTGATTTTGACAATTACGTTTAACTTAATTTTCTGGCGAGAGAATTCGTAGACCAATTACTCCACCATAGCTGGAAATTTTGCCTGCTCCTATCTTTTTGCTCTACCATCCTAGAATGTGATTTCTATTTTCAAGATTATCTTCTGGTTCAAAATGACTGTTATAGCTCATCCATCATGTTAAAAGTTTCAGGTCAAAAAAAGAAAATGTGATAGTGTGAAACTGGCACCCCTGCCTGCTGATTCAGGTCTTTTTAAGCAGGCTTTCTGGTTGTCCACATAATTTTGCTTATATCTCATTGGCCAGAACCTAATCACATGGCTACAACTAGGTGCATGGTGGGCTTTGAAATGTGATCTTTTAACTTAGTTGCCATACAAATAGAATCAGGTTTCTATTACTAAGAAAAAAAGAATAGGTATTGAGTGGCAACTGGCAGCCTCTAACATACCATCTGTCAATCCTAGATCAACTCCCATGGTACTTTCCTGAACTTTTAATTTCTTGTAAATTCTCTCTCACCTGAAATCCTATTATACTTAACTTTATTCTGTAGAATTCATTTGTCATTTATCACATTCTGCTTTGCTTGCCTTCTTGTCTTTTCTATACAACTATATAATAAGCTCTTTGAGTGCAAGGGCTATTTTTAAACCTCTTTAGATATACACAGAGTGTCTAATACAACACCATGGATATAGTCTATGTTCAATAAAATTTTGTCAATTGTTTCATTTGAGTATCAAGAATGAATAAAGAAGTATAACGGCAGAGATGGGGGGTTGACAAGGTAAATCTCACCCCTCCTCCACTGCCCTACCTGTCCTCTCCGCAAATTTTTTCTAGTGTTGACTCAGCTCTCAAAATCATCTGGTAGTACATCTTTTCTATCCATGCCATTAGTAACTTTTACCAAGGCTACTTTTCCTCATATGAAGCTTTGTTTTGAACTTCATTTTGTGTGGATCATGACCAAGAGGCAACTTCTCAGGACTGTAGATGGTTCTCTATGAAGCAGGAATTGGCAGTCATCCAGATTTCCTGGGCAGAAATCCATACTACAAACTGTGACTGTCCAAATTGCCAAGAATTCTCTGGATTCAGCAGAAAGGGCACTACCTGCACAGATAGCAGAATTTGAAGTCCAAATTGCCTTGTCTAGCTTGAGCAACTCTCTAAACTTTATTGGCTTGTCAGGATGAGCTCTGTTAGTCCCACCAACTGTGGATACTCAATGTACTGGGCTCTCCAGTCTAGAGAGAGTTAGCCCGGATCTTTCTCTCAGGACTACCTTTTAAAACAGAAGAAGAAAAGTAGGAAGACATTTTCTTTCTTAATTACTTACAAGTGTATCATTATAGTGTAAAAAAGATAAAGAACATGGCTGAGATTTTTTAATAGCGATACACATTGACCTCTGCCCACAAGGTATTTTCTTTGGGAATTTCAGCTTTCTCTTAGAAGTTCTGGAAAGGGTGTTACTTGGTTGCCCTGGAGACTTGTTTCAATGACTTCATTTTACTATGACATTCACAGATCCTTATATTTATGTGGTGAGCTCTTTTCTCCCCCCAACTATTTCTTCCCAGTAACAAAGGCCAATTAGATTAAAAAATTTAGAGATAAAGACTTCCTCAAAGACAAGAAGAATTTACCCAATATATTTAATGTACTGACTGGTACACACACAAACAGTTTCACTATTTAGTCTGACATTAATCTGTAGTATAAATAAGGATATTATGATAATCATAGGAAAATAGTAGCTCTGGATGTATAATCATTGTGGTGTGGTCCGAAAAATCTGATACTCCTGAACTCAGTGGTTTGGTAAGCTGATTGTCATAACTGGCTCAACTAAAATGAAAAACCAAAGCCAAACCAGTTGCCATCTAATCGATTCTGACACATTGTGACCCCATGTGTGTCAGAGTCAAACTATGCTCCACAGGGTTTTAATGGCTGTGATCTTTCAGAAGTAGATTACCACACCTTTCTTCTGAGCCCTTCTGGGTGAAGTTGAACCAACAACCTTTTTGTTAGTAGTTGAGCATTTAACTGTTTGTGCCACCCAGGGACTGCAAACTAGGATTAGAGCATTTGAAATAGGAAAGGATAATTTTGGCTAATCTGAAATGTAGAGGGAGAGTGTGCAATGTAATTTGCAAGTTAACATTTTCTTGACATCTTTGAGTTTTGATTTTCTGAACTGTAAAATGAGAGAGTTGGACTAGGAGATCTCAGAGGTTCATTTCAGCTCCATGATTTTATGGATCTACAGAATGGACTGATTGAAATAAACATGGTGGACTGACTTGATGCCTAGTCTGGTGAAATTTCTGACACCCTTTGTAAGGTTTTCCTATCTGAACCAACATAATCACATTGAACACTGATTACGTTATGCTTCCTACCCGTCTCCATTTTCCCATAAATGTGGGTTGTTGCAAACAATTTTTCTAAGGTTTAGACTGTGGTTTGGTTGAAATCTTACTGACTCATTTGGATGCTCTATCATTATCTAATTTTGTTCATTGCTCACTTACTGGGTGCTTCTATGGAATGGCATTCTCCAGAATGCAAAAAGCAAATTTTGCTAGTCAGGGCAGGAGGTGGAGAACAGGTGCACTGTACTCAGCACTACCAACTTAATATAGCAGAAAATTATAATCAGGTTTCTGGGGCACTCAGCCTTACCTGTCATAACCTGGGTAAAGTTATTGCCTCTCTTTCATAACCTGATCACTTGCCTTTATTCTCAATATATATGAAGCAATAACAGCATTAATACCATCTTCCCCTCAGGCTATTACAACACCCATGCCTTACATTTTCTGATTGCTTCAGACTTTGGTGAAAATAAGTCACAAATTATTTTCTTAGTGCCTTATACAAAGCATCCCTTTGTCCTCCCCCACCAGAAAGTTGTAACCTTATTTTTAATTCAAAAAGATAAGAGATCTTAAATGGCTTCATTCTTCCATCTACTTTTGCTCACTTTTCCCCACTGATCTCAAGCTACCCCGTATGTGGTATGTTTTCTTTTCCGTTTTAAACAGTGGAAGTATGTTCATAATATCCTTTCATAGACATCCTTCTAACTATCCAACAATTCAATTAACAAATGTCTCTTCAGCACCTACCATGGAGCCCTGGTGGTGTAGTGGTTAAGAGCTTGACTGCTAATCAAAAGGTCAGCAGTTCGAAATCCACCAACTCCTCCTTAGAAACTCTATGGGGCAGTTCTACTCTGTCCTATAAGGTCGTTATGAGTCGGAATTGACTTGATGGCAATGGGTTTGATTTTTTTTTTTTTAATCTAGGGGTAGTGGTAGGCAAGTAAACTGACAATTACAAATAGCATGAAAAGGCTGTCAGAGATAAGTACAGGACATTATGGGGGCAAGTAGGACAAGAATCACAGAGAAGAATCCACCAGCAGTGAGTTAGGTATTAAAGTGAGTTAGACATTAAAGTGGAGGAATGAGCTTTCCAGGCAGAGAGAGAAACTAGAACCAATGCCAGCCGGTAAGTGAGCAGGAACATGGAGCAGTGAAGCAATTGCAAATGTCTGAATGGCTGAAAAATAGAGTCAGAGTGGGGATAGATGGAATGGCAAGAAATGACAGTGACAAGGTAGACAGGGACCTCAATAAGTTATACTATGGAGCTTGGATTTTATTCTAACAACTGGAGATACTGGAGAAATAGTAAAGCATTTTAAACAAGAGAATCATATTTGTATTTTAGTAGGATTTAAAGTCTAAGGAAAGATCCAGATTCAAGAGCAGAGCTAGGCAAATAGTAGGCCCCTTGGAAGTATTTTTTGAATGAATGAATGGTGGAAGACAAGAATGTATTAGGTATAGCCAAGTCTGGTGGCAGGGAGCCCTGGCGGGAGATTGTTGCAATAATGATTTAAAATAGTAATGCTGAGGATGGGGAGAAGAGGGTGTATATGAAAGCTATTAAGGA
>NW_004443962.1:18439443-18452986 GCF_000243295.1 Trichechus manatus latirostris | reverse complement strand
TTTTTTTTTTTTTTGGTTAAGGCATCCAAGTAGAAATATTCAGTTGGATATTCAATTCAGAAACTCAGGAGATAAATAATAGTTGAAGATATAGATTTGAGGGTCATCAGTAAATAAGTAATAATTAAAGCCATTGGAGTAGACGATATCAATCATGGAGCCTAAATGGAATAACAAGAGGCCTGAGATAAAGTCAGGCCGAAGATGGAGACTTGAAGAATGCTAACCACTCTGATGAATTTTCCTGCCGTTAGTTGTGAATTGCTCTCCTGTCCACTGAGGTATCTAAAGTATGCTGATAGAAATTTGGGTTTCTAAATGTGAATTTTATAATGAACCTGACTAGCAACAGAACAAGAAGGAAAAATGATGAATGAATATGATGATACCCACATGTGTGAGTAGGAAGATAATGACCGTGGTGGCAGGTTCAAGTAAGAAAACTGAATCACAGGAGACTTGTTAAAAGATTTTTGGGTATAAAACTCAGGAGAACATATAACTCAAGGTTCAGTTGTGGAGGATGGAATTATACCTGTTGCTTAACAAAATGCAGTATCCCTGAGAACACAGGTAATGAACTGACTAAGCAGCCTGAGAATAAAGTGACTGGATTTGTAAAATTCACTGTTTGAATTATGCCTTGTTAAACTGGATTCAATGACTTACCTGAATATAATTCATTTACCAATATGGCAATTCCTCACTCTATAGGAAGGAAGACATTTTATTGAATATGGCTAAATAAGAAATACATGTACTAATGACTACCTCAGAGGCTATGAAATATAACATAAGATTGTGTCCCAAAAGTAAGTCCATTTCCTTTGATGTTTGTGGCAGAATTCACCAGACAGTATCCTTATATTTGAGAATGGTCTGGATGGTTTTGATGTAGTAATACAGTCTAGGGTTTCACTAGCGTGAGTGAAGAGATTCTTCCACACGTACATAAAAAAACAAAACAAAACCCGTTGCCATTGAGTCAATTCCGACTCATAGCTACACTTACATATTAAAGCTTATTCCCACTTGTTCTTTCCTTAATAGGAACAGAAAATAATCACTCACTTTCAATTCTACATTATTCAGTAGTATCTCAAAGGCTAATTAAATCTTCCTACATGTTTTCCTCTCTAAGACATATAACTTTGGATCCTTTGGAATTTCATACTGGTGTTCATTCCACTAATATAGAATCATTTTTGCTTTGTCATCTTGAATTTCTCCAAGGACCCCATATCACAGTTCACTTGAGGTACCAAAATTTTAATAGTATTTCCATTAAAGACTGAAAAATATTAAAAGTAGAAAAGAGATTCAAATCCAATCAAATTTACTATGGTTCAGTCTTCTAAAACCCAGTATTTTTTGCTTACATTTCATTGCCAAACTTTATTTAGCTTATGCTGAAGATAGCATTCTAGCCATTCAGGCGTGGGGAATAAAACCTTGGTTTCCACCACACCTAAACCAACACCTTTGATACCAGTCTTATGTTAAGAATAAGAAGAATAATGAAAGAGAGTTTGAGGTGGCGATATTGAGATTTAAGGAATAAAACTGGATTTTTTTTTTTTTTAGATAGATGCTCACAATGGGGAAAATGGAAAAATTATTATTCTTGGAAGAGTGGAAGAGATTTGAAGTTGTCAAGAAGTAGCAGAGTTGGGACGAAGTAGTGTGCTTCCAATCTACTGAATGAAGAATGTTGAAAGAAAAATGTTAATTACCTTGGTCCATTCCCTTCTACCATAAATTCTTCTTCAGGGACCCTGTTGAGAGCTTCAATCCCCTTCTCTTTCACCCACGTTCTCTTTCCTTTCTCTTTGTACCCTCACCTTTCTCCTCTCCACCTTCTCCCCTCCTCTTGTTTTTCTTCTATCTCTTCTCCCTCATTACTGAGGCCTGCAATAGGGAATTCAGAAAACTTGCCAGTCTACATACAAATGTAAGGGATAAATAAAGGCAAGGGAAAATATGAGATAGAATACCTGGAGAACATGCCAAATAAATTCTACCATTCAATTCAATTTTATTCAGTTCAACAATAATTTATAAAGTACGCCTACATGCAAGGCATCATAGTAAGCACTGAGGTCAGAGAGATGGAATTTAACACGTCACTGTATTAAAGGAGTTTATATCCCAGTATATTTTATTCAGAAATTCATTGACTGTTTTCTTTTTACTGGAGAGAATTATCATCTTTTTCACTTTTCATCTAATGTTTACTAAAGAGTTTACTTAGCAGCATTTGAGAACTAAATAATGAAGATCAGGCAAGGATGATTGTTTGCTGTTCCGTTGCCTGGGACAATAAATACTTATCATAGGAGTCCTTTATGTGCCTAGCACAACCCTGACAGTCAAGACTCTAGCATCATACCATTATATAATTTCATCCACCTAGAATCAAG
Source organism: Trichechus manatus latirostris (assembly GCF_000243295.1). Taxonomy (NCBI): domain Eukaryota; kingdom Metazoa; phylum Chordata; class Mammalia; order Sirenia; family Trichechidae; genus Trichechus; species Trichechus manatus. The sequence continues at coordinate 18,450,566 of NW_004443962.1, read as the reverse complement.
AACAGAAAGATAAAACTAAATATATCCTAGCCTTCCTTCTTATCTTAATTGTATCTTATGTAAAAAATATGTCACAGTGAAGTCCCAATACTGAAGCTTCCAAGCTGGTTTTGCTGCTTTTGAGTACTTTTACACCATACCATAGGGATGAGGTGGTGGTGGTAGTGGTGGTGTTGGTAGTGGGTTTCCTATTTCAAATGTGATCTTTTCTCATCCCTCCCTCCTTTCCTTCCCTTTCCATTTATTCCTCAAGCATGCATTGATTCTCAGTCCAAGCTAGGCACTATTCTTGAGAAGCTTTCCCTTACTTTGCTCTTTCCAGCCTGTGTTCAGCCATCTCAAGATCCACTTATAGCAGGGTGATGGCATCTGAAGCCATAAAGTGTGAATTAGATAGTTACACAGTGTCTGTTAATTTTCACATATATTTTTAAAATTAAATTTTTTTTAAGGTTAAACATGCACTTTGTTTAAGGAATCAAAGACTGTAAGACTTATAAAAGATAGCAGTGTTCTGCACCCCTATTTCCTGCTCTGTAGGGGCATGTCTTAGTTATCTAGTGCTGCTATAATAGAAATACCACAAGTGGATGGTTTTAACAAAGAGAAGTTTAATTCCTTACAGTAAAGTAGCTAGAAGTCCAAATTCAGGGTGTCAGCTCCAGGGGAAGGCTTTCTCTCTCGGCCTTCTTTCTCATCAGTGTTCCTACGGACTAGGAGCTTCTCAGCGCAGGGATCCGGGTCCAAAGGACTCGCTCTGCTCCTAGCACTGCTTTCTTGATGGTATGAGGTCCCCCTGTCTCTCTGCTCACTTCTGTCTTTTAATCTCAAGAGATTGCCTCAGGACACAATCCAGTCTTGTAGATCCAGTCCTGCCTTACTAACACAACTGCCACCCATCCTCCCTCATTAACATCATAGAGGCAGGATTTACAACATATAGGAAAACCACACAGTGCCAGGAATCATGGCCCAGCCAAACTGAAATACACATTTTTTGGGGAACAGAATTCAAACCATGACAGGGCACATTCTTTCAACTCTTTCTTCTGTAATTTACTTCTACATCTCTAACACATTTAAATTGCTGTTACTATTTTTTCTTTAAGTTTTTGGTTTTACATATTATATTGATCCAATACTTTGGGAAGAATTCTGCAGCTCTCTTTTATTACTATCCCTATCACCTTCACAGAGTCCCTGAGTGGCACCAACATTTAATCGCTCAGTTGCTAATTGAAAGATTGGTAGTTCAAATCCATCCAGAGGCACCTGGGAAGAAAGATCACAGCCATTGAAAACCCTACAGGACACAATTTTACTCTGAAACACATGAGATCGCCACGGAGTCAGAACTGACTTGATAGCAACTGGTTTTTGGAGGTACTACTTTCACAGCTACTGGATGGACCATGGGCTAATCCTTACCAATGGAGCCTGAGAAGTTGGCTGGGAGGTGTGTTAGAAATGTCAGTTCCTGTCTCACAGTCTCTTAGCGTAATCCTTTTCTCTGATATTTACTACAACAAGAAGCTATGCATCCAACTGTAGCTTGTAGCACTTTCCCTTTGTGAATTTCTTGCTTTCAACCTTGGAGCATCTCTGTCAGATCTCTGTGGGACACCTTTGGAATGTGCTTAGCCATATCCATGCATTCTTAAACCTGGAAGTGCAACAGAATTAACTCCCCTGGGTCAACCTTTGTCTAATGGGGGACCGGAGATGGTAGACAAAAGTTCCGTTCCTCTCTGTCTTGGACTGACAACCTGGAGGGGTGTCAAATAAAAACAACAAATCTGGACTTAGACAGGGAGAGGCTTTATTCAGAAAGAAAAGGGGGAAGGGTCTATTGCAACGGGTAGAATGCTCTGAATATAAGATCAGCATGTATCTCAAGAGCAGGGCAGAGAGAGTTTTCTTTTATAGAGACTAAACAAGGCTAGAGAAACCAAATGTGGAGAAGTGGGATGAGAGAATGATGTGATAGACAGTAAATCAGAGAATGTTTTAAGCTGAGGCTACCCTGTTCTCTGGGAGGGACCCTTAAGAATGGTTGTATGTTGGCTCAGGCTGAGAGTGGGCCAGAAACTTGGCAGAAGGAGAGAAACTTAATCAATCAAAGTTTGGTTAACAAGCATTTTATTTTTTAAAATTTATCAGTGGAGACAAGTAGTTCAGTTACTCATTTATGAGCAAAGAATGAGAATTTGAAGGGTTTGTGTCTGGCCTTGTCATAGGTAAACCAGGGGCCATCCTTGAGTCTTATCTATGTCATATGAAGAGTGGTGACAAAGGTCAGGTGTTTTAGAGTCAGTCATTGTGGTCAGCTGATTCCTAGGATGGCTGACAAGAGGGGCATGTTCCATTCTTTTAGTACTTCCTTGGGCTTGGGGACAAGCAGAGGTTGTAGGGGACTGTAGGAAGGAGAGAAGCTTGACTAATATTTGGTCAAGACAAACAGAAGGTACTAAACAACAACAACAAAAAAAACATTGCCGTTGAATCGATTCCGACTCATAGTAGATCCTATAGTAAGAACGGGCAATTTTGAACACTTGGTCAGGGGCATTCTACATGGCTCTTCAGAGGCCCTAATGGGTCTGACACACAATTGCTTATGGCGGTGACTAGCTTAATCATATACCTTTACATTGACTTTCTCTTCTCTCCTGTTGCTCTCATTCCAGACACCCTCTCAAGTTCCCTTGGATCATTTTCCAAAAGTAACTTCCTCCATGCCATCTCTTTCTTTAGGATCTGCTTTTTGGGGAAACACACACAAAAAACAACAACAACAAAAAAAGCTACTAAGGAGACTTTTAGGAAAGATGATTTTCCCTGATTAAAAAGGGAGAGATGTATGAGGGGAGAGATCTTCTTGCTTTTGGCCACTGTGAGGAGGAGATGACGGTTGGAGGTATGAAGAGAAAACCCAGAGAATCACAAGGGAGGGAATCCACAAATAATCACAAACGAGGAGTCTTGACATTATTTAGCCACCTAATTAACCAATTCTGGAACTGCCTTCTTTTGGATTTCTTGTTATGTGAAATAATAGAGCTTTAAAAATGTTGCTATATAGGAATTCCCTTAATTGCTGCAGAAAGTGTACTGACATACATTGCAATCTGCTTTGGCTCTATAGCTATCCTAGTGGAGACTGGAAACAACTTCCTCTCATATCCTACCTTTGTACATGCTGTTCCCTCTACCTGGAATAGCCTCCTGATTCCCTGCTCTCCTCTCTTCTGCCTATCTAATTCTAATTCTTCCTTCAAGACTCAACTCAAATTCCACACTTAGTTTTGGTTAAATGCCCCTCCCCTGTGCTTGCCTAACACCCTGTGCATACCTCCATCAGAACTATATTATAATCTGCTAGTTGTCTTTATGTCTCCTCTGTAGATATGGAACCCTGGTGGCAAGTAGTTAAGAGCTCGGCTGCTCACCAAAAGGTTGGCAGTTTGAATCCACCAGCCGCTCCCTGAAAACTCTATGGGGCAGTTCTACTCTGTTCTCTATGGTCACTATGAGTCAGAATCGACTTGATGGCAACAAGTCAGGGTATATAGATTGCAGTATTCCTGAAGACGGGAACTCTGTTCACAGGATTTAGCACAATGCCTAACATTTAGCTATTTATTGGCTGAAGGATCGGCTGTGGTGGGTGCAAGGAGTGTTGGCAGAGTGGCTATAAGGACAAACACCAAGTTGGATACAGTCAAGATAATTTGGTCCAGCACTCTTATTTCAGAGAAAAAAAAAAAAAAGGTTCATATAGATAGTAAGGAACTCCTACTGAATAAAAATTACTAAGATACTCTGCAAAACAAATAGATGAGATTAGATGATCTTTACGATTCCTTCCAAAACAACAACAAAAACTTGCATTGCTTATATCTTCTTAAAGGGTCTCAATACCAGATACTGGCAGAGCAAGCCCTAGAGCTGAGGTTTCCTGACATTTAGGCTTTTTAAAAAAAAACTCCTTTGTCACCCAGTGCAGTGGATACGTGACTAGTTATCATTACTGATGTTGGGCAAAACTCCTTTCTCCTAGCCTATGACAACCGTGAGCAGACTTTCTGAGCAAATAACAGACCATTAAAAAAAAATGTGCTAGCTATTAAGCTATTTATTTTTCAGTGTCAAACCTAATCTATTCTCTGCTCTTGGAGGCTGTGGCTAAGACCCTATAGACCACATTGCTGCTTAGCCAGCTGGCTTCCATGAGGTTCTGCCCATAGAGAACACTAGAGGGCGACTGGAAGGAGTGAGGGGTAAGGGTCATGCCCCTCCTGTGGGCTTCATCACCTCAGCAGTGGCTCTTTGCCCCAGAAGCAGTGCTGGTTCCAGTAGCAGCTGGTTGCATTTCCCGATGTTTTCTCCCTGCTTGCATACGCAATCCTCCTCCTCACAGAGGCCTGCACCAGCTGAGTCCCTGCTCCACCCAGACTCTCCCCTGAGTTCCTGAGTCATTGGCATCAGAGGGCAGCAATCCCTTTTCAGAATTCTGGGTCCTAGCTCTGTGGGGATGTATTCCAAGCTTCTTTGTTTTAATAACCCCAATCATTTTCCTTTGTTACCCTAGCCCTAAGGGTGGTAACTGCAATTACTACCCCTGTGTTATTTCAGTGTCCCTTTTTCACCTTTTTTAGTCCTCCAATACCCTTTAACTAATTCTCTAGATTAAATTCTTTCTATTAAAATAAAAACATTGTTTTTATTTTCCTAACTGGAATCATAGGTTGATATATTTAGGTGTGTTTATGAGACATATGAACACCTACTATAAACTACATATACATATGCCTTTTAAAATTTAATTCTATATATTATTAGAAAGTAAATGTCTTAATCAACACATATAAATCATTGTGACCTCCCATGAGCCCCTTGAAAATAGAAATGAGCTTATTAATGTGTATAATATCCCTGGGCCTGGTGCAGTACCTGGCCATAGTAGACTGTTAAATGAATGAGTGAATAAAATGTCAATACCAAGGATGACTAACACATGAAGCCATGACTAACTCAACAGAAGCAGGAAGTCAGCCTTAGCTGTGGCAAAGCAGTGATCATCTATAAGGGAAAGGAATTGTGGCATTGTCTCCAACATCATCATGTAAATTTGGAAAATAGGTTTTTGATTAAAAAATTTTGGAAACCAATTTCTGGCCACAGAAGCTGGCATATGCCAAGATCGAAAAAATCATGCCTATTCATCGTGTACCTACTGTGTGCCTGGCTTGGTCCTAATCCTTTTGCATATATAATCACTAATTCCCTCAACAATCTTACTGATTAATAATATGCTACTCATTTTACAAACCAAGTAACAGACTGTTATAATCTAAGTAAATAGCCCAGAATCACATAGCTAGTGATTTAAATTCAGGTTTTTTACTCCAAAGACAAATTCTTTTCCCATGTCTTCCCAAGGTCTAAAATTTGGGTTTGTTAACTGAGCTAGAGACAGACATGCCTGTATTTTGTAATCTTGTGTCAGATGCAATGTGCTCTAATAAGCATTTGAACTTCTTGTTGTCCAACATTAGAGATGAGTTTTTTTTTAAAAAAAAAACTTAAGTTTTAAAACAAAGGTTTTTTTCTTTCTTTTATGTAGAAATAGCTAGTAGAATACGAAAGAACTTTTCTCCCACTGTCTTAACTATTGTTAGGCATAGCTTAATCTGTTCCTGACCTAGTCCATAGACTTTGATCAGATTGTTCCTGTGAATCTGGATGTAATTCATTGCTGAAATTTGATCAAGATTTAGCTTTGATCAGTGCGGTATCAAAGACACTTGGGCTTTTTTTTTTTTTTTTAGGTTCCAATGGTTATACTTCTTCTAAGATAGGCATGCTTTTTGATGAACACTTTGTCAGGGCTAGAGATTTACTGCGATCAGCCTTGGCCTTATTGTTCAATCACTGACCTTAGTTCTTTATTTTTCTTGAGTTTTCGCTCTCTACCTGGCTAAAGGCCAATTCAACTTTGTAAGATCATGCAGGCACAACAACTGGTCTGGTAGGAGCCTAAATCCACAATTTGACCAGCTCTAGGAGAATTACCCAACGTGCATTTCTGCTGAATTTATATTTCTTAGCCTTCAGATAGAACAACTTTCTTCTTTAGCTAAAACATGTATAAATTGATTCACATATAATAATAGAAAGGCCATTAACCTACCAGATTGTTGCTATCAACAGATAGTTTCAATGTTCTCTTTTTCAGTTTAAAGGCTCTTTATGTCTTGTAAGAGATAAACCGTATTTTAAACAAGAAAATAAATCAGAATTTTGGAAATAAGTTTGAGTAGTGCGGCAGGTAGGGAAATACGTGTTGAGCATGAACAAAGAGCTCATCTGAGGGAGTTGCCATTGGAAGGGATTCTAGAAAACAAAAGGAAACTAACCCCTATCTGCCCCTCCAAGGAATTCCCTGGGGGCTTCCTGTGCCGTGAAGAAGGAGAGGTGTTGAAAAGGGAAGTGGTAGTGGTGGAGGAGGGGGTACAAAGCAAATTTTACTTACTTTTCAGTTTTCTCAAGACTGACTTGGTCTGTAATCTGTCTTTCCTAAAACCGTGATAAAAACAAACATTTTCTGGTCTCAAAAATACAGATGTAATCCTACATGGAACCTACATATATAGTCTATCTCTTATAATTTGGGAAGCGATAAAAGTACTTGTGGTTGTAGAGAAATCACGAAGTTAGAAAATGATTAAAAAACTAGAAAGGCTACAAAGACGAAATGAATTCTACTAGGAGCCACATGATCCAGTAGCCAATTATTATGCTTAAATGTACACTCTCTGATTTCTTAATGGCTCTGTTTTCCAATAAGTCTCTTGGAGATGTAGCAACACAGAACCAATTTTATAGTGTAACTCAAAGCTAAATTGAATTTGCCTTAGAGACATATTTATGAGTTCATATCCATAAACTACATATTGCAGATTGTTAATGAGTCTTCCTCCAACCCTGGTTCTGCGTTCTTTTTCATAGAGTCCAGTTTCTCAGATTATTTGCTCAACATATAGATTGAATAAGTGTGGTGAAAGGATACAACCTTGATGCACACCTTTCCTAATTTTAAACCATGCAGCATCACCTTGTTCTGTTCGAACGACTGCCTCTTTGTCTATGTACAGGTTCCGCATGAGAACAATTAAGTGTTCTGGAATTCCCATTCTTTGCAATGTTATCCATAATTTGTTATGATCCACACAGTCAAATGCCTTTGCATAGCCAATAAAACATAGATAAACATTTTTCTGGTATTCTCTCCTTTCAGTCAAGATCCATTTGACATCAGTAATAATATCCCTCGTTGAACATCCTCTTCTGAATCTGGCTTGAATTTCTGGCAGTTCCCTGTCGACGTACTTGCTGCAACCATTTTTGAATTATCTTTAGCAAAATTTTACTTGCATGTGATATTAATGATGTTACACGATATTTTCCCCATTCTGTTGGATCACCTTCCTTTGGAATTGGCACAAATATAGATCTCTTCCAGTCAGTTGGCCAGGTAGCTGTCTTCCAAATTTCTTTGCGTAGATGAATGAGTACTTCCAGTGCTGCATTCGTTTGTTGAAACATCTCAATTGATATTCTGTCAGTTCCTGGAGACTTGTTTTTCGCCAATGCCTTCAGTGCAGCTTGGACTTCTTCCTTCAGTACCATCAGTTCTTGATCATATGCTACCTCCTGAAATGGTTAAACATTGACCAATTCTTTTTGGTACAGTGAATCTGTGTATTCCTTCCATCTTTTTTTTATGCCTCCTGCATAGTTCAATATTTTGCCTGTAGAATCCTTCAATATTGCAACTTGAGGCTTGAATTTTTCCTTCAATTCCTTCAGCTTGAGAAATGCTGAGCGTGTTCTTCCCTTTTGGTTTACTAACTCCAGGTCTCTGCACATTTCATTAAAATACTTTACTTTGTCTTCTCAAGCAGCCACTTGCTGAAATCAAAGAGGACTTGAAGCACTTACTGATGAAGATCAAAAACTACAGCTTTCAAAATGGATTATACCTCAATATAAAGAAAACAAAAATCCTCACAAAAGGACCAATAAGCAACATCATGATAAATGGAGAAAAGTTTGAAGTTGTCAAGGACTTCATTTTACTTGGATCCACAATCTACACCACTAGAAGCAGGAGTCAAGAAATCGAACTACGTATTGCATTGGGCAAGTCTGCTGCAAAACACTTCTTTAAAACGTTAAAAAGCAAAGATGTCACTTTGAGGACTAAGGTGCCACTGACCCAAGCCATGGAGTTTTCAATTGCCTTATAAGCATGCAAAAGCTGGGCAATGAATAAGGAAGACTGAAGAAGAACCGATGCCTTTGAATTATGGTGTTGGCGAAGAATATTGAGTATACCATGGACAGCCAGAAGACTGAACAAATCTGTCTTGGATGAAGTACAGCCAGAATGCTCCTTAGAAGTGAGGATAGTGAGACTTCATCTCATGTACTTTGGACGTGTTATCAAGAGGGACCAGTCCCTGGAGAAGGACGTCATGGTTGGTAAAGTAGAGGGTCAGTGAAAAAGAAGAACACCCTCAAAGAGATGGATTGACGCAGTGGCTGCAACAGTGGGCTCAAACGTAGCAACGATTGTGAGGATGGCACAGGACTGGGCAGTGTTTCATCCTGTTGTACATAGGGTCGTTATGAGTTGGAACTGATTTGACAGCAGATAATAACAACAACAACATCCATGAAATAAGGAGCCCTGGTGTTGCAGTGGTTAATTGCTCGGCTGCTAACCAAAATGTTGGCAGTTCAAACTCACCTGCTGCTCTGCAGGAAAAAAGACCTGGCTATCTGCTTCCATTAAGATTATAGCCTAGAAAACCCTATGGGGCAGTTCTTTGTCACATGGGGTCACTATGAGTCAAAATCAACTTGACAGCACCTAAAAAAAAGCAACATTCATAAACTGAAGAATATATTGAAGATACTATATTGAAAGAAAATGGGAATTGAGGAAGGAAAGTAACATTCATTGAACATCTACTACGTGTCAGACATTGTACTATTTTTTTTTTAAGGTCTAAATTCTGAAGTAATCATAGGTTCACATGCAGTTGAAAGAAAAACATACTGAGAGAGCCCATGTACCTAGTTCTCCCCAATGGTTGTTGTTGTTAGTTGCCATCTAGTAGATTCTGACTTATGGTCACCCCATGTGTGCAGAGTAGAACTACACCATAGGATTTTCAAGACTGTGAACTTTTGGAAGCAAATCACCAAGCCTGTCTTAAGAGGCACCTCTGGGTAGGTTTGAACCACCAAACTTTCAGCTAGTATTTGAGCACTTAACCATTTGTACCACCCAGGCATTCCTAACATCTTGCAAATCTATAGTAAAATATTACAATCAGGATATTTACTTTGATACAACCTATCAATCTTATTCGGATTTTCCCATTTTATTTCTACTTATTTGTGTGTGTGTGTGTGATGTATGTGTGTGTGTATTTAGTCCTATGCAAATTTACTTGTAGGTTCATATAACCACACTGCAGTCAGGATACAGAACAGTTCCATCACAACAAGGATACAAATCACACATGTCAACCAAAAGCAAGCATCACGTAATTCAACATTTTATTACAGGCATGAGGAAGACAAGAATCCCAACTACCACGTCTGTTAATTTATATATTTCTGAAAGTGCTAGTCAATGTACTTCTGGAAGTCCTAGATGATACAGTTAGAAAAGAAAAATAAATGAGGTGATAATGGGAATACAGAGGCAAACTTTCAATTATTTGTGATAAAATAACTGAGAACCAAAAGAAAAACAAACAAGTGAATCAACTGAATAAGTTATTAGAAAAAATAAATTCATACAGCAAAGTGGCTAGTCATAAAATTTATATACACAAGTTAATTGCTTTCCTATATGCAAAAAAAAAAAAATCAATTACATACCCTGGACCCTGCCCTGCACTGACCCCCAGCCCCACCCTGCAAACCCCAGTTCATGCCACAAATGACCCATCCCCACCCTTCCTCACAGCAGGACCTGCCCTACTGTACCATAGTTGAGCAACTGGCCCAGCTCACCTGGACAAGGTGGTGAGAAGTATCATGCACATGGATGAGCAAGCAACAAAACACAGCTAGCCCACCTGCCCAGACATAACCAAATAAAACAAAAACCAGGATGAAACAAACAAATCTACAATCAATAAATGAAGAAAATAATTCCTGAAGGTCCTGGAGACAGCAGACTATATCAAAGCATATAAAAAATCAGAAGAGGATGAATCCTGTAAGCTACAAAAATTAAACATCAGATGACCTTCTAGTAGAAGAAAAGGCACTGGACCTACCTAATAGAGAATTCAAAAATCTAATCTTCAGGGCTCTCCAAGAGATTATGAAAGTGATGAAGGAAAACGCAGACAAAAATAAGGAAAAAAGACAAAACAATGGAGAATACAGACAAAATCAGAGAAAACACAGACAAAGCAATGGAAGAATTCAGGAAAATAATACAGGAACAACATATCAAAATAAATAACTAGATATCATACAAAAACAGCAATTAGAAACCCAAAAGATCAACAAAAGGGTTTCAGAAATGGACTGTGCGATAGGTTTTATTTATTTTTTTATTGTTGTAGTTTAAGTGAAACTTTACAATTCAAGTTAGTCTCTTATCCAAAAATTTATACATACTTTGTTAATTCCTCTCCTTATACTGTAAGTGCACACTCCTCCTTTCCATCTCTGATTTCCTGTGTCCATTCAACCAGCTCCTAACCCTCTCTACCTTCTCATCTCACCTCCGGACAGAACCTTCCATTTAGTTTAATGTATCTACTTGAGCTAAGAAGCACACTCTGCATGACTATCATTTTATGTCCGACAGTCCAGTCAAATCCCTGTCTGAAGAGTTGGCCTCAGGAATGGTTTTAGTTCTGGGTTGATAGAGTGTCCAGGGGCCATGCTTTCTGGGGTTCCTTCAGTCTCAGTCAGACCAATGAGTCTGGTCTTTTTACTAGAATTTGAGTTCTGCATCCCACCCTTCCCCCACTCCGTCAGGGACTCTCTGTTGTGTTCCCTGCGAGGGCGGTCATTGGTGGTAG
>NW_004443962.1:18436092-18437273 GCF_000243295.1 Trichechus manatus latirostris | reverse complement strand
TTGTATGTTTAGCTTGTATGCTGATACTTTGCTGAAGTCTTCTATTAGCTCTAGTTGTTTTCTTGTGGATTCTTTGGGATTTTTTGTGTACAAGATCATATCATCTGCGAATAGACATACTTTGACTTTTTTCCTACCAGTTTGGATGCCCTTTATTTCTTTTTCTAGCCTAGTTGCTCTGGCTAAGACCTTCAGCACAATGTTGAATAAGAGTGGTGATAAAGGGAATGCTTGTCTGGTTCCTGTTCTTAAGGGAAATGCTTTCAAAGTCTCTCCATTTAGGATGATGTTGGCTGTTGGCTTTGTATAAATACCCTTAACTATGTTGAGGAATTTCCCTTCTATTCCTATTTTGTTGAGAGTTTTTATCCTGAATGGGTGTTGGACTTTGTCAAATGCCTTTTCTGCATCGATTGATAAGATCATGTGGTTCTTGTCTTTTGTTTTATTTAAGTGGTGGATTACATGGATTGTTTTTCTAATGTTGAACCATCCCTGCATACCTGGTATAAATCCCACTTGGTCATGTTGAATTATTTTTTTGGTATGTTGCTGAATTCTATTGGCTACATTTTTGTTAAGGATTTTTGCATCAATGTTCATGAGGGATATTGGTCTGTAATTTTCCTTTTTTTGTGGTACCTTTACCTGGTTTTGGTATCAGGGTTATGCTGGCTTAATAGAATGAGTTTGGGAGAATTCCATCCTTTTCTATGGTCTGAAATACTTTTAGTAGTAGTGGTGTTAAATCTTCTCTGAAAGTTTAGTAGAATTTTCCAGTGATGCCATCTGGGCCAGGGCTTTTTTTTGTTGGGAGTTTTTAAATTACGTTTTCAATCTCTTCTTTTGTTATGGGTTTATTTAGTTGTTCTACCTCTCTTTGTGTTAGTTTAGGTTGGTAGTGAGTTTCTAGAAATTTGTTCATTTCCTCTATGTTTTCAAATTTGTTAGCATACAATTTTTCATAGTATTCTGTTATGAGTCTTTTAATTTCATTTGGGTCTGTTGTGATATCATCCATCTCATTTCTTATATGGGTTGTTTGCTTCCTCTCCTGTTTTTGTTTTGTCAGGTTGGCCAATGGCTTATCAATTTTGTTGATCTTTTTAAAGACCCAGCTTTTGGTCTTGTTAACTCTTTCAGTTGTTTTTCTGTTCTCTATTTCATTTAATTCTGCTCTA
>NW_004443962.1:18402196-18423127 GCF_000243295.1 Trichechus manatus latirostris | reverse complement strand
GAGCTACCAGACTAAGAAGGACTAGGAAGAAAGGCCTGGCGATGTACTTCTGAAAATCAGCCAATGAAAACTCTATGGATGACAATGGTCTGATCCTGTTGTGCATGGGGTCAGCGTGAGTCTAGGGCCAACTTGAGGGCAGCTAACAGCAACTGTGCTATTAAATGTTCTAACGTGCGTGAGTTGCTTTTATAACAACTCTCAAAAGTAACTTAGAAATAGTTTTCAAGCTTTGCGGAGACCTTCACTAGTCAGCTCACGTCCAGTATACTCAGAATTTCTTAGCCTGTCACCTGCTGAGACCTTCCTTGATTTCCTTGTCTAAGGTACTCTTCCCTGCCCTACTTCATTCATTTTCTATTTATTTATCCAGTTTTATTTTATTCATGACTATTATCACTCTCTGAAATTCTTATTTACTTGTTTACTTGTTCATTTTCTGCCTCCCCTAATATACAATCAACTCCAAGAGGGCATGACTTAGTATCTGTCTTGTTTACTGCTATATCCTGAGCCTCTCCTTCAGTGCCTGGTTTGATTAGATTCTCAGTAAGTATTAAATGATTGAATGAATTGCAAGCAATATTAAAAACAAGTAGAGCTACATGTTGATCTGTTTCACCTGTAAAACATACTAGGTTTTTCCAGTTTGGAAACTTGCCTGCATTCTCTATTCTTCCTTCAGTACCACATATATTTAGCACCTGCTCTGTAAAAAAACTACGTGCTGTGAGGAATAACAGAATAAATAACATCCACTCTGTCCTCATGAAGCTTACAATCAGGTGGAACAGACATACAGGTAATTTCCAGTCAGCTCTCCACCAGCTGAGGGGTCCCTGAACGAGAGAGACCAGATGGGATTAAGGATGAAAAGAGCAGTTCTTGCCTTGTTAGCTGGTGGGGGCAGAGGAGTTTTTATTGCCCCACACTGGACGGCAGGGGTCCTAGAAGCCACCATCACATCACAGCTCTTGGGATCTACCCCCATACAGAGAGGATTCTGATATTTTTCCCTTCTCTGCCAGGGTTTCTCACACATACGGTTTCTATGGTTCCCCTGAATCTCTGATGTCTGGGAGGGACCCCTGCCATGTAAGCCAGCTGGCTTGTGGGCTCTGTTTTCTCACCTCATTTCTGCCAACTCTGTTTCAGAGAGCTGGGCCTGGTTCCCACTCCATCCAGCCTTATCTCAGAGAGCACTGCTTGAGCACAATCCTCCCCAGAATGGGAGATAAGATGTAATCAGGACACAGCGTCTTTCCAGTATTCATTTGCGTCTCTGCCTGGAAATTTCCACTATTAGAGATTCATTTCTTTGGGTTAATACATGCTTCTCTTTTGGAACTCAAGTGCTTCTGGGAATAAAGAAGGGCACACTAAAATATTAAAAGAATAAAGAAGGAAATCATTAAAATATTAAAACAATAAAGAGAGAAAAATAAAATATCCAGACCTCAGTATAATAATGTGAATGTGTAAATCAGGCGTTTGGATTTTAGGCTATCAGAAATGAAAGGGACCTCAGATATATATGTGTGTGCTGTGATTGGTTGCCATTGAATTGATTCCAACTCATATGCATGTGTGTGTGTGTGTGTGTGTGTATTTAATTTCTATCCATTCGTCTTGCTTTTACAAAGTGAAGGCACAGAGGCCCAGGAAAGTTAAGTAACTTGGCTAAGATCACAACAAAGTTTCCTGAATCCCTGGCTCCTTGGAATTTGAGGAACCCCTAGATGGAGATCCTTAGGCTGGCAGTCAACAGTCCGAGACTTGGAGCACCCAGGCTAGCACTCATGAAGAATCCTGTTTCCCCAAAGCTCTTTTTGGTTGTGGAGCAGTAAAGAAGCTTGGGTTCCAGTTGGAGCAACATAGATTTAGCTCTGGCTTGGCTGTGTGAATTGGGCAGGTAACAATATCAGTAAGTTGCAGTTTACTCACCCATAAGAAAGGTGTAATAATAGTGCCTGCTTCATGGAGTTGTGCCAATTAAATGAGCTAATCTTCACAGTACTTTGGCACATAGTAGGTACTTGATAAACACTGGCTATGAAAAGGGAGTTATTAAAGTCAAGGTTTACATACTTCAGAGAATTTCAAAGGGCTTACCCAGTGCCTAGGATGTTGCTTCAGCCAGCTATCCTGTTATCACCACCCTTTCTCTGCATCTCAGCTACAGAATGGTGTAAATATTCATTTCCCCTACCTGCCTTGTAAGAACATTTGTACTTTTTAGAAAACAGTTAATTATGGATGGAACAGTGTCTTCTTGGGGATATTCAAATCACGATTATTTTTGGAGAGTATGAAAGGGTTAGGGAAGGTGGGAGAAGCAGTGGGAATCTTAGGGTTTGGTAATCCTTAAAGTTACCACTGATCTGGTTTTCCTTAGGATGGTATAGGTTTCCATTGGCTGAAATGTAGTGTGGAATGGAATGGAATCTGAACATTTGGAAGGCCACTGTGTTCCCTGAGGAAGTCTACCGTGGAATTTGAAGTTTAGAAGAATGGACAATGTGGCTCTAAGATACTCAATCCACCTGTCTGATTGGTCTTGGAGATTGGAAAGGGATACAGAGTTTAACTCACCTGGCCTACCACAGTAGAGAACATGGGCTCATAGCTTGCTCTAAAAGAAACTAACTTCTCACAAAAATCCATGCCCTCAGAAGAAGGCAGCCTCAGGGGCTCAGGTTAGAAGACCTCATCATGATAAAATGTCACTTTTGTGGTTTTCCCAATCACTTATTCATTCATAGCAACCCAAGTTCCTCTGAAGGTCCATGAAATTGCCCAGAATTTTTAAAATGCAGATTCCTGAGCTATACCCTACAGAGAGTTTGATTTAGTAGGTCTGGAGTGGGACCTTGACGTAAGAAATTTTAATAAGCACCCTTACCTGATATGAATTCAGAGAGTCATTTCAAACACATTTAGAAATATTTTAAGTGAAATACTGGCACATAAATTCTCATGACAATTATAAGGTTAACAAAACCCACCTCTCACATTCGCAATTCCTTTTTTTTTTTCGCAGGAACCACTCATTTTGCCTAGAGCTGGGGTATGATTTCATTGCCTGAAAAGTTGTATAGAACAGAGCCAGAGGATTTAGAAAGCAGCTTCTATTTTCAAAATATCATATTGGGTGAAAAAAACAAGGTGCAAATATTATGCTACCATTTTTGTAAGAAAGAAGAGGATAAAAGAATATGCACACACATGCACACATATCTAAAAAGAGAAACACGAGAGGACAACTCAGAAAGTGACGAAATTGGTTGATTGTTGGGGATAGGTAGAAATAGAATGGAAATGTTAATAAAGACAATGAAACTTTTCTGAGTTTACCTTTCAATTTAGTTTTGACTTTTAAATCATATCAATATTTTATATATTTAAAAAAGAATGTTAATTCCCCAAATACATAGTTGTTGTTGTTAGGTGCCATCCGGTTGCTTTCAACTCATAGTGACTCCATGCACAACAGAATGAAACACTGCATGATCTTTTGCCATCTTCACAATCGTTATGTTTGAACTCAGTGTTGCAGCCACTGTATCAATCCATCTCCTTGAGGGCCTTCCTCTCTTTCACTGACCCTCTACTGTACTGAGCATGATGTCCTTCTCCAGGAACTGGTCCCTTCTGATAGATAACATGTCCAATGTAAGCGATACAAAGTCTCAGTATCCTCGCTTCTAAGGAGCTGTACTTCTTTCAAGACAGATTTGTTCGTTCTGATAGCCCGCGGTATATTCAATATTCTTTACCAACACCATTATTCAAAGGCATCTATTCTTCTTCGGTCTTTCTTATTCATTGTCCAGCTTTCACATGCATATGTGAGACGATTGAAAATACTATGGCTTGGGTGAGGGGCTCCTTAGTCTTCAAAGAGGTATCTTTGCTTTTTAACATTTTATACAGGTCTTTTGCAGTAGATTTGCCCAATGCAATGTGTTGTTTGATTTCTTGACTGCTGCTTCCACAGCCATTGATAGTGGATCCAAGTAAAATGAAATCCTTGACAATTTCGATCTTTTTTCTGTTTATCATGATGTTGCTTATTGGACCAGTTGTGAAGATTTTTGTTTTCTTTATGCTGAGGTGTAATCCATACGGAAGACTGTAGTCTTTGATCTTTATCAGTAAGTGGTGTTTCAAGTCCTCTTCACTTTCAGCAAGCAAGGTTGTGTCATCTGCATATCACAGGTTGTTGACGAGTCTTCCTCCAACCCTGATGCTGGGTTCTTCTTAGACTATTTGCTTAGTATACAGTTTGAATAAGCATGGTGAAAGGATACAACCCTGATACACAACTTTTCTGATTTTAAACCTCACAGTATCCCCTTGTTCTGCCCGAACAGCTGGCTCTTGGTTTATGTACAGGTTCCACATGAGCACAATTAAGTGTTCTGGAATTCCCATTCTTTGCAATGTTATCCATAATTTTTTATGATCCACACAGTCGAATGCCTTTTCATACTCAATAAAACACAGGTAAACATCTTTCTGGTAATCTCTGCTTTCAACCAAGATCCATCTGACATCAGTAATGACATCTCTCGTTCCATGTCCTCTTCTGAATCTGGCTTGAATTTCTGACAGTTCCCTGTTGATGCAGTGCTGCAACCATTTTTAAATTATTTTCAGAATAATTTTACTTGCATGTGATATTAATGATATTGTTCAATAATTTCTGTACTTGACTGGATCACCTTCCTTGGACTGGGCACAAATCTGGATCTCTTCCAGTCAGTTGGCCAGGTAGCTGTCTTCCAAATTTCTTGGCATAGACCAGTGAGAACTTCCAGGGTTGCAGCCATTTGTTGAAACATCTCAATTGGTATTCCATCAATTCCTGGAACCTTGTTCTTCACCAATGCCTTCAGTGCAACTTAGACTTCTTCCTTCAATACCATTGATTCTTGGTCACGTACTACCTCCTGAAATGGTTGAATATCGACCTATTCTTTTTGGTACAGTGACTCTGTATATTCCTTCCATCTTGTTTTGAAGCTTCCTGTGTTGTTCAGTTGTTTGCCCATAGAATCCTTCAAAATTGCAACTCGAGGCTTGAACTTTTCTTTAGTTCTTTCAACTTGAGAAATGCTGAGTGTATTCTTCCCTTTTGGTTTTCTGACTCCAGTTCTTTGTACATTTCAATACTTTGTACATTTTAATACTTTACTTTGTCTTTTTGAGCTACCCTTTGAAATTTTCTGTTCAGCTCTTTTGCTTTAGGTGTTCTACGTTCAAGAGCAAGTTATAGAGTCTCTTCTGACATCAATTTTTGTCTCTTTTTCTTTTCTGTCTTTTTAACGACCTTTTGCTTTCTTCACGTATGATGTCCTTGATATCATCCCATGACTCATGTGGTCTTCAGTCATTAGTGTTCAATACCTCAAATCTATTCTTCAGATGGTTTCTAAATCCAGGTGGGATATACTCAAGATTGTACTTTGGCTCTCATGGACTTATTTTAATTTCCTTCAGCTTCAACTTGTAGTTACATTGGAAAATCATAAAATTACACACAAATAGAAACATATGAATCTAACTGTCTATCAAACTGATAATATAAAAATGGAGAAACAAAACCAGAATTAATTCAAGTAAATTTGAACCCTGTATTATGACCGCATCCCACCCTCAGTAGGATATTTTCTAAGGACAAAAGGAAACTGTATTGATTGTGAAACTATTTTGTGTTCATTGTAGATTTGAACAAATATATCAGTGTTTTGGGGGAATCAAGTTCTGAAGGTGCAAGCAGGAAGGAGAGGAAGAACTCTATTGCACTGGATTAGAATTGGAGCTAGTATGAACTTATGACTTTATAAAATACATATATTTACTTGTTGGATATACGGAAAGGGCTTAGAAGCAATCACACCTCAGTAGCAACGAATGTACCTGTCATTCTGATCTTTGTTTCTGATCATTATTCTCCATTCAAATGAAGCAGGACTCCTTAGAAAATTGTGATTCTAAATCCGGGACAATGAAGTGCAACATGAGACTGGAACATTGAGTTGGAACAAAAAGTGAGTAAGTGCTCAAACACTGATATGATAATGTCCGAAAACACAGACCAGCATGAAGATCCTTCCATTGGACAAATTTGGGACAACTTAAATATCAAAATAAATAATGGTAGGAACAGATTATAAGAGATTTACTTTTAAAAATTCAGTGAGACCCTAATGATAGCAAAAACAATGCAGTAGATGGAAAGAAGAAAGGAAAGTTTATCTCTACAGAATAACAACTAATAAATGCATAATGTAAAATCATGATTTTCTAAGGCTATCAATCACCATAGTAGTAATCGATCCAAGCAAAAATCATCAAAGCATTCTAAAACTATTTTGTAAAATATTGGTCTTAATAATCACCCAGTTTTAAAACTATTTATTAATGGCAGAGGGAATATTGTATATTTTTTTATTGTGCTTTAGGTGAAAGTTTACAGCACAAGTTAATTTCTCATACAAAAATTTATACACATATTGTTATGTGACACTAGATGCAGTCCCCACAATGTGACAGCACACTCCCCCTTTCCACCCTGGGTTTCCCGTGTCCTTCAAAGTGACTCCTGTCCTTATCTGCCCTCTGCCACCAGACAGGAGCCACCCACCTATTCTCCCATATCCTCTTGAATTAAGAAGCACACTCCTCACCAGTATTATTTTCTGTTCTATAGTCCAATCTAATCTTTCTCTGAAGAGTGGAGTTTGGGAATGGTTTGAGTTCTGGGTTAACAGAGCGTCCAGGGGCCATGGCTTCCGTAGTTCCTCCAGTCTCAGTCAGACCATTAAGTATGGTCTTTTTACGTGAATTTGAGTTTTGCTCCACACTTGAGTTTTGCTCCTGCTCCTTGAGGGGCTGTCTGTTGTGTTCCCTGTCAGGGCAGTCATTGGTGGTAGCCAGGCATCGTCTAGTTCTTCTGGTCTCAGGATGATGGAGTCTCTGGTTTATGTGACCCTTTCTGTCTCTTGGGCTAATATTTTCCTGTCTTTGGTATTCTTCATTCTCCTTTGCTCCATGTGGGTTGGGACCAATTGATGCATCTTAGATGGCCACTCGCTAGCTTTTAAGACCCCAGACACCACTCAACACAGTGGGATGCAGAACATTTTCTTAAAAAATTTGTTATGCCAGTTGACCTAGATGTCCTCCAAAACCATGGTCCCCAGACCCTCACCCCTGCTCCTCTGTCCCTCAAAGTGTTAGGTTGTGTTCAGGAAACTTCTTAGCTTTTGGTTTAGTCTAGTTGTGCTGACATCCCCTGTAGTGTTTGTTGTCCTTCCCTTCACCTAAGATGATTCTTGTCTACTATCTAGTTAGTGAATTCCCCTTTCCCTCCTTCCCCACCCTCGTAACCATCAAAGAATGTTTTCTTCTGTGTTTAATCCTATTCTTGAGTTTTTATAATAGTGGTCTTATACAATATTTGTCCTTTTGTGACTGACAAATTCACTCAGCATAATGCCTTCCAGATTCATCCATGTGAGATGTTTCTTGGATTCATCATTGTTCTTTTTTGTTCAGTAGTATTCTACTGTGTGAATATACCGTAATTTATTTATCCATTCATCTGTTGATGGGAACTTAGGCTGTTTCCATCTTTTTGCTATTGTGAACAGTGCTGCAGTGAACATAGGTGTACATATATCTATTTGTGTGACGGCTCTTATTTCCCTAGGATATATTCCAAGGAGCAGGATACCTGGATCGTATGGTACTTCCATTTCTAGCTTTTTAAGGATGTGCCAAATTGATTTCCAAACTGGTTGTACCATTTTACATTCCCACCAGCAGTGTATAAGTGTTCCAGTCTCTCCACAACCTAACATTTATTATTTTGTGTTTTTTGAATTAGTGCTAGCCTTGTTGGGGTGAGATGGAATCTCATTGTGGTTTTGATTTGCATTTCACTAATGGCTAATGATCGTGAGCATTTCCTCATGTATCATGTATCTGAATGTCTTCTTTGGTTAAGTGCCTGTTCAGATTATTTGCCCATTTTTAAATTGGGTTATTTGTCTTTTTGTTGTTGAGGTTTTGCAGTGTCTTGTAGATTTTAGAGATTAGACCCTGATCGGATGTGTCGTTGCCAATTTTTTTTTTTTTTTCCCCAGTCTGCAGGTTGTCTTTTTATTCTTTTGGTGAAGGTTTTTTTTTTTTTTTTTTTTTAATTGTGCATTAAGTGAGAGTTTACAGTTCAAGTTAGTTTCTCATACAAAAATTTATACACACATTGTTATGTGACCCTAGTTGCTCTCCCTATAATGTGACGGCACATTCCTCCTTTCTACCCTGGATTTCTCATGTCCATTCAACCAGCTCCTGTCCCTTTCTGCCTTCTCATCTCACCTCCAGACAAGAGCTGCCCATTTAGTCTCATGTATCTACTTGAGCTAAGAAGCGCTCACTTCACAAGTATCATTTTATGTCTTATAGTCCAGTCTAATCTTTGTCTGAAGAGTAGGTTTCGGGGATGGTTTCAGCTCTGGGCTAACAGAGTCTGGAGGCCATGTCTTCCAGGGTCCCTCCAGTCTCAGTCAGACCATTAAGTCTGGTGTTTTTACTAGAATTTGAGTTCTGCACCTCACTTTTCTCCTGCTCTGGCAGAGACTCTCTGTTGTGTTCCCTGTCAGGGCAGTCATTGGCGGTAGCAGGTCACCATCTATTTCGTCTGGTCTCAGGCTGATGGAGCCTCTGGTTTATGTGGCCCTTTCTGTCTCTTAAGATAATTTTTCCTTGTGTCTTTTGTGTTCTTCATTCTCCTTTGCTCCATGTGGGTTGGGACCAATTGATGCATCTTAGATGGCCGTATGCTAGCTTTTAAGACCCCAGACGCCACTTACCAAAATGGGATGCAGACCATTTTCTTAAAAACTTTGTTATGCCAATTGCCCTAGATGTCCCCTGAAACTCCCTGAGACCCCCACCCCTGCTACTCTGTCCTTTGAAGTGTTTGGTTGTAGTCAGGAAACTTCCTAGATTTTGGTTCAGTCCAGTTGTGCTGACTTCCCCTATATTATGTGCTGTCCTTCCCTTCTTGGCGAAGTCTTTTGATAAGCATGAGTGTTTGATTTTTAGGAGCTCCCTGTTATCTCGTTTCTCTTCTGGAGTCTGTGCATTGTTAGTTATGGTTTGTAGTCTATTTATGCCATGTGTTGGAGTTGCTAGCATTGTTCCTATTTTTTCTTCCATGAACTTTATCATTTTATATTTTATATTTAGGTATTTGATCCATTTTGATTTAGTTTTTGTACATGGTGTGAGGTATGGGTCTTCTTTCATTTTTATGCAGATGGATATCCAGTTATGCCAGCACCATTTGTTAAAGAGACTGTCTTTTAACGGACTTTGGGCCTTTGTCAAATATCAGCTGCTCATAGGTGGATGAATTTACTTCTGGATTCTCAATTCTGTTGCATTGGTCTATGTATCTATTGTTGTACCAGTACCAGGCTGTTTTGACTACCATGGTGGCATAATAGGTTCTAAAAGCAGGTAATGTGAGGCATCCCACTTTGTTCTTCTTCTTCAGTAATGCCTTACTTATCTGGGGTCTCTTCCTTTTCCTTATAAAGTTGGTGATTTGTTTCTCCGTCTTGTTAAAAAAAGTCATTGGAATTTGGATCGAGATTGCATTGTATCTGTAGATCACTTTGGGTAGAATTGATATTTTCACAATATTGAGTCTTCCTGTCCATGAGCAAGGTATGTTTTTCCACTTATGCAGGTCTCTTTTGGTTTCTTGAGATAGTGTCTTGTAGTTTTCTTTGTATAGGTCTTTTACATCTCTGGTTAGATTTATTCCTTAGTATTTTATTTTCTTGTGGGCTATTGCAAGTGGTATTGATTTTGTGATTTCCTTTTCAAAGTTCTCTTTGTTGGTGTAGAGGAATCCAACCGATTTTGTTAGGTTTATCTTGTATCCTGATGCTTTGCTGAGATCTTCTATTAATTCCAGTAGTTTTCTTGTGGATTATTTGTGTTTTTCCATGTATAAGATCATATCATTTGCAAATAGAGACACTTTTACTTCTTCCTTACCAATTTGGATACCTTTTATTTCTTTTTCTTGCCCTATTGCTCTGGCTAGGACCTCCAGCCTAATATTAAATAAAAGTGGTGATAAAGGGTATCCTTGTCTGGTTCCCGTTCTCAAGGGGAATGCTTTCAGACTCTCTCTATTTAGGATGATGTTGGCTGTTGGCTTTCTATAAATGCCCTTTATTATGTGGAGGAATTTCCATTCTATTCCTGTTTTGCTGAGAATTTTTATCATGAATGGTTATTGGACTTTTTCAAATGCCTTTTCTGCATAGATTGATAAGATCATGCAGTTCTTATTTTTTGTTTTATTTGTGTGATGGAGATGGATTACATTAATTGTTTTTCTAATGTTAAACCATCCCTGCATACCTGGTATTAATCCCACTTGGGTCACGGTGAATTATTTTTTTGATATGTTGTTGAATTCTATTGGCTAGAATTTTGTTGAGAATTTTTGTGTCTATGTTCATGAGGGATATTGGTCTGTAATTTTCTTTTTTTGTGGTGTCTTTACCTCGTTTTGGTATTAGGGTTATGCTGGCTTCATAGAATGAGTTCAGGAGTATTCCATCCTTTTCTATGACCCAAAATACTTTTTATAGTAGTAGTGTTAATTCTTCTCTGAAAGTTTGGTAGAATTCTCCAGTGAAGCTGTTAGGGCCAGGGCTTTTTTTTTTGTTGGGAGGTTTTTAGTTATATCTCCAATCTCTTCTTTTGTTATAGGTTTATTTAGTGTTTCTACCTTGGTTTGTGTTAGTTTAGGTAGGTAGTGTGTTTCCAGAAATTTGTCCATTTCCTCTAGGTTTTCAAATTTGTTGCAGTACAGTTTTTTATAGTATTCTGTTATGATTCTTTTAATTCCAGTTGGTTCTGTTGTGATATCGCCCATCTCATTTCTTATTTGGGTTATTTGCTTCCTCTCATGTTATTCTTTTGTCAGTTTGGCCGGTGGTTTATCAATTTTGTTGATCTTTTTAGGAACCAGTTTTTGGTCTTGTTGACTCTTTTAATTGTTTTTCTATTCTCTATTTCATTTAGTTCTGCTCTACTTTTTGTTATTTCCTTTCTTCTTGTGCCTGAGGCCTTCTTTTGCTGATCTCTTTCTGTTTGTTGGGATTACAGGGTTAATGTTTTGACTCTTTCCTCTTTTTGGATGTATGCATCTATTGCTATAAATCGACCTCTGAGCAGTATCATTGCTGTGTTCCAAATGATCTGGTAGGATGTGTTTTCATTCTCATTTGATTCTATGAATTTCTTTATTCTGTCCTTGATTTCTTCTATAAGCCAGTAGTTTTTGAGCAAGGTGTTGTTCTGTTTTCATGTGTTTAATTTTTTTTTTTCCTTACTTTTTCTGTTGTTGATTTCTACTTTTATGGCTTTATGGTCAGAAAAGATGCTTTGTAATATTTCGATGCTTTGGATTTTGTTAAGGCTTGCTTTATGGCCTAATATGTGGTCTATTCTGGTCACTTGTTCTGGTCACTTGCTGGAGCCATCATGGTCTGCCTCTTTATGTGATTTGATATTGACTGTTGTCTCTTAGCCATCAATAAGTTATTATATTTATTTTTGTATGTTTGCTTACTGTGTCCTAGCCTTTTTTTTTTGTTTTGTTTTAATATGCCCAAATAGGCTGGGCATGTGACTTACTTTGATTATTGGTGCCCTTGAAGCTCTCACGTCCTATCATCAGGTGGTTAGAGCTCCTACTAGGTGTGTGAACCCAGGAGTCCATTTACTTTTCTTGTGTGGATTCAGCTTAGGTGTCCAGGTCTTCGGTCCCCGAGTGTGTGGTGCAGGCTCTCACCTACAGTTGTAGACAGGCAGGGCTATGTAGGGGGGATTGGAGCAGGCACAGGTATCTGGCTGCAGTAGGAGGTTATATGCTGAGCAAGGTAGGGGGCTGACAGTTGCCCCTGAGTGTCTACATGGAAGGCATGTCCTTGTCTCCTAGAACACCTAAGTGGGTGGGTTTTATGGCCAGACTGGGCACTCCGTGTTGTTGGCTATAAGTACTGGGAGGCACCACTTATTCTCTTACCCTGTCATGGGTGGCTAGGCAGAGCGGGTGGAGCCACCAGTCCTCAGGCCCCTGATGTGTATAGGTGAAGATCCTGCTTAATGGGCAGGGTGGTGTCAAGTATCATGAATCTGCCGCTTCCCCTTAGCTATTGCAGTTGAAAATAGGCTTCAGGCGTATACCCTGTTGTACCTTGTTAAAGAGGGCCTATGCTGTTGAATGGGCCCACACAGGCCTAGGCAGGAGTGAAAGGCATTTGAAGTCCATGGACCCCTTATGTCTCTGCCTTGGCCAAGGGGCAGCTCCTGCCCTGAGTTCTCAGCTGAGGGGAGCTGGTGGTTTCTTTTTTTCCTGCTTGTTTGTTTATTTGTTCCCTCCCTAAAGCCAGGAGACTGGATCTGGTGCACCATGGGTCCCACTTCTGGCCTAGGGGGCACAGGAACTGCTGAACACTGCTGGACAGGGACTGAGCAGCGCAGAGAGGGGGCGGGTGAGGGGAAAAGAGGCACTTCCTAGAGGGTAAAGTGTTATTTTGATCCTTAGCGGTAGGTTAGATGCTTGCATTTAACTTTCATAGATCCAGCTCCTCTTTCCCCTGGCTCCAGAGGCTTGTGCAGACTCTTCGCCGCTCAGTTTCTCCCAACATGGAAAACGCCTTCCAAGGGCTACTGCCTACATCAGCCCACATGTGCCTGCTGATCCAGCCTGCAGGTGCTGGCCAGGTCATATCTGGCACTTCCTTGCTGCTTCCGAACTGCCTCTCCTACCCTCTGCTGCTTAGTCCAACTCCTCAACTTTGTCTTCGATGTTCAGAGCTCCTAGATTGTCATATATAACCAATTCACTTGATTTTTCGGGTCTTTGTTGTAAGAGGAATCACAGGAAGCATATGCTTATTCTGCCATCTTGGCTCCACCTCCAATTTCTTTACTTTTTAATGGTTTATTAAATTTTCTATTTCTTCTTGAGTCAGTTTAGGTAATTTGCATATTTTAAAAAATTTGTCCATTTAATCTAAGTAGTCTAATTTGTTGGCATGAAGTTGGTTATAACATCCCCTTCTTATCCTTATTGCACCATCTTGACCCCACCTCCCGCATTGTATATTTTTAATGCAGAAATCTAGCAGCTCTCTTTTAACCAATAACCAAACTTAGCATCACCAAGTTTGACAAACTGACAGAATATGCCTCCTGATATGATACACTAGGAAGGACACAATATCCAACCAAAAATGTTTAGCCTTAATCTAATCACAAGAAAGCAAGCAGAGAAATTCAAATTGAGAAACAGTCTGCAAAACAACTAATCTTGACTTTTAAAAAATGTCAATGTCTTAAAAGTAAAAAAAAAAAAAAAAGATTAGGCATGGTTCTAGATAAAGGTGACTAAACAGACATGATAACTAAATACAAAGCATAATTCTTGATTGGACCCTGGATTTAAAAAACAAACAAAAAAACCTATATAAAAGACATTGGGACAATTTGGGAAATTTGAACATCAAGGCTAAAATTTTCTAAATGTGATAAATTGTATTGTGGATTTATAGAAGAATGACTTTCTTCTCAGGGGATACATACTAAAGGGTTTAGGGTGTGAAGAAGCTTTTACAAAATCTTGGTGCTTGGCATAAGGAGAGGCTTCTGCCATAACTGCAGGCTGGACTCCATATTTGCTGTTTACTGCTTATTCAGAATTGACCTTCAAAAGTCAGCTAGCCAGCATATCTTGGGGAAGCCTGCAGGCTCCCCCTCCCGCTTCCCCTTCCAGCATGCTCCCAGGAAGAACATTCACTCAGGCTGGCCCTGGAAACATCCGTAGATGAAACTGTTTAACAACTCATCCTTTATGATTAGCATCCTTTATGATTAGCAATTGTCTTGTGTCTGTTAAAGTATGATTTTGTAAATGTCAACCAATCAGAATTTTTTTCTTGTAAATTCCTGAATTTTCTGTATTTAAGCTCTGTGAAAAATTCCTTTCACTGGAGCAGAGCGCTTTTGTGACTCCTCATGGAGTGTTGCCCAGTCTGGATTGCTTTGTTCCTTCAATAAAACTCTTTGCTTTAATTTTAACAGAAGCTCCAGTTTGCTCTTTGACAAGGGTGATGTATCTTGATACCTATCACTTAAGAGTTCACCAAAAAGAGAGAAAAAGCAAATGGGGCAAAATATTAGCAATTGCTGAATCTAAGTAAATAGTATCAGGTATTTATTTTACTAGGTCCCTGGGAGATGCAAACGGTTTATGCTTGACTACTGACTTAAACGTTGGCAGTTGGAACCCATCCAGCAGCACCAGGAAGGAAAGGCCTGGCAATCTGCTTCTGTAAAATATTACAGCTAAGAAAATCATATGGAGCAGTTCTATCAACAACTCTGTGTTGCTCTGTATCACATGGGGTCACCATGAATTGGAATCGACGGCAATGGTTTTTACTTCTCCTGAAATTTTTCTGTAGGTTTGAAATTTTTCCAAAAAGAAAGTTTAGCACAGGGGAAGGGGGTGGGAGGAAGGCAGCTTCTCCCAATATTGCTTGCCGGAATGGTGTGATATGCACCTCCACTTACCACTCATTGGGCTGGGCTTGAGCCTGCTAATAACCATGTTAATTAATTCATTAGTCTCTGCAGTGGGGCTTTCTCCCTTCCCCGACACCTTACTTGGATGTGCTTAGGTGCAAAAGCAAGGGGAGGAGGAGTATGGAGAGTGTTCTCTGTATTACCATCTCAGAGGGATAGTCCCACTTCACGTACCTCTCCAGAGGGCTTAATGGCTGACAGAGCCTTTTTACCATCCTGGGTAAGTTCCTGTTTTTTTTTTTTTTAATGATAGCAATTTGTTACACTTGTTTGCCACTTGCCTGCTGCGTTCTTGTTAATCCAATAATCTATATGAGAAAAGCAATTTGAGGTACCTCTTTCCCATCTGCCGCCCATCATCCAATCTATATCTTAACTATCAGTGATTTATTAACGGTGTCTGCATTAAGCACATCCCCGCTCTACTGGCGCCCTGCTTCTCTGCCTCCTACTTGGATACACTCCCTGGGTATGTTGGAAGGCAAACTCAACATGGAGATGAAAAGAAACAATGGAATAATAAACTGAGCCTCAGTTTCAGGAGTTGCTTCTTGCAAACAATGAACATTTACATGCATCTAGTTGCTAAGCATATCCATTTCAGAGTCAGCCAGAAGAAATGGGAGAAATGAGGATATTTCTCAGTGTGCTTTTTACTCAGTCCCCAAACTTGATTTTCTTAGTTGGTTGAAGTTAGTCATTGGCCCCAATGCCCCAACTAAATGTTGAGCTTCTTACTCCCCAACCTCCTGGATGTCCATTTACTTGAATTGAGGACTTGCAAGGGCCCTGCACTCTGCTCTTTTTCCTGCAGAGATCAAAGGGGCAGGTAGATACTGGCCAACTCTGTGGAAGCAGCTCTGAAGAAGGAACTTTGTTCTCAAAGGTGTGAGTCTTGTTCTCTGCACACCAGGCCATCACCTGTGATTGCTGACCTTGATTTTTCTCAAGTCACCCTGGCCCACCCAGAAGAACAAAGGCTCTAGAATGACAATCCAGTGGAGGGGACATAGTGGACTTCGGTGGGGAGAAAATGATGGTGCACAGCAGTGTCTGCTGTCAGCTGTGGGCTGAAAGTACTATTCAGTTCGACTCTGCCGATCTTTGCCTAAGCCAGCTTGGCACACGGACTGAACTCTGTGGACCCATGTGGTCCAACCTAAAACCTATGGTAAGAGAAGAAACATGGGAACAGGGTGGAGATATCAGGAACTCTCTGCTACCACTGCCTATTTGGAGATTCCATATAGTAAGAGTCTGTGTAGCGTAGCGGTTAGCACACTGGCTGATACATTTTAATTCTGGCTCTGTAATTCACTATTTCTGTGCTCTTTGGCAAGTTTATGAACCTGTCCAAGCCTCAGTTACTTCTGTAAAATGGGAATACTACTGCTGCCACCTCTAAGGCTGGCGACTGAGAGTAATAACGCTCAATCCATGAAAAAGCTGTTTATTCTCCATTATACATCAAATGTGCTCTGATTTTAATTTTGTAATGACCCCGTTATTTTTTCACTTTTTTTTCCCTTGGGACCCACAGGAAACACAGGTGTTTTGCTTTGCTTTCCTTGGCTCTGTTTACTCTGGACTGGCTTGTGTGGCTGCTCTCAGGCTTGCCTCACTGACTGATGTTCCTAATATTGCCTTTACCTACTCTAGTCAGTGGCTTTTAACTCTACTGGTAGGAGTGGGCTTCCAGTATGTGGAGGGGCACTTTTCTCAGCTGGTGAGTTTTAAGGAAAAGGAAAGTGAAAATAGACCATTGAACAGACTCTACAATCTACATTTAACATCCTTTCCTTCCAGAGTCAAGGGTAGCATCTTAAGTTCTCATTCTTTTAAGCTTACCTAGGAGTGTGCCCTGTAAGGCAACAGTTCTGAAAAGCTCATATATTCCATTTCCAAAGTGACTGCAACTCATGGTTTTGCATAGCAGATCTCTCTCTCTCCATACATGCCTCACTGATTTTGCTCCTCTGGAGAACCCTAAGTGCCAATATTCTAAGAGTAAACAAAAAAAACTCATACCAGTTGCCATGGAGTTGATTCCAACTCATGTTTGTCCTCATGTCAGAGTAGAACTGTGTGTGCTCCATAGGGTTTTCAATGGCTAATTTTCAGAAGATCACTAGGCACCTCTCAGTGGGCTCAAGCCACGAGCCTTTCGGTTAGCAGCCAAGCACATTAACCATTTGCACCACCCAGGGACTCCACTCTAAGGATAGGAATTGTCTTATTACATTTTTATTCTGCCCCCACCCCCGCCCCGTAGAACTCAGCATGGTTCATCGTAGAACTCAGCATGGTTCATCGTACCTAGTCAGTGCTTGATAAACGCTCAAGGAACAAGTTACTGTGGTTTCAACTTCCTGAGCAGAATGATAATACATTTTACTATGAATTCTTTTCCTTGAGTTTTTTTTTTAATCAAAATTCTCCATTACAAAACATTTTCTTCTGTCCAAGAGTTGTATTTGTTTCTAAAGAAAACATCCCCCTTCCTCTTTTCTTAATTAACAGCCTTTTCTGGTACGTTTTCTTCCTCCTCTGTGAGTTACCCGCTATTGTCTGTTTGCAGCTGTTAGGTGATTGGAAACTGAGGAGATATGCTGATGAGTGCCTCATGTGTGGGAGGAGCACCTCTGAATTCCCCTGGACTGGCCAGCCACCCTGTTCCTACTTACTCTTTCTAAAATAAGCCTTTAGTTGGCACCCAGGGGATGGGTTATTTGCAGTTTCTTTCTGTGGAGTTCTTGCTTGGACTAGCTGTCTGTGTTTCTGTTTAAGCTCAGATACACATGCTGCTGCTCCCAAACTCCTCCCATCTACACCACACTTCAAACTGGCTTATCCAGCCATGCTCACACACTTGTTCAAATGACTGGAAGCCAGCTGTGGTTTATGTGTGTATTTTAATTAATCGGGACATTTAGCAAATTGCCTTTTTTTTTGGTCCACATCTAGTCTCTTCCTGCATTGATCTTAGATGTATTCTCTAGAAAATTAAGAGACATTGTGTCCCTGAATGAATTTTGATCCTTGTAAATATCTGTAGAACTCTCGTGGCTGAAATTGAACAGCTCACCACTGTTTATTTATTCTTCCCAGGAGCTTTGAGAAAATGATATTGATGGCCTGTTTTCTAAGGGAGGTTACAGAGGTGTCTGTGTTTCCTGGTGTCGAGGATGATGCTGTATAGTACTAATCTGAGGTTCTCATTCTGTGTCATGTATTTGAGTCAGTAGGTTGGAATCAAGCTAGTTAATCCCCTTCAGTATGTTTTGCAGCTGTTCGGATTTCATGACCTCATGCAAAGACACAGAGCATGCACTGACAAGACGAGAAGCTGGAGGGGGCAGGTTGGAAGGCTGTCGAGAGGGACTTTGAACAAGGAAGAGGGTGGTTGCCAACATCCTGTTAACATGGGCAGGATCTCAATGATAAAGATGCTCTTAGCTTTCCAATCTATTCTAAAAGTATTTTCTTTTCCCATGGGGATTCTAAGGTGGCTTTCTTTGGAGAATAAAACAATAGCTTGAGTAGCCATGGCTAAAGTAGTATCCCACATCAAAGACTTAACATAGTAGGTTAAGTCTTTTCTATTTGGGGAGTTCTTCAGAACATAACCACTTTGCCCAACAAAGACCAGGAGACCATATGGAAGAAGCTGCTACTGTCTGAGGTGTCTTTGACATCCTCTCTACCCAGCTGCCCCTTGAGCATAGAAAGGAACTATGGAAAAACAGGAATGCCTTATCTGCTTCACCCTTTCCCTGAAGAGGTAGGGATAAGGGATAGACAGTGCTAGATTATACAATTCTTGTGGTGGGTGCTCGGCTTATTCATCTTTGTTTATACTTTTTAGCCAGCTTGTTCTGCTCATTCTGGCCCTCTGCAACAGGCACCAATAAATATTTCTTTAAGGGTAACATTTAGCATTTTCCCAAAACAATCGCATCTTTTCACATATTTAAAAAAACCCATGATAGAAATGAGATTCAATTTGAAGTTAGTGCCAATTTCACTTGCACGTGCCAGGAGCTGTGGACTGTCTCACAGACTCAACACACCACCATAATTCAGCCCCTGAATCCTGCCCCATGGCTCAGTGGTACCACTTATGCTCTCTAAATAAGTGTTCAGGTTAAATTGCTCACGGGCGGTTATTGCTTTACTCATCATTTGTCGCAGCTTGGGGAGTTCTTTATTGAAATAGTCAACATAAAAAGTAACTCTCACAGCTGGAGAAGTTGAAAATATGTGATGAGATAATCAGACTAATTGGCCAGGTCTGGTAATCAGTAGGCAACCCAATAATTTGGAAATAGAAAACAAACAAGAGATTGAGTGGAGTAGGTTGATTTTTACAACTAAGAAGGAAACATCCCTTTAAGATGAGGGGGCTGTTCTGGCTAGAGATACTAGGATATTTTAATTTCTTTGTATAACATATTGATTTTACTCACAGACTGTGAAACTAGGTACAGATGGTTGGCTGAATAAGAATTGGCAGTGTGTCTGTGATATGGAGGGAGAAAAGTTGAGAATATGTACCAAACCAGCCTGTAGTGGACATTTGTGTTTTGCCCAATGAGAGTGTAAATGCATTGCCATGACTATTACTAACAATATAATGAAGGTAAAATATCAAGACCCACCCCCCTCACCCTTGATACCAGCCCTCTCCAGCTCTGGTCCAGTCTCTCTCCCATCCATTATCAAAATGAGTAGTCCTGAGTAGTGATTCTCCATGTGTAGTCCCTTTATCAGAGGCAGCAACAGTATTATCTGGATACTTTAGAAATGCAACTCCCAGGCCCCACCCCAGACCTACTGAATCAGAAGCTGGGGGTGGAGTCTAGAAATGTTTTAACCAGTCCTCCAGGTGATTCCAATGTTTGAGAAACACTGGTCTACCATCTTGCCTCTCAGAGTGTGGGCTGTATGTAGACCAGCAACAGGGGAATCAAATAATAACTCATAAGGAAGGAAGACTCCTGAGCCCCTCCTCACAGTCTGCAATTTTAACCAGATCCCCAGGTGATTAGCATGCCCACTGAAATTTGAGAAGCATTTGTCTATAGTCATTATTGCCACTTCCTGAGGTCAGATTTTTTCCCTATCTCTCCTCTACCCTTTCCACTCCAATGAAACTTTTCTCATGACTGTTACCGGTGACTTCAAATTGTGACATGTTTTTTGTATCTCTCTGCTGCATTTCACAGAGCTGCTCATTCCCTCCTTTGTATTATACCACAGAATACCCCTGAGAACTTTGACTATTACTTCTATGGCTCCTTCATAAGTTCTTCTTCCTTTTCTGAGCTTGATGGTTGGCAATCCCTTTCCACCCTTCCCGTCAATCAAGGTTCCACCCTTGACTTGAAGTTCTCATTCTATACACTGTTTCTTGGTTATCTTATCTCATATATCCATGGCATCTAAATCTAATTCTAGGCCATTCTCCTATGTCTAATTGTTTGTGGCACATTCCTACTTGTATGTTTCGCAGACACTGAAAACTCAACGTATTAAAAATTAAACTCATTATAGTTTCCTCTAATTTTAAAGTATCTCTTTTAGTTGATGTCGCCACCATCTACCCAGTCACCTAAACTAGAAACTTGGACTATATCCATGATACTTACCTTTCTTTCCTTCCTAACAGAATCTGATGGTTGCCATTCTGCATCTACGCTTCTATTCTTTAATAAAAGAACCAAAATGTTTATTCTGGTACATTGCCACTTGGAATAAAGACTATATTTTCCAGCCTTCCTTGTCTAAGGAAGTGTCTAAGTACTGGCCATTGAAATGTAAGCAGAAGTCTTCTAGGAAGTTTTCTGTAAAGCCAGGGAACACACATTATAATTGCCTTTCCTTCTGCAATGTGGAGGTGATAATTTAGACTCCAGTAGCCATCTTTGATCATGAGAAATAAGGATCACACTGTTGTTGTTGTTATTAGGTGCTGTCAAGTCAGTTCCAACTCATAGAGACCCTATGCACCACAGAACAAAACACTGCCCAGTCCTGTGCCATGCTCACAATCATTGTTATACTTGAGCCCATTGTTGCAGCCACTGTGTCAATCCATCTCGTTGAAGGTCTTCCTCTTTTTCTTTTTAATTTTTTTTATTGTACTTCAGGTGAAGGTTTACAGAACAAATAGATTCTCATGAAACAGTAGTACACATTGTTTCATGACATTGGTTAACAACCCCATGACATGTCAACCCT
>NW_004443962.1:18372136-18401888 GCF_000243295.1 Trichechus manatus latirostris | reverse complement strand
CAATGTAATGTGTCTTTTGATTTCCTGACTGCTGCTTCCATGGGTGTTGATTGTGAATCCAAGTAAAATGAAATCCTTGACAACTTCAGTATTTTCTCTGTTTATCATGATGTTGCTTATTGGTCTAGTTGTGAGGATTTTTGTTTTCTTTATGTTGAGGTGTAATCCATACTGAAGGTTGTGGTCTTTGATCTTCACCAGTAAGTGCTTCAAGTCCTCTCCACTTTTAGCAAGCAAGGTCGTGTCATCTGCATATCGAAGGTTGTTAATGAGTCTTCCTCCAATCCTGATGCCCCTTTCCTCTTCATATAGTCCAGCTTCTTGGATTATTTGCTCAGCATACAGATTGAATAGGTATGGTGAAAGGATGCAACCCTGATGTACACCTTTCCTGACTTTAAACCATGCGGTATCCCCTTGTTCTCTTCGAACGACTGCCTCTTGGTCTATGTACAGGTTTCTCATGAGCACAATTAAGTGTTCTGGAATTCTCATTCTTCACAATGTTATCCATAATTTGTTATGATCCACACAATCGAATGCCTTTGCATAGTCAATAAAACACAGGTAAACATCTTTTTTGTATTCTCTGCTTTCAGCCAAGATCCATCTGACATCAGCAATGATATCCCTGGTTCCACATCTTCTTCTGAATCCAGCCTGAATTTCTGGCCATTCCCTGTCGACATACTGCTGCAGCCACTTTTGAATGATCTTCGCAAAATTTTACTTGAACGAGATATTAATGATATTGTTCAATAATTTCCACATTCGGTTGGATCACCTTTCTTGGGAATAGTCATAAATATGGATCTCTTCCAGTCAGTTGGCCAGGTAACTGTCTTCCAAATTTCTTGGCATAGACCAGTGAGCACTTCCAGTGCTGCATCTGTTTGTTGAAACATCTCAGTTGATATTCTGTCAATTACTGGAGCCTTGTTTTTTGCCAATGTCTTCAGTGCAGCTTGGACTTCTTCCTTCAGTACCATCGGTTCCTGATCATATGCTGCCTCTTGAAATGATTAACGTCGACTGATTCTTTTTGATATAATGACCCTGTGTATTCCTTCTGTCTTCTTTTGATACTCCCTGGATCGTTTAATGTTTTCCACATAGAATCCTTCACTATTGTAGCTCAAGGCTTGAATTTTTTCTTCAGTTCTTTCAGCTTGAGGAATGCCGAGTGTGTTCTTCCCCTTTGGTTTTCTATCTCCAGGTCTTTGCAGATGTCATTATAATACTTTACTTTGTGTTCTCGAGCCACCCTTTGAAATCTTCTGTTTAGTTCTTTTACTTCATTATTTCTTCCTTTTGCTTTAGCTACTCAACATTCAGAGTCAAGTTTCAGAGTCTCTTTTGACATCCATTTTGGTCTTTTCTTTCTTTCCTGTCTTTTTAATGACCTCTTGCTTTCTTCATGTATGATGTCCTTGATGTCATTCCACGACTCATCTGGTCTTCGGTCAGTAGTGTTCAACGCGTCAAATCTATTCTTGAGATGGTCTCTAAATTCAGATGGGATATACTCAAGGTTGTACTTTGCCTCTCGCGGACTTATTCTAATTTTCTTCAGTTTCAACTTGAACTTGCATATGAGCAATTGATGGTCTGTTCCACAGTCAGCCCTGGCCTTATTCCGACTGATGATATTGAGCTTTTCCATCATCTCTTTCCACAGATGTAGTCGATTGGGAATACACTAGGGATGATATAGTGGAGGAATAGAAGGTGCTGATTCCCTGATGATAGTGGACCCTGTCATTCACTGACCTCTATTATGTGAGAGAGAAGTAACTTCACCCCTGTATAAATAATTATTTTTTAGATCTCTCTTCTCACAGTTGAATTTTATCCTAAATTATATACAAACTATATCTAATGATCACCAGTACTTGCTAGTTTTACCACAAAATATGTCCAAAATATATCTCCTTTTCCCCTTATCTTCTAACGCAGTCCTTGTTTAGGCCCTAATCACCTCTTATCCAAAAGACTATAAAACTTTCTAACTGATGTTCAAACCTCCAGTTCTTTATACTTCAAAATCATCCTCTGTTGTTGTGACTAATATAGATAAAGGAAGAGCTTATCATACCATTCCTTGGTTTATACCTCTATTGATAATCTCCCTTTTCAGTAGAAAAGCTTTCTAGCCTTGTTTTTCACTAATTCCCTATACTCATCATACTGATCAGGTATATGAAATGTCTTATAGCTCCTAGAATACCCTTAGATTTTTCATGGATCCATGATGGAATGGATCATAGATTCATTTTGCAATGCCCAGTCTCACTTCTGCCGGAAGATACAGTCTTAGTTATTCTTCAAGATGCAGTTCAAACCTCTAATCGTCACATTTGGTGGTGAATGATCATTTTAGTTGTATATCCCATGAGCCAAAAATCTGGATATGTTTATTCTTTTATTCAAAACTTATATACTTGTACTATTGTGTACATATTACATACATACATTACAAAACCTACACAAAAATATAATTAAAAAGTAATTAAGTTTTAAAGTTTTATTTTCACTCCATGGGTTGGTTGTGTCTCCTGAGATAAGAACACTGAATTTGGGAAACCAGTTTCTCTAATCTGCAATGTCTTCTATGATAGCCCCCCTCCTGAATAGCAGAATTGATGATTGATGATACTCTTTTTTATCTCCATACTATTATATGGTTGATTTACCTATTTCTCCTAGTTTATAAGATCTTTGAGAGCTGGGACTGTATCTTATTCATTTTTTTTTATTACTACCAATATTCTTTATATATTAATTCCTAATATCAATTGACAGTCAATGTTTACTGAATACCTACTATATACCAGACTCTGTTCTACGAGTCACAATCAACTCGATGGAAATGAGTTTGAGTTTTGTTTGGGTTTTGATTCTAGATGGTGAGTAAGAATTCAGCACTGAATTAATCAAAGTTCCTGACCTTACTTAGCTTATACTTATAGTGGGAGGATACAGATAATAAATGAAAAGATAAATGTAAATGAAATGGTTGGTGAGATAAATTCAATAAAGAAAAAATATTAACAGTGAAATCATTTGGAAATAGACCTAAGCTGGGGCCCCAAACAGTGGTTTATTTCTGTTAACATAGCTACTTAAGACAACAGCTGTGTGATCCTCTTTCAGATGTATGTATTTTTTAATCCCCCTTCCTTTCTCAGCAGGAAGTGTGAATCCTTATATATATGATAAACCACCTGGAGAGGCAGGTTCGTAAAACATCGGCTCCCCCTCCGCCTTTTGCTTTACCTCTTCTATTAGAAAAGTGGAATAATTTAGTTCTACAATTACCTACATTAATCACTATTTACTTGGCATTTGTCCTGCTCTGTTGCTAAAAAATCCTCCTAGCTTATCTCCTGACTCAGTGTCTTTAATTTTCCTTCTGGACCTAGCCCTGAATGTGTACCCTCCTCCCTAATAGCTGCATCCCTATTCAGTTCAGTTCTAGGCATCTAAAGGGCCTTCATAGGTTCTACCCACCTGTCTTAGTTATCTTGTTGTTGTTGTTAGGTGCCATTGAGTTGCTTCTGACTCGTAGTGATTCTATAGTTATCTAGTTATCTAATGCTGCTATAGTAGAAACACCATAAGTGGATGGCTTTAACAAACAAATTTATTCTCTCACAGTTTAGGGGGCTAGAAGTCCAAATTCAGGACACCAGCTCCAGGCAGAGGCTTTCTCTTTCTGTTGACTCTGGGGGAAGGTTCTTGTTGTCAGTCTTCCCCTGGTCTAGGAGTATCTCAATGCAGGGACCCTGGGTCCAAAGGACATGCTTCACTCCTGGCTCCTATTTCTTGGTGGTAGGAGGCCCCTTTCCTCTCTGCTCCATTCTTTCTTTTATATCTCAAAAGAGATTGACTCAAGATACAACCTAATCCTGTAGTTTGAGTCCTGCCTCATTAACATAACTGCCTCTAACCTTGCCTCATTAACATCACAGAGGTTAGGATTTACTATACATAGGATAATTACATCAGATCACAAAATGGAGGAAAACCACACAATACTGGGAATCACGGTCTAGCCAAGAATATGCATATTTTGCAGGGGCATAATTCAATCCATGACACAACCCCTCAACCAGTTACTTCCTCTCTATCCTTTGATTGTGGATAAATTTCCCTTTGTCTTAAACTTTCCTTCAAACGTTTGGCCCACCTTTTGGCATTTTTATCAGAGACACCATTTCTCTCCCAACCCTCTCTGATGAAGCCAGATCTTTTTTTTCTTTCTTCACTCTCCTCATCTCTTAGGTCTAGGAGAAGAGGGTAGTATAGTCTTACTTTCCTTTAGCTACTGTCAGTCCACTCCCATGTGGTAACATCTTCTTTATTAAGGTTTTTCCATTTAATTGTGCTCCCTTCTTTCTTTTCTTGTTGCAGAAATCTCCTCATATCTAGCAAACTCTTCTACTTCCAAATTCAACACATGAATCATAATGATTATCTATTGAATTATTATTACTATTTTGCTTGAACATTTCTTGTGATATAGTCTTCTCTAAGACTTAGCCATTCATGTGGTTGAGAAGTTATAATAAATACCCTGGCTTCATACTTCTATATTTTCCTTGATTCTTGTAACCTCACTCAGAATGGCCTGATACTCATGATCTTGAGCTTCAAATTCCCTACTCTGATCACAACTACCTGCCCTTCATTTTCTTTAATTTCATTCCCATGACCTGCTCTTTTCCTTATGACCTCCAGGCTCTCAACAACTCCTCTTTCCTATAAGCTCTGCTCAGGCTTCATAAGCCTCCCTTTCTAGCTTATAATGCATGGTTAGGTTGTTTCAATTATGCAACAGTTGCCATTACAGAGTCCCTTGCTTCCTGCACTTTGCACCAATTCTAATGATTTGTTCTTGTCTTTTTCCAGACACTCTCTGTAGATGACTTCATCTTTAGTATGTATTTTACCGTACAGCTCTTCCTTTGTTCCCATTTCTGAGGAAGTGTTGCTCTTCTTCGCTGCTGAAACCATTGAATCTAGCCCTAATCCTCGTGTCTCAGTGTGGTGTCATGGTGTCACAGAGAAAGCATGGCCTACAGCTCCGGTTTCAAAAGGGTTAGCATTCCAGACCTGTTGCTGACTTCAATAGATGTCCTGGGGCAACTGGCTTAACCTCCCTGTACCTTAGATTTTCATCTTTAATGGGAAATCATAATGGTACCTTTCTCACAGTGTTGGTGTGAGAATTAAATAATAAAACATAAACATACTTTGCATAGTGTTGGGACAAAGCAGACACAGAACAAATATTAGTTCATTCCTTTTCCCTGGAGAGGCATTAAAAATTATTACTCCGCTTTCACTTCTCACATACACTCTCTAGTTCCTTTTCCTTTGTCTACACATATGCTCATATCTTCTCTACTCTAAATAAGCTCTCCTCCATCTGTAAGTAGTAAATTCTACAGACTTATCTCAGTTCTAGTTCTTCTTGATCTCAAACTCACAGCTGATGCTGTGGACTGCCCTTTTTTCTTGAAACTGTCACTTTCTTTGGTTTCCAAAGATAGTTGCAATCCTACCTCTGACTGCTCCTTATGTCATTCCTTCTCTGGTTCTTTTTCCTGTTGACCCTAACAAAAAATATCCCACTAAGGTTAGGATTCCTGCTCTCTACCCTTTTCTTTCTACAATTTTTTTTTTCTTTTAATGTTCTGATTCCCTCCCATGGCTGGCTACAACTATTACTTCTAAAATGTTTTCTTCTATCCAAATCTCTCTCAGATCCAATCCTAAATTTTCACCTACCATCTACCCCTGAATGTCCAAAGATACATTAATATTTATAAAATGGAACTCTCCATTTCTTCTTCTTCATAATTTACCTGAAAAGATACCATTGTTTTATCAAAGTAATAACTTACGGTTGCCCCCTCCCATTTAATCAGTTGCCAGACCAAACCAAACCAAACCTATTGCCATGAATTAAAACTGTCCCATAGGGTTTCCAAGGCTGTAATCTTTACAGGAGCAGACTGCCACATCTTTCTCCCACTGAGTGGCTGGTGGGTTCGAACTACCAACCTTTCGGTTAGTATCTGAGCCCTTAACCACTGCACCACCAGGGCTCCTAATCAGTTGCCAAGACCTATTAATTGTCCCTCTACAAGGTTATGTTTCGTTTCAAAACTAATTGTCACCAATCCCATCACTGTACTACAGCCTTTCATTGCTTCTTCTCTGTAC
Organism: Trichechus manatus latirostris; assembly: GCF_000243295.1. NCBI lineage: Eukaryota > Metazoa > Chordata > Mammalia > Sirenia > Trichechidae > Trichechus > Trichechus manatus. The sequence continues at coordinate 18,395,657 of NW_004443962.1, read as the reverse complement.
CTTAGAGGTACATTCCTAAGCTGGTCTCTATATCTCATGTCTACTCCTTCCCAATCCATCTAGATATACTAATAGACATTTCCCAACTCAAAACCCCTTGGTGGCTCCCCATTGCCTTCCAGCATTCCAAGTTTTTCATAATGTTGCCCGACGTATTTATCACTGTCTAAATTAAAGATAAATAATTAATAAACAATTATTTAATTATTAATTATTAATTATTTATCTTTAATTTAGACAGTGATAAATACGTCGGGCAACATTATTGGAGTCCTGATGGCACAGTGGTTAAGAGCTCGGCTGCTAACAAGAGGTCAGCAGTTTGAATCCACCTGGGGCTCCTTGGAAACTCTATGGGGTCGTTCTACTCTGTCCTATCGGGTTGCTATGAGTTGGAATCGACTCAAAGGCAATAGGTTTGGTTTTGGTTTTTTGGTTTAAATTATTTAACACTGCTTTATGACTTCACGTTGTTAGGTGTCATTGAGTTGTTTCTGACTCGTAGTGACCCTGTATATAACAGAATGAAACATTGCCCAGTCCTGCACCATTTCACAATCATTTCTGTATCTTGGCCTATTGTTGCAGCCACTGTGTCAATCCATCTCGTTCAGGGTCTTCCTGTTTTTTACCGATCTACTTTACCAAGCGTGATATCCTTCTCCAGGGACTAGTCCCTCCTGATAACATATCCAAAGTAAGTGAGACAAAGTTTCCCCATCTTTGCTTCTAAGGAGCATTCTGGCTGTACTTCTTTCAAGACAGATTTGTTCACTCTTCTGGCAGTCCGTGGTATATTCAATATTCTTCGCCAACACCATAATTCAAAGGCATCAATTCTTCCATCTGTCTTATTTATTGTCTAGCTTTTGCATGCATATGAGGTGATTGAAAATACCATGGCTTGAGTCAGGCACACCTTAGTCCTCAAAGTGACATCTTAGCTTTTTAACACTTTAAAGAGGTCTTTTGTCAACACCCATGGAAGCAGCAGTCAAGAAATTAAACGATGTATTGCTTTACTGCTAATGATCTGCATTTCAACCAAAATGGAATATTTGCCCTTCTCTGAACATACTTTGCCCCTTTCTGCCTTCATTAATATATTTATAGTGCTTTTTGGTCTGAAATAATCTTCTGGTTCTGTTTTTCTGCTTTGAAATTCCACCTAACTTTCAAGGCTCATCTCAAATCCTACCTCTTTTCTGAAACCATTTATGTTCTTCATCTATGCTTTTCCCAACAGTAAGAAATTTCTTTTTCTGGAGAGAGAAATCCAATTCTTCCTCATGTCAAAGTTATTTGTATACTAATCTATTATGCAAGATTGTATTTGTCTCAAAGCAAAGATGGTATTTTACTCATTTTTTTTCTCCCATTTTGTGCTTCACCCACTATCTTGATAATAGTATTTACATCACAAATATTTGTTGAATTTGTTGTAATACAAAGTGGTTTATTAAATGCAAATCAAAAGTCTGATTTAGGAAAAAAAGACAGAGCAAATTACTGATCATTTAGGCTTTTTCTATGTAAAACAATATAGAAATCAGCCGAAATAGTCTGTATTACACAAAAAGGTAAGTAGCTGACCAAAAGTGGACAATCAGATTTCATGCAGTGGAACAAGTTGAATAGAAATGACTTGACTTTCTAATAGATTGTTATGGAAGGGGAAAAAAACAAGAAAAAGTGGCTTGATTTGGTCAACTGACTCTATTTTGTAGAGGATTTAATTTAGCATTTCAGAGACCATAATTATTTGTTTGGACTCTTGTATTTCCTGGGTAGATGATAGTTATAAAAATAGTAATCTTTAAAGTCTGAACTAGTAAATCATATCGACTAAATGATTATATTTCATTACTATTTGGCCATCCATGAATTTGGTAGCATTTGTTACATGTTCGTGACTGAATTCATCCATTTTTCAAGTATCATCTCCGCAGATAGGCCCTTTCTGACTCCCGTATCTCAATAGTATGCCCCCTTCATATTACTATTGACCCCTTTACCATCCTTTATCTTTCTTCATAGCACTTACAGTGTGCGTTTATCTTCTTCAGTGGATTGTAACCACCATGGTAGCAGGGACTTTGTTATTTTGTTCTCTGCAGTTCCCCATCTAATCTAGAACCACCTGCCACAGGACAAGAGCTCAATTAGAGGCATAACTAAGGTATGACAGGCAGGGCACGTGCCCTGGGCGCTGCTTGACGAAGGGAACTAACGAGCAGTTTCTTTTGGCCATCGCAGTTTCCACTGCCTGCTGTGAGAGATCATTCAGCATTTTAAAACTAATTGCCAAGGCTCTATTTTCTGTTGAGAGGCCCCTGAGCTCAATATATAAATATTTGTTGAATTAATTAAAATGCCAAAAATAATTGACTCTTCTATGATATGTTTGCTACAAAACTCAGTTGTTTGATGGGATGTTATTTTATTTGGTGCCTCTCAGGTTTTGCTCACCTGGCAATCTAATTTTAAAGTTCCCTAATCTCTTATAGAGTCCTCTTTCATAAATTGACCTGCTTACTCTTTTTCCTTCTCTTTCCACAATTTACCCAGCTTATTCTATGAGAAAGGATCCCTGGTGACACAGTGGTTAAGCTCTTTTCTTGGCTACTAACGAAAAGGTCGGCAGTTCGAACCCACTAGCCACTCCACAGGAGAAAGATGTGGCAGTCAGTTTCTGTAAAGATTACAGCCTAGGAAACCCTGGAGACAGTTCTGCTCTGTCCTACATGTTCGCTATAAGTAGGACAGCAGTGTGTTTGGGTTATTTTGTTTTTGTTTTTTAATCTTATGAGAGAAGTTGGCTTTGATATTCCCAGTAAGTGAAAATGAGTTTCTGATTCAGGCTTTTGCTCCTTATCCTTTCCTTTTAATTCAGGGTCATTCTCGTTCCTAGGTGGTCGCTGTTGACCTGCTCAGAATCATTACTGGGAACCAGAAGATGATGCGTAATTGAATTGGTATCATTGCTGTCACCATCAATTTGTGCAGGAAAAAAGGCTGAGGAAACACAAAGGCAGAAACTATAATTGAATTTGGTTACTCCAAAGGTAAAAACACAGTTGCAGTTTCCAGAAAGCATGGAAGGTCAGATGGTGAACGGAATAGGGACTGGGTGAGATGGATTACCCTCAGGGGGATATGAAAACCCAACATCTAGACTCTGGCCAAAATGGATGTTGGGAAGTCACTAAATCCATAACTTTTTGAGGTCAATTTTTTTTCTAGGCATTCAAGTACAATGACACTGGATTAAGGAGGGGGGAGCGGAGAACTGAGTTCTGGTTCTAATTCCTCCAGTGAAGGTAAATCAAGAAGCAAATAATTTAATCATGCTGAGCTTATAATATTGGGACAGAATATAATACCTGCCTCTCAAGGTTGCTAAGAGGAACAAATGACATGATATCTTTGATTGCTTTTGTATAGTGCTCCGTGCTGTATAAGTGATGTCTGGAAGCTAAGTCTTGTTATTATTTTATGATCAAGGCTTTGTTTCTACAATGACTAATCATTTCACTTAGCTTTTTATCCATTACCGAACACATACTACAGAGAATTGGCTTGCTCAAATTATATTTATTTAACTTCCAACCTCCCATTAATATGCATTATTATGGCTGCGAATTTAACAGATTACAAGCCAGGAAATATGGAAGTGATGTCTAAATAGCATCCTTACATTTCAGCACTTCTTTTGCCACATGAGAAGTGACAGTGGTTTAGATATTTTACCAGTGTCATTCATTTACTCTGTTAATTTACATACTACTTTTGAGAGGATCATGTGCCTAGACAACTCACCAATCATCTACCTGTTCTCCTCCATCCTTTTCTTTTCCACCCAGAATTTTTCCCTATGACTTTTTTTGCTTCTTCAAACCTCACTGCATTTTATTACATTCTAGAGCTTATTTAACATTTTACTCTAATTCTGACCTTAATTAGTCATTTAACAGAAAGAGTGTAATATTGATCTGTTGTCTTTTTTAGCTGTTGTCAAGTCAGCCCCCAACGTGCAGTGATAAAGAGCAGTGATAAAGAGCAATTTCGTCCCTCAGGGAGTTTGGATGTGCCTATGGAGCTTCTATGACCTTGCCTTGTACAAGTTGTTCTGGCTTCCGCAGTATTGTGTACTGTCTTACCCTTCACCAAAGTTACCACTTATTTATTGTGCATTTAGTGTTTTCCCATCCCACCCCTTCCCTCCCTGGTAACCATCAAAGATCATTTATTTTTGTGTGTAAATCTGTTCATTAGTTTTTCTAGTAGTGGTCTCATACAATATTTGTCCTTTTGTGACTGACTTATTTTACTCTCCAGCTGCTAATATTTTTTAGAGTAAAAGATAAATGACACAAAATGATATAAACCATAGCTTGTTAGCACCTTTAGTCTTTTGAACATTTTTGGAGATGTATGAAATAGAGGAACAACACTTAAGTAATAGAGGGCAGTGGTGATTCAGTGATAGAATTCTCACCTTCCAGGCAGGAGACCTGAGTTTGCTTCCCACCAACTGTAGCAAAATTTTACTTGTGTGTGATATTAGTGATATTGTTCGATAATTTCCACATTCAGTTATAGTCAATATTGAAGGTATTTGGCACATATTTATGATTCTCTAAAGGTTTTTCTTGTGCTACAGATCAAAGGAAACTTCTCTTACAGAACAGTTTCAGGGATCTTTCTAAAGGCAACCACAGTCATATTGGGTGGGTCCAGAGGCTGATGACCCTTTAAACGGACTCTTTTAGAAATCTATGTGGTGCACATGGAACAGAAAGAGTGTGAGGGCAGCTTTGTTTTTCCCCTTTGTTTCTCTGTATCTTTTCATCAGGACCTGCCATTTGCTTGTGCAAAAGCCCGTTGATAAAGAGTAAAGTGTTATATTTAGGCTGATTCAACATGGTATATCATGGTTGTATCATGATTCCTGGACTGTAACATTGATGGTCCTGTTTGACTTCTATGGCTGTGTTCAGTTGCAATGATCTGCCTGAACTGATGAATAGTGACAGGAGGTCGATGCCCTGAGAGTCTTTATTTCCCCGGATGAACTGTCATGGTGGATAACCTCTTCACTGTGCATAGAATGTAGTTTGAAGACCAAACGCACATGCCAAAAATGGAATTCTGGACTTGCTGTTATAATGAAACCAGTGCCATAGAACTAATTAGCAAATTTGGATCCTAAACTTGCCTATTTGGCTCTCCCCATTAATTAATATGACATTAAGGGGAAAGAAATAAAATGGAAAAATGAACATGATAATAATGTCATACTTGTCCCAAACGGTTACAGCATGACACCAAGAGGTCTAAAAAAGCATTTAGAAGAAGGGATAGGGTTACTCAAATGTTAGATGTAATTAATTTATTTATACTTGCTTTGTGGTATTTAGATGGATATTTTGGGTACCTCTGGTATGACATCTTGCTTAAGTAATGGTGAGATTATTGTGGTTTATGCCATTTTGGCTCTGTTGAGTGGATAAGAGCCAAAGTGTACCTTATAGCTCTAGGCTATCCTAGATAGAACAATTTGAATACTGGGTCCTCCAGTCTTATGATCAGATATAAATGTAGTGTGGTGTATAAAAATGTCTTATCTCTTGGGTTTAATAAACAGGTAATCAAGTATCCCCACTTAATTCTTTATCAAATGACAATTTGGGTAGAATCATCCGTAGCTTGTTTCTCATATTAAATTAATCCTAAATCTAGGTCTTCTAAATTTCAGTTTTTAAAGTTATTATGAGGTTGCCATGAGTTGGGATTGACTCGACGAAACTAACAGCAACAACGTGTGCATTTGCATTGTGATCTGCTAGAGCATTTTTAGACTGATGATCTAGGAATAGAAAGTCCAAGTTCTCTCATTGTGGATTAGGAGGGTGCTCAAACTCTGCCAAGAAAAGTCTTCAAACCTGCCTCTGTGTGCAAAAGAAACACTTTACTTCCACTGTATATAGGAGATACTCTTTTTCCTTCATCCTGTTTACTTATCTTTTTCCTCCCTCACTTTCTATCATGGCCCATCAGATCAATTTCTCCCTAATTCTTTCTAGATAGACTGACACCAGAAGTAGGCTTCTTGACACCTCTCTACTACTTCTCTCACCTTCCAGTCTCTTCATTCCTCAGTTTTTAATGCTGAGGGCTCACTCTCCCCCTAGTGTGCCCAATCTCTGCTCTACTTCAAGCCCACTTGTGTTGTGAGCTCCACCATTTGGAACCCACTGCTAATGCTCTGCTGGAACTATCCTTTTAGCTCCTCGGAGGTTGTTATTAATCCTATCAATAAAAGATATTTATATGCAAAGCACATTTCTGGAACTTGGTAATATTACAAAAATAAAAATAATCACAAGGCTGATGATATTTATCTGATTATCCAGTTCCTCCTGGCTTGGGTTTAATAGCCTGTTTGATAAGCAGCAGGGGTAGCAAGGAGTAGAAGGTGGAGGTGTTTGAGAGAGAGACAGTGCATAGGATTACTCTAGGCGGCCAGCTAGTCAGCCCCAGCTCCTGCTAATCAAATTGCTGATGCAATCTCCCCCATTTCCCAGGAGGCAACTCTCTTTCCAGAATGACAGAGAATACATTTGATGCTTCTTCCCTGCCTTAGATGCATGACCCTCCTGCCCCTTTTAGCAGTCACTGCTGCTGAGGAACCCAGTGACCCCGTGCCATTCGGCTATAGCCCAGAAACTTGTCTTTTTTTTTTTTTTTCCTTGCTGAATTGAATTGCAAATCTAGGCATGCCTCAGTGAAAGTACTTATATTTGTAATCTACATCTGGACTCCCCTGCTCCTTGGGGACAGCAAAAACCCTGAGGAAATGTAGTCAGCCTCAGTTAAGCCCAGCCTCTGATCAGATTAGCTCCTTGTTTAATAAGACTTGAGGTAGGCATCCCAGCTGCGCTCCATCCCATTTCACATAAGCGAGAGGATCAATGACTGAAGACGCTTATTCTGTGGAGTGGGGTCTATGTGTGTAACTTTGGGCCCTGCTTTCTCTAGTTTTATCAATAGGTTTAGAACAAGAAAGAATATCTGCAGGTTTAACAGGGGAGGTTTAAAACATAAGAGGAAAGAGCTGAGAAGCTTTACCCGGGAATGTGACAAACTTAGGGACTGATTCAACTTTGGATTCTACTCCTTTTAAGTATTTAGCTCAACCAGAACATGATTCTTTTGTGTATGTGTGATAAATATATAGGTAACAAAACACTTCCCATTTCAACATTCTTCACATGTACAGTTCATCATGTTCTGCAACCATCACCACCATCCCTTTCCAAATTTTTCCGTCACCCTTAACAGAAGCTTAGTGTCCACTAAGCAATGGGTCCTCATTTTCCCCTCTCTGTCACCTGTCCCGGCAACCACTGAAAATTTTAGTCTGTATATACTTGCTTATTCTAGATATTTCATATAAGTAGTATTGTACAATATTTGTTCTTTTATGACTGATTTCATTCAGCGTAGTTTTCATGGTTCTTCCATTTGTAGCATGGATTAGGACTTCATTTCTCTTTGTGGCTGAGCAATATAAATGTGATTCTTTTGATAACATAAGTTCTCAATCCTTTCACCTCTCCACCCCTCTGGCTTCTTTTCCTAATGTGTAAAATGGGTTAATATCATGCTAGATACTTCTTAAAGCCCTGACTACTCTGAGATCCTTGGGCCCTATAAGGCTTCTATGGGCAAATTATTTTCAGGAAAAAATGAGGAAGAAACTACAACATTGATTAATTATTCACCTGTTCCATACATTTGACAAACATTCATTCACAGCTAATCACATACATGCCGGGCACTGAGTGAGTGAGCACAGCATCTGATGGCAAGGAACTCATAGTTCAGTGGGGGAGACAGAGACCTAAAGGGCAATTAACCATAATCTAATGTGGCTGGTACACAATCAAACTCCACAGAGGGTACTATGGGCATACAGAGGAGGGACTGTGCGTTCCATTACAGAAAGAAAAGTTCCTATGCCCTATTTGCAAGCTAAGAAGAACAATGGGCTGTCCCCACTTTTCCCCATTTCTCCCTTGGAGCCTTTATTGTTAAACCTCCAGACTTACTCTGTGTCTTAACCCAGGGTCTCATTTCCTATCATTTTGCCTTGTTTAGGGATGATAGAAGCAATTTGAGACACTTTAAAGTTTGTGTTTATCGATAGCAGGTCCTACGGAATCCCAGAACAGAGCCTCTTGAGTCTGTCTTAAGATATCTTCCAGTCCAAATGTGTCATAAAAGTAGTTTGGCCCAGCATCTGGTTACTTATTAAGGAAGGATAGAAAACCAGCAATATTTTAAAATGTTAATGTATATGTTTTAGGGACAAGCCAAAAACCACAGCATGAGAGTGTGTTATTGAATGCTTTGTTGTCCTTTGACTTCGTGAGTTGATATGCAGATGAATTTGATACAGAAGTGCTACATCCTTCCTCAAATGTGAGTATAGGTCTTTTCGTTTTCTAAGACAATATCATTGTGCAGAAGGCATTGGTAGTTCAGTGGTAGAATTCTGGCCTTCCATGCAGAAGACCCGGGCTAAATTCCTGGCTAATGCACCTCATGTACAGTCATCATTGGCTGTCAGTGGAGGCTTGCGTGTTGCTATGATGCTGAACAGGTTTTAGTGGTGCTTCCAGACTAAGACAGACTTAGAAAGGCCAGGCAATCTACTTCTGAAAAATCTGTCATTGAAAACCCTATGGATCAAAATGGTCTGATATGCAACCAATCATGGGGATGGTGCAGGACTGGGCAGTGTTTTGTTCCATTGTGCATGAGGTTGTCATGAGTCAAGGCCAACTCGACAGCAGCTAACAACAATGAAAACAACATCATTGTGTGATAGAAAAAATACTGAATCATTAGTCAGGAGACCTGGGGTTTGGTTTGGGTTCTGCCACTAAGTAGAGAGGTGTCCCTGGCCAAATCACTGAAACCCAGAATCTTTTCTGTTAAATGAAGTGGTTACAGTAATGATCCCCATATTTCCTTTCAGCTCTGATAGTCTCAATTCCCCTGTGAGTCACTCTGAGGGTGTTCAGTGAATGTGTGTGGTTGACAAAATGGGCTCAAAGCATAAGAAATTAGTGCAGGGATTTGCCACAGGTTGAGTTCCCTGGGAAGCAGGCTCTGAGATGGAGATTAGTGAGCAGAAGTTTAATTAGGGAGTGTACTTGGGATAGATCTCTATGGAAAGGTGGGCAAGGAAGCAGGACTGAACAGAGGGAAAATTAGAGCTATGATGCAGTCTCAATGGAAAACACAGATGGGATGACTCTTCGTAGACGTCCTGATTTGGGTAAGAGGTCTGGACCTTGATACCCTTATGTTAATCAGTCACTGGATGCAGTCTGGGATGAAGTAACTCCTTTTAGATGAAGCAATCCACAAAAGGGGCTGACAATGATTTTCACCAGCAGCACTCCTAACAGCTAGAAGAATATGTCCTCATTTCTGAGGGTGATCTGGGTGGTCATCACAGCATCTACCACAGGATATCTGTGTGCTCTCACACACTTGAATAAATGAACATTTGTTGAGCACAGACGTCATGTTAGGTGTTATGTGAAAACACCTAACATGGCATCTATGCTCAACAAATGTTTATCCATCTATCCATCCATCCATCCGTCCATCTGTCTGTCTTCCAATTTGAACCTACCCCTGTTGTATGATTCTATACTAGTTAACATTAGTAGATAACCATTAAATACTGTTCTGTGTTTTACACAGTGTTTTAACATATGCCATTTTATTTGATTCTCACGACTAGCTTATGTGGTACACTACGCTGGTATAAACAGTCTCACTGTAGAGATGAGGAACCTGAAGATCAGTCTAGTAACTTGTCCCAGGTCATGTAGCCAGGATGAGATGAAAGGCGACTTCGAATCCAGGTGTGCTGATTTTAGTCTAAGTTTGTTTGCTTTATGCGAGAGTCAGCAGGGGCTCTTGTGATATAAGCAGCTGATAAGACCTGGGCTGGCACATCCTGTCTTCCTGGAAAGGCTTTTCCCAGCCAGAGTTGAGCTATTGGACAGCACGGACTCACATGGGCAGGGTGTCTATGGACCTCTTTCTCAGTGTTTCAGTTCTGCCTACACTTCAGTCTCTACAGCTTTTGAGGAGCCCAGGTAGCACAATGGTTAATCATTCAGTTGCTAACTGAAAGGTCGGGGGTTGAAACCTACCAGCTGCTCCGTGGGAGGAAAGACTTGGTGATCTGCTCCTGTGAAAATTACAGCATAGGGAATCCTATGTGGCAGTTCTGCTCTGTCCTATAAGGCCACTATGAGTTGGAATTGACTTGACAACACACAAAAACAACAACAAGCAGCACTTAAAATCTGTGCATAATTCTGTGTACGTACATCAGTGGACCCACTGAACTGGGGCTGTTTTATACACAAAGCAACAGAGGGTGTTCCCTGCGACTTAGTGTGGATTTATGGTGAAGAGGAAAAGTTCTGGCAGGAGAATGTGATGGCTCATCATCCCATAGACCTATGACTCTCAAACTTAGACTTGCATTTGAATCATGGGAAATCTTAATAAAAATGCAGATTCTGATTCTATAGGTGTCCAGAACACTGGTGGTGCAATAGTTAAGAACTTGGCTGCTAACCAAAATCTCAACAGTTTGAATCCACCAGCTGCTCCTTGGAAAGCCTATGGGGCAGTTCTAATCAATCCTATAGGGTCGCTATGAGTCAGAATTGACTGGATGGCAATTAGCTTGTTTGTTTTTTTGGGATGGAGCCTGAAATTCTTCATTTTAAGCAAGAGCTCTGGTAATGCTGATGCTACTGGCTCAGGGACCATAGTGTCCCTCTCTCTAAGTGACAGAAACCCACAGTCATTCACAAATGAATTCCAAGACTGGTCCTTGCTTTCAAGCCTAGTTGAGCCAATGATCTGCAAGAAACAGGTAATAATTTCACTGTAGTTACAGTCTTTCATATCTCCCACCTCCTCCTAACCTCCACCCTTTCTAAGAAAGAAAGGAAGGAGACAGAGTGTAAGAAAGAATAAAAAAAGAGAGAGAAACAAAACAAATAGGCAAGGTAGCATGTGGTCAGAACCAACAAAACTTTAGATTTATGAGATGCTAGTAGCAGGTGCCATGCCGTTGGTTTGGAGCAGAGTCAACATTATTTATTCTGTGAAAGAGGAGAGGAAACCTTTGGGATGAAGCATGCAGACACCAGAGAGAAAGCTGTTGTGGAAGGGTGCCTGGAGTCATCACAGCTCTTGGGGCTAGAAGCCCAAAGGAAGGCCCTGGTGATCCAGTCCAGTTAAACTGCCTCCATTTAATGTGCTGTGGCTGGGTGTTTACACAACACAATTCTCCTTGCTGCTGTCTCTGGAGTGTTGATTTACTCCTTGATGGTGTCGTTTCCTGGCTTCTCAGCCTGGTGAAGGGGGTAGGTGGATGCAGACACTTTTAAAGTGATTTCCCTGCTAAAACATTCAAATCACTTTTTCCTAAGGAGGATGAAATTTCTGAGTTTTCACCTTCGGCTTTTCCAAGCAGTCGAAGGAGGGGGTAGGGAGTAGAAGCTGGAAACAGCCTTAGTCAGGAATGTACGCGGGAGCCATACGAGGCAGTGTAGGGGAGGGGTGCCTTTTACTACATGGCGAGCTCTCTAAAAACAGGGATAAGAAATATGAAAATTGGGGCCTGCTCACCAGGGAAAAGCTGTCAGTGGGGTCCTGGATTATATGTGTGGATGGAATAGTTAAAACTGGCCTCATCAAAGCCTCACGGGCTACTCTGTACAGAGCGATGCCCCTGCCATGTCACCTGATGTCTAGCTTTGCTCTCCTGACAGTCTCTGTCTGCTCTCAGGGTGGTACTCACAGTCATTGCCTGTCTGTGTTTTTTCAAGAGTGTGTGTGTGTATATGTGTGTGTGTGTGTATATGTGTGTGTGTGTGTGTGTGTGGTGGGGTAGCGGGGTAGGGGCGATGGCTGAGACTTTCCAGGAGCATATGTCTCTGGAGACTTTGGGGAGAGCTGAGTTCAGGCCCTGGCGCCAGCCTTCCAGCAGGAAATCAGAGGAGTGTAATTAGGCATCTCCCTGCCCCTGTCTGCACCCCTCCCCACTGCAGGCAAATAGGGAAGGCATTTGTTTTCCCTTAACATCAGCCTGCAGAGATAAGAACCCAGAGGAAATAGCAGGAATCAGCTGCTATCCCAGCTCAGGACTCCTGAGGCCTCCCCGTGAATGGGTGTGCTCAGAGTAGCTGTCACAGGTGGCACTAGCTTTTGACTTAAGCATCCTGGTCTCTTTTTCATAAAACTTTGTATTTATTTATTTAGTTTTTAAATGTTACTCACTTGTTTGAATGATTTATTACAAAGAAATCACAGTCTGTCCTTGGGCATTGAAAACCATGGCTTTCAGGGGAAATGGCATGATGTGGGACAGGGAGGTAGACAGAGCAGGCCTATGTACTTTGATTTACAGGGAACACTGTGGCACTGGAAATAACTTGAAATAGTCTATTTTGTACAGCACAGGCATTTTCTAGTTGCTTTTGCATTTATTATTCTTTGAAGTCTACAACAGGCTTTAAGGTAGGCATTGTGATGGTCGTTTCGTAGATGAGGAGACTGACACTCTGAGAGGCTGCGACTTGCTCAAGCGCACATAACTGGTAAGTGACAGGTTTTGGACTCAGGAAAATGTGTTTTCCCAGCAATTCCACCCCTGGGTGTACACCCAAAAGAATTCAAAGCAGGGACTCAAACAGATACTTGTATACCAATGTTCACTGTAGCATTTATTTACAATAGCCAAAAGGTGGAAACAACTCAAATGTCTATAAACAGAGACTGGATGAATTTAAATGTAGTACAGTATATACATACAATGGAATATTATTCTATAATAAAGAGAAATTCAGTTCTGGTACATGCTATGACATGGTTGAACTTTGAAAACATTATGCTAAGTGAAATAAGTCAAACACAAAATGTCAAATATTGTATGATGCCACTTATATGAAAAGTCTAGAATAGGCAAATGCATAGAGAGCAAAGTTTATTAGTGGTTACCAGGGACCGGTGGGAGGGAGAGTATGGAGTTATAGCTTAAGGAGTATTATTTCTGGTGATGAAAAACTTGGAAATAGATAGTGGTGATGATTGCACAGTATGGTGAATGCAATTAATGTCACTGAATCGTACACTTAAAAATGGTTAAAGTGGTAAATTTTATGTTATATTATTTTACCCCCCAATGTGTCTGTTTAGTTTGTCATACTAGAGGGGCTTGCGTGCTGCTGTGATGCTGGAAGCTATGCCACCCGTATTCAAATACCAGCAGGGTCACCTATGGTGGACAGGTTTCAGCTGAGCTTCCAGCCTAGGACAGACTGAAGAAGGATCCCGTGGTCTACTTCTGAAAAGAATTAGCCAGTGAAAACCTTACAAATAGCAGTGGAACATTGTCTGATATAGCAGAAGATTAGCGTCTCAGGTTGGAAGGCACTCATGAGACAACTGGGGAAGAGCTACCTCCTCAAAGTAGAGTCCACCTTAATGACGTGGATGGAGTCAAGCTTTCGGGACCGTCATTTGCTGTTGTGGCATGTCTCAAAATGAGAAGAAACAGCTGCAAACATCCTTTAATAATTGGAAAGAGGAATGTCCTAAGTATGAATCTAGGAAAATTGGAAATCATCAAAAATGAAATGGAATGCATAAACATCAATATCTTAGGTGTTAGTGAGCTGAGACGGACTGGTGTTGGCAATTTGAATTGGATAATCATATGGTCTACTATGCTGGGAATGACAACTTGAAGAGGAATGGTATTGCATTCATCATCAAAAAGAACATTTCAAGATATGTCCTGAAGTACAACGCTGTCAGGGATAAGATAATATCCAGTTAATATGACTATCATTCAAATTTACACACAAATCACTAAGGCCAAATATGAAGAAATTGAAGATTTTTACCAACTTCTGTAGTCTCAAATTGATCGAACATGCAATCAGGATGCATTGATAATTACTGGTGACTGGAATGCAAAAGTTGGAAACAAAAAAGAAGGATCAGTATTTGGAAAATATGGCCTTGGTGATAGAAATGATGCCAGAGATCTCATGATAGAATTTTGCAAGACCAATGACTTCTCCATTGCAAATACCTTTTTTCATCAACGTAAATGGTGACTATACATGTGGATCTCATCTGATGGAATACACAGAAATCAAATCGACAACATCTGTGGAAAGAGATGATGGAAAAGCTCAATATCATTAGTCAGAACAAGGCCAGGGGCTGACTGCGGAACAGACCATCAATTGCTCATATGCAAGTTCAAGTTAAAGCTGAAGAAAATTAGAACAAGTCCATGAGAGCCAAAGTACAACCTTGAGTATATCCCACCTGAATTGAGAGACCATCTCAAGAATAGATTCGACGTGTTAAACACTAATGACTGAAGACCAGTCAAGTCATGGACAATCAAGGACATCATACATGAAGAAAGCAAGAGGTCATTAAAAAGACAGGAAAGAAAGAAAAGACCAAAATGGATGTCAGAAGAGACTCTGAAACTTGACTCTTAACGTCGAGTAGCTAAAGCAAAAGAAAAAAATGATGAAGTAAAAATCTGAACAGAAGATTTCAAAGGGCAGCTTAAGAAGACAAAATAAAGTATTATAATGACATGTGCAAAGGACCTAGAGATAGAAAATCAAAAGGGAAGAACATGCTTGGCATTTCTCAAGCTGAAATAACTGAAGAAAAAATTCAAGCCTAGAGTTGGGATAATATTAAATGACTCAGGAAGCATCAGAAGAAGAAGGAAGGAATACACAGAGTCACTGCACCAAAAAGAATTGGTCGACATTCAACCATTTCAGGGGTAGCTTATGATCAGGAACTGAGTACTGAAGGAAAAAGTCCAAGCTGCACTAAAGATATTGGCAAAAAAACAAGGCTCCAACAATTGATGGAATACCAATTGAGATGTTTCGACAAATGGGTGCAGCACTGGCAGTACTAATCGCCTATGCCAAGAAATTTGAAAGACAGCTACCTGGACAACGACTGGAAGAGATCCATATTTATACCTATTCCCAGGAAAGGTGATCCAACAGGATGCCAAAATTATTGAACAATATCATTAATATCACATGCAACTAAAATTTTGCTGAAGATCATTCAAAAGTGGCTGCAACAATATATCCACAGGGAGCTGCCAGAAATTCAAGCTGGATTCAGAAGAGGACGTGGAACCAGAAATATCATTGCTAACGTCAGATGGATCCTGGCGGAAAGCATAGAATACCAGAAAGATGTTTACCTGTGTTTTATTGACTATGCAAAGGCATTAGACTGTGTGGATCATAACAAATTATGGTAACATTGTGAAGAATGGGAATTCCAGAACAATTAATTGTGCTCATGCAGAACGGGTACATAGACCAAGAGGCAGTCGTTCGAAGAGAACAAGGGGATACTGTGTGATTTAAAGTCAGAAAAGGTGTGTGTCAGGATTGTATCTTTTCACCATTCTTATTCAATCTGTATGCTGAGCAAATAATCCAAGAAGCTGGACTATATGAAGAAGAATGGGGCATCAGGATTGGTGGAAGACTCATTAACAACCTGTGATATGCAGGTGACACAACCTTGCTTGCTAAAAGTGAAGAGGACTTAAAGCACTTACTAATGAAGATCAAAGACCACAGCCTTCAGTATGGATTACACCTCAACATAAAGAAAACAAAAATCATCTCAACTGGACCAACAAACAACATTATGAAGAACAGAGAAAAGATTGAAGTTGTCAAGGATTTCATTTTACTGGATCCACAATCAGTGCCCATGGAAGCAGCAGTCAAGAAATCAAAAGACACATTGTACTGGGCAAATCTGCTGCAAGGGACCTCTTTAAAGTTTTAAAAAGCAAAGATGTTACCTTGAAGACTAAGGTGCACCTGATCCAAGCCATGATGTTTTCAATCACCTCATATGCATGCAAAAGCTGGACGATGAGTAAGGTAGACTGAAGAACTGACACCTTTGAATTGTGGTATTGACAAAGAATATCGAATATACCATGAACCGCCAAAAGAATGAACAAATCAGTCTTGGAAAAAGTACAACCAGAATGCTCCTTAGAAGCAAGGATGAGGAGACTACATCTCACATACTTTGGACTTGTTATCAGAAGGGGCCAGTCCCTGCAGAAGGACATCATGCTTGGCAAAGTAGAGGGTCATCAAAAGAGAGGAAGATCCTCAATGAGTTGGATTGACAGTGACTACAACAGTGGATTCAAGCATAGCGATTGTGAGGGTGGCGCAGCAACGGGCAGTGTTTCGTTCTGTTGTACATAGGGTCACTGTGAATTGGAACCAATTGGAACAACAACAATGTTATTTTACCACAATAAAATTAAAAAGAAAGAAAAAGTGTTCTGCTACCTTCCACTGTATTGTGACAGTGCTCTCAAAATGAGTCATTCCATGTCATCTATTTAGCAAGCCTACCTGCTTGAGGGATCTATTTTTTTATTGACTAGAAAATTGATCCCCACCCACTTTGTAATTTTTGGCTATAACCATTGGTTGTTATCATTTCATTCAATTTATTAGATAAAAACACCAAATTTTCCCCTAGTTGGTTGTAAGGGATGAATGAAAGACATAGGTTGCTGTGTCTTTCTATTTACTATGATTTCAGGGCAATACTCATTGGGGAAGCACAGGACACCTGCTATGCACAAGTGTCACAAAGATGACCCCCAACACCAACTGTGAACACATTCTGGCGTAAATCAAATGAGAGGCAGTAGAGTAAAGTGAACATTAGCATGGGCATTGGAGTCAGACCTTGGTGCATACCTGATTCCTGATTATTTAACCTCTCTAGACCTCAATTTCCACATCTGTAAAACAAGGATAATAATATTTTTCTCATAATTGCTGTGAGGGTTGAAGCAAAGAATGCATACAAAGTGACCAATAAGACTCATGTTCCCTGAATGTTAGTGATTCCTATTTTAGGTACCTAACTTTTCATAAGAAACCCTGGGAGCATAGTGGTTAAGAGCTACAGCTGCTAACCAAAAGGTCAGCAGTTTGAATCCACCAGGCGTTCCTTGGAAAGTCTATTCTGTCCTATAGAATCACTAGGAGTCAGAAACGACTCGATGGCAATAGGTAACTTTGCAGTGGAACCCTTAAAAAACATGTTTGACTTTGCAAGACTTGCAAGAATCCAAGTGATTCAAATGCAGTTCATATGAAAGGCCTTTACTGTCAGCCCAATGACTCTATGGGTCTAGGAAATACAGCTGAAGTGTAAACTCCTTAAGAGCCAAGACTGCTTCACGCATCTTTGCATTCCTCACAGTTACCAAACACAGGGCCTTACATGGAAAAGGCAGAGGGAGTGTGTATATGTGGAGAGGATGCATGGGGTTCGGGGGATGTGGGGATGCACTCCTGCTTTGACCACCACAATCCAAGTTCTTTGGACTCCTTCTTTATAGCTTTGCCTTTAGAGCACAATCCTCTTCTTTCTCCTGTGCTTTTTCCAGAGTACATTGTCAACAGATATATACTCTCATGCTTGTTGTCTTGGGTACAACAAACTGTTTTACTAGGGGTGTGAGAATCTACACTCTTAAAAAAAGAGAAAAAAAGCAGTTACTTAAATAGACAGAACTTCCAAATATTCTCAGTTTTGGAGATCACTTAAAGACTAACCATTTCTGAGTACAGTCCTATGCTATTTTTGGCCCACATCTTTTTTTTCCTGATTATTCACCAAGTCCACATTCTTGCCACTGTCATCCTGCTTCTCTTTGTAGACAAGCTGGGATTGTTTGGGTTTCCTAGATATTGCCATAGTCACAGAGAGTTGCACCTTTGGCTCAGCAGGCTTGGTCCTCAGCTTCAGTACAATGCTCCCTACCAAATGACTGCTTAATGTTTTATGAACTGTTTTCTCTTCAGATGTGTCAGTAGAAAATATGGAAACAAGACTTCTGTGAGATCCCACTTCAGAAATGAAAAAAGCAGAATGGCTTCGTGTTCAAGACCTGCAGGGGACTGACATCAAGAGGCATCTTGAGATCTGTTTGCCTGGGGGTGGATGGCCAGTAAAATGCTTAGTTCAGATCAGGGTCTTCCTGATGGGTCGGGCTGTCTATATGCATAGGAGGAGAAGGGAAGCTACATGACAAGGAGTGATATGAAGTTCGCTTATAACTCATTTATTTAGCCACAAATGATTCTCTTGCTTTGGCACTAAAAGTGCTCCATGATTACTGTTTATTGTTTTTAGGACCTAAAGTCCTAAATGCCAAAGATAAGGAAATCGAAGATTTTTACCAACTTCTGCAGTCTCAAATTGATCAAACATGCAATCAAGATGCACTGACAATTACTGGTGATTGGAATATGAAAGTTGGAAACAAAGAAGAAGGATTGGTAGTTGGAAAATACAGCCTTCATGATAGAAATGATGTCAGAGATCGCGTGATAGAATTTTGCAAGACCAACGACTTCTTCATTGCAAATATCTTTTTTCAACAGCACAGAAAGTGACTATACACATGAATTTCATTGGATGGAAAACACAGAATATCAAATTGACTAAATTTGAGGAAAGAGACCATAGAAACGGTCAATGTCATCAGTCAGGACAAGGCCAGAGGCTGACTGCAGAATAGACCATCAGTTGCTCATATGCAAGTTCAAGCTGAAGGTGAAGAGAATTAAAACGAGTCCATGGATGAGCCAAAATACGACCTTGAGTATATACCACCTGAATTTGGAGACCATCTCAAGAATAGATTTGACACATTGAACTCTAATCACGGAAGACCAGACGAGTTGTAGGAAGACATCAAGGATATCATATATAAAGAAAGCAAAAGGTCATTAAGAAGACAGAAAAGAAAGAAAGGACCAAAATGGATGTCAGAAGAAACTCTGAAACTTGCTCTGGAATGTAGAGTAGCTAAAATGAATGGAAGAAATGATGAAGTAAAAGAGCTGAACAGAAGGTTTCAAAGGGCAGCTCAAGAAGACAAAGTAAAATAATGAAATGTGCTAAAACCTGGAGTTAGAAAACCAAAACGGAAGAACATCCTTGACATTTCTCAAGCTGAAAGATCTGAAAAAAAAATGCAAGCCTCGAGTTGCAATTTTGAAGGATTCTATGGGCAAAATATTAAATGATGCAGGAAGCATCAAAAGCAGATGGAAGGAATACACAGAATCACTGTAGCAAAAAGAATTGGTCAACTTTCAACCATTTCAGGAGGTAGACTATGATTAAGAACTGATGGTATTGAAGGAAGCAGTCCAAGCTGCATTGAAAGTATTGGTGAAAAACAAGGCTCCAGGAATTGATGGAATACCAGTTGAGATGTTTCAACAAACAGATGCAGCATTGGAGGTGCTCACTCATCTATGTCAAGAAATTTGGAAGACAGCTACCTGGCCAACAGACAGGAAAAGATCCATATTTGTGCCCATTCCAAAGAAAAGTGATCCAACAGAATGTGAAATTATCGAACAATATCAATGTCACATGCAAGTAAAATTTTGCTGAAGATCATTTAAAAGCAGTTGCAGCAGTACATCGACAGAGAACTGCCAGAAATACAACCGGATTCAGAAGAGGATGTGGAATGAGCAATTATCATTGCTGATGTCAGATGGATCTTGACTGAAAGCAGAGAATACCAGAAAGATGTTTACCTGTGTTTCATTGACTATGCAAAGGCTTTCAACTGTGTGGATCATAACAAATTATGGATAACATTGCAAAGAATGGGAATTCCAGAACACTTGATTGTGCTCATGAGGAAACTGTACATAGACCCAGAGGTAGTCATTTGAACAGAGCAAGGGTTTAAAATCAAGAAAGGTATGCATCAGGGTTGGATCTTTTCACCATAATTATTCAATCTGTACACTGAGCAAATAATACAAGAAGCTGGACTATCTGACTATATGTGCCATCAGGATTGGAGGAAGACTCATTAACAACCTGCGATCTGCAGATGACACAACCTTGTTTGCTTAAAGTGAAGAAGACTTGAAGCACTTCCTGATGAAGATCAAATACTATAGCCTTCAGTATGGATTGCAACTCAACATAAAGAAAAAAAATTCCTCACAACTGGGGCAATAAGCAACATCATGATAAATGGAGAAAAGATTGATGTTATCAAAGATTTCATTTTACTTGTTTCCACAATCAACACCCATGGAAGCGGCAGTCAGGAAATCAAACTATATATTGCATTGGGCAAATTTGCTGCAAAAGACCTCTTTAAAGTATTAAAAAGAAAAGATGTCAGTTTGAGGACTAAGGTGCACTTGACCTAAGCCATGATATTTTCCATCACTTCATATGCATGTAAAACCTGGATAATGAATAAGGAAGACTGAGGAAGAATTGATGCCTTTAAATTATGTGTTGGCAAATAATATTGAATATACCATAGACTACCAAAAGAATGAACGAGTATGTCTTGGAAGAAATACAGCCAGAATGCTTCTTGGAAGGGAGGATGGCTAGACTTTATCTCATGTATTTGGACATGTTATCAGGAGGGACCAGTCCCTGGAGAAGGACGTCATGCTTGGTAAAGGAGAGGGTCATCAAAAAAGAGGAAGAAACTCAACAAGATAGGTTGACACAGTGGCTGCAACAATGGGCTCAAACATAACAATGATTGTGAGGATGGCACAGGACCTAGCAGTGTTTCATTCTGTTATACATAGGGTCATTATGAGTCAGAACTGGCTCGACGGCTCCTAACAACAACAACAAAGTCCTGCATTAGAGTGGCTCAATCAGATCAAACCAGATAGACCCAAAATCAAATTCTAGCTTTGCTAGTTACTACAGCTATGATCTCAGAAAAGTACTTCAGTTTCCTCATTTTGTAAAATGCAAATATAAGATAATATATCTCCCGTATGATTTTTGTGTAGAATAAAAATAATGAACGCAAAGTGCCCTTAGAGCCTGGTGTGTATTCGATGCACGATGAATGAAGGCTACTTATTATTTTAGCATTCTTGGGCTATTCCTCTATAAGTCACTCAACTAAGATATGAACATGCCTCCTGGGAGGAATATACTTGGTTTATCAGTTTAAGTAGCTTTCACCTTAGAAAACAGATAGTGAGGTTCCAAAGAGAGAAGGGTGTTGGGTGGAAGTGGCCTAGGGACATGGGCAGATATGATAGGGGGGTAGAATGCAGATGGACACCTGTGGTTGAGATTCTTATGCAGCCAGAGGATAGCAGAGGAGCACTGGGAGCCTGAGAAGGGGTGGTGGCCAAGCTGGGAGGGGGTGGTGCCCACAGGCTGCACTGGAAACAGACATTTATCTCTAAGATTAGGCTAGTTGTACCTATGATGATGGTGCTGGAGACTATGGTAGATCAGGCCATGGATGCCTGACTACGGGCAGTCAGACCTCCTGACTATGGAAAAAAACATTCATCACTGCTGTAGTTCATGGAGTCTTCCAAATAACTCCATTCTCTGTCCGTCCATCTCTAGTTGCAGCAGCAGGGAGCTGGGTCAGAGACAAATTGAACATTTTTTAAAAACATTGTTATGAAGACAAAACGAAAACCAGACAGCAAGTGTATTGTTTTAGCTGTTCATTTGCCCAACCATTCACTCATGGGGATTGACTTTTGAGGAACTGATCTAGAGGCAGAACCCAGAGTCTGCTCCCATTTCATCCAGATCAAGTCAGTTTTTGTGTTTTATTTATAGTCAGGTTCCCTCCTCCCCTGCAGCCTAGTACCCAGGGCACTAAGATTATATTAGGGGGCTTCTTCCATGGTCATTCAAGACTGAAGAAAGTGACTTCTTTTTCTCCATATTGAGGTGCAGAAAAGATATTTTTCTAGAAAAGCTGATCTTCCACTGATATATGATTTTTTTTTTTTTTTTTGTGAGCTATTTCCTGAGTCCAGCCTGCTGGAAGCTTCCATCCCTCACCATCCACCTACCAAAAGCCCTGAAGTTTCCATCTAGGGGGTCCATTGAAAACTCACTGAAATTGGCCTAGAATAAAGAACTGAATGATTTGATGTTCTGTGTGGTATACATCATGAGGAGGTGGGGTAACAATTCCTTGCTCCTCTCCATAAGACAACTCAAAAATGTCCTGATATTTGGTGTCTGCTGGGGCTAGCGAGCAATTTATGGCTGAATTATCTCTGCCACTACTCCAGTTTCTCCCTGAGTCGGTCTCACAGATTTATTTTCCTCCTATTCAGAGGCGGATTAACCAGTAAATATGGTACACAGGGGCTTACATTAAGCAAGGTACACATGGGCTTACTTGTGTTTACACACATCTTTGATGTGGTGAAAAACAGGTGAAATTGTGCACCACAGATTAGTAAGTAAGCACAAGTAAGCCCGTGCATACCTTGTGTATTGGGTAATCTGTCCCTGCTCCTGTGCATTTTTAAACTACTGATAAATTTAAAGAGCATTTTAAAGAACACCTGCCATGTTTCATCAAGGGTCTTTGATGGCTCTTGGGAAAAAACTCAATTCCAGAAAAACCTCTCAAGCAAAGAGATAGTCAAAGGAATGCAGCAGCCATCTGGAACGCCTGACCAAAGCAGGAGATACACCCAGGTGTAGTTCAGTACATGTGAAGTCTTTTTTTTTTTTTTTCCCCTTAATTGGCCTGGAAGGTTGATTTAATTACACTTAAAATAAGTGAAAGAAAATGCTTTAAGAAGCAAAACTGTCCATTTGCGTTTGAGGGAAATGAGTCATTTTACAGGAGCATCTGACCAAGACTGTTCAGAAAGGTAACTTGGTCCACAGGAGGGAAATAAACAGAGCCACGTAGGCCCTAACTGGGCCTTCTCTAGGATTCTACTAATAAGTATATTGTCATTTATTGAGCGGTGACAGGCATTACCATATTTCGTCCTCACCACCACAGTATTAAATGGATATTGAGATTCCCATTTTTTAGATAGAAGAAAGAAGTTCAGAGATATCACGTATCAACCCAAGTTGATAAAACTGGTCAATGCAAGATCTTGGGTTTGAACCCAAAACCTGTACTCTTCTCATGATAACATACTGTCCCCTTTCTTGCTTATCCTTTATTCTACAGAAATTAATTATATTTGCTATTAATCTTGTATTCCAATTATTCATTCAACATTCATTTAACCAACATTTATTGAAAACCTCCTATTTTCCAAGGATTATGGGGGACACGACAATTCATAATGCCGAGTCCCTGTTCTCGAGGAGCTTTTAGTCTGGTAGGGTAAATAATTGCAATACAAAACAGCATGCAAAAAGTGCCAAAATGGAACAGAATTGAGAACCCGGATGTAAACCATCCACCTACGGTCACCTGATCTTCGACAAGTGCCCAAAGTCCATCAAATGGGGAAAAGACAGTCTTTTTAACAAATGGTGC
>NW_004443962.1:18347353-18370085 GCF_000243295.1 Trichechus manatus latirostris | reverse complement strand
AAAAAAAAAAGAGGTTGAGAAGTTAGAGGGTTGATATGTTGTGGGGCTGTTAACCAATGTCAAATAACGTGTACTTCTGTTTCATGAGAAACTATTTGTTCTGTAAGCCTTCACCTGAAGTACAATAATAAAATTTAAAAAAAAATTTAAAAAAAAAAGTGCCAAAAAAAGAGTTATGTATCTTTGTTTCTCCCATTTCTCATTCCCACAGATAATCAGTAATTAATCCTACTTTGTTTTTTTGCTCATACCTTTTCTTCCAAAGTAATCAAATGTTTTACATATATCATCTTGTCAACACCCCCAGTACTAGAATAGCTGCATGGGTGAGTTCCAAAAACCTGTCAGCTTATAAGTGGAGCCCTGGTGGTACAGTGGTTTAGAGCTATAGTGTGTTATAGCTGCTAGCCAAAAGGTTGGCAGTTCAAATCCACCAGCTGCTTCTTGGAAAACATATGGGGCAGTTCTACTCTGTCCCATAGGGTCTCTATGAGTCAGAATCGACTTAATGGCAACAAATTAGGGTTGTTTTTTTTTTTTTAATCAGCTTATAAAACTGCCTACAACAAATCTTACACTTTCTCATGTCATAGCAGTGACACAATGTGCTGCAATTAGCGTCGGTGACCTGAAGTACACAGCACCAGTACTGGGGCGCACACCTCAGTTTTGTTAAGATCTGCATGGGCACACAGGCCAATTTTTTTTTTAATAGATTCTGGGCTTTTAACTAGTCAGTGGAGTAGCAGTGGGTAAAGAAAAAAGAAAGAGAGAGAGATAGAAAGAAAGAAAACTATGCCATTTGGCCAGCAGGAGAAGGCAAACCCCAAAGGGAAGTTAGACAGCACTGGTAGCAATGGAATGCTGAGTTATAATGAAAGCTTCCATTTATTGAAAGCTGACTATGTGCCAGGCATGTTGCTAAGTGCCTTACTTTTATTATTTCATTTAAACCACACCTACTAGGATGAAGGGGCCCTGATGGAAGCAGTGGTTAAGTGCTCAGCTGCTAACTGAAATGTCAGCAGTTCAAACCCATCAGCCTGCTCTGCAGGATAAAGATGTGGCAGTCTGCTTCCATAAAGATTACAGCCTTGGAAACCCTATGGGGCAGTTCTGTTCTGTCCTATAGGGTCTCCCTGAGTCAGAATCGAATCGACATCAGGGGATTTAGTTTTGGCTTGGTTTTTTCCTAGGATGAGGCATTGGTGGTTTAGTGGTAGAATTCTTGCCTTCCGTGCAGAGACCTGGTTTCAATTCCTGGCCAATGCACCTCATGCACAGCCATCACCCATCTGTCAGTGGTGGATTGTATGATGTTATAATGCTATACAGGTTTTTGCAGCACTTCCAGACTGAAATAGACTAGAAAGAAAGGCCTGGTGATCTACTTCCAAAATTCACCCAACGAAAACCCTATGGATCACAGTGATCTGACCTGCAAATGATGATGGAGATGGCACAGGACCAGGCAACATTTTGTTCCATTGTGTATGGGGTCGCCATGAGTTGGGGCCAACTCTATGGCAGCTAACAACAACAGCTAGCTTAGGCATATTCACGGTTAAGCACCATTATGATTTCCATTCCTGTACAGGGGAAGGAACTGGGACTCAAATTGATTAACTACCTGGTTACTTAGGTCGCTGGAATTCAGAGTCCCGTCTATTTCTTTAATGCTCAGGTCTTGAATGACTATGTCTTACTTCTTCCTCAAGATTGGGAGAACCAAGAAGAGCTGCATGTAGACAGAGGCTGGATGTCTGGGAGACTGTGGGCAAGAACCAGAAGGAAGATGGGAATCAGGAAACTCCAAAGTTTAAGGTGATGCCATGGATTGTGTTTGGACACTTGTTTGCAAATGACAGAAGCGAACTTAAGCTATCTTAAACCATCAGGGAATTTTTTTGCTCAGATAACTAAACTATGAGGAAGGTGGGGATACAGTTGGACCAATGGCCTGAAGCCAGGAAATGAAAGCCCTCAGGTCTGTCTGTCTCTGTACCCCCATCTCTCATCTCTGCTTTTCTCTTTTTTTCACTCCTTGAGAGCATTTCTCCCCATGAGACTGAAACCACGGCCATAAGCTACCTCAAAATTATATCTTTATAGCTTGATGACCTGTGAGGGGAAAAAAAAAAAAAAAATCCTCATAAATTAGTTAGAAAAATACCAGGAAAAATTTGATTGGTTTTGCTTGGTTTATTTACCGTCCCCTGTGGCTAGGGAAGTGGAGCCCTGGTGGCTCAGTGGTTAAGAGCTCGGCTGCTAACCAAAAGGTTGGCAGTTCAAATCCACCAGTCGCTCCTTGGAAACCCTATGGGGCAGTTCTACTCTGTCCTATAGGGTCACTATGAGTCAGAATCCACTCGAAAACAGGTTTGGTTTTTTGGTGTCTAGGGAAACACTCTGAATAGAACCTCATCCCACCCTTGAACCAGACAATGGAGTTGGGGGAGAATTTGTTTCCTCTCCTATAACAAGAGGAAAAGGAGATGTTAGATTGACAGTAACAACAAAGGTCTACTAGAAGCAGAAACCAGATTAACCATCAGAATAACAGACGAAAGAAACTAACCATCTGTCAAAAATACACCTTAAAATCAGGTCATTTCTGCCTTTATGAGGCTCTCTGCTGAGCCATGAACTAATCGAAGCTAACCCAAGATCTGCAGCTTCACAGAACGACAGATCCTTCCATCTCATACCTCTCCCCATTGCTCTCCCTGGTCCTGCCACATTGACTTTCCTTTGGCTCTTTGTATGTACCAAGCTCATTCTTGTCTTAGCCTATACTAGCTGTTCCTCGGTTTGTAATGATCCCTGCCCTATCCCCCATTATTCAGATCTCATTCAAAAGTCACCTCTACAGAAAGGAAGTCCTTGAACACCTGGTTATTAAAGCAAACCCCCACCAGTTTAATTTCATCTCAAACTTATCACTACTGAAATTTTCTTCTCTCTTTTTCTGTTTTTGCCTTTCTGTCCCTTCCCGTCCCTTCCCTTCCTTTCTCTCCTCTCTTTTCTCTATTCTCATTCCCCTCTTCTCTCCTCTTAACATCTTCTTTTTTTTTCTTTTCACTTCGCTAAAGCCTGAGTTCCGTGGAAGCAGGGAACTTTTCTGTCATCTTACCCACTGTAATATCAGCACGTATAAGAATGTCGAACACACTCTGTAGTATTTAATACATATTTTTGAATAAATAATTCAATGAATGAATCCTAGAGTTAGAAGAGACTACAGCATCTAATTTGAAGATCTGTACATAAATGGTGCTTCAAATATGTTTTTGAATGAAAAAATAACAATCAGGAGAATCCAGGAAATCAACATTATTGGAATGTACTGAGAATATTGCTGAGTTTGAATATGTAATCAAAGCTTCAAATCCTCACACTAAGTTTGAAAGGCAAATGTCCACCTTCCTCATCCAAGTTCTCATTTGCTTGTATAAGCTATGTGGGAGATATTTTAGAAAGGCCAGCTTCTTGCATGGCTATCATTTATTGAGCAGACTTCATGTGCCAGACACCATGTTGATATTTTACATGGATTAGCTCCAGTTCTGAGACTACAGTTGGACCAGGGCCCAAAAGCTTTGAAAAGCAGGAAGGGGATCAGAACCCTTTCCACTACATTGCAGTGCTTTTCTTCAAATGCTCTGGCTGTTCAGGGAGGAGATTTCAGAGTTGTGTTCTTTACTACAGCTTGGATGAAGCCTAATAATTAGTACTTGGCCATAAACCCATTTCATTGTAATCTATGCCTATGATGTGAATGAACAGATAAAGTTTTATTTGAGGTTATTCCTGAGGTTTTTGTCTCTTAGGACAGTGATTTAAAAATATGATCCCCAGACCAACACACCAGCATCCTTTAGAAAAATGTTAGAAATGCATATTCCCAGGCTCTCCCACCAGACCTTCTGAATCAGAAACTCTGGAGGTAAGGCCCAGTAATCTGAGTGTTAACAAACCCTCTGATTGTGATGCCTGCTAATGTTTGAGAACCACTCTATTAGGGAAGCCAAGTAGTTTCAGCTGAAGAGTACCTAAATCTAGTGTGGAATCCTGGAGTCCAATGCTAGAGCATGAGAACTGGGGTACGGTGACCAGTTGTCCTGGCTTGCCTAGGACTGAAAACATTTCCAGGATGTGGGACTTGCAGTTTTAAAACTTGGACAGTCCTGGGCATGCTGGGATGAGTTGGTTACTGTATTAGTTTTCTAACTGCCATAATAAATTATCACATATTTAGTAGCTTAAAAAAACACACTGATCATCTTACGTTTCTATAGGTCAGAAGTCAAACACAACTCTCTGGGCTAAAATCAAAATGTTGGAGGTCTATGTTTCTTTCTGGAGGCTTTAGGGGAGAAGAATTTGCTTGCTGTTTCCACTTTCTAGAAGTTGCCCACATTCTTTGGCTTGTGGCTCTTTTCCTCCATCTTCAAAGTCAGCAACATTGCATATGTCTGGCCATTATTTCATAGTCATATCTCACTCTGACCCCACCCAGGAAAGGTTCTCCAATTTGAATGACCCATGTGATTAGATAGGGCCCACCCAGATAATCCAGGATAATCTCCCCATCTCAAGATCCTGAATCACAGCTGCAAAGTTGCTTTTGCCATGTAAGGTAACATATTCACAGATTCCAGAATTAGGATGTGGATATCTTTGGGGACCATTATTCTACCTACACAGTTACCATAACTGGCCTAGGATGGAGGACATTTGATACTAACACCAGGGAAGACCTGGGCAAAACCAGAATGAGTTGTTCACCCTAATTGGGGTAGAGACAGGTGCGGATTAACCAGTAAGCAAGGTACGCATGGGTTTACATTAAGCAAGGTATGCACAAGCTTACTTGTGTTTACTTACTAATTTGTAGTGCACAATCTTTGATGTGGTGAAATCCATCTGAAATTGTGCACCACAGATTAGTAAGTAAGCACAAGTAAGCCCTTGCATACCTTGCTTATTGGGTAATCTGTCCCCGAGTAGAGAGAAGAATGACACTGCTGTAGTGGAGGCCACATTGTGCGGTGGTGCAGGTGACTCTGGAACCAAGCTCTGGAGCTGAGCAAAGGTCAAAAGGTGGCAGATCAGTCGTCCTGAGTTGCCTATTCTGTGACTATACATCACAAATTCAAACATTTTCATTTTTGTGCTTGTGACATAATCTCTCATTTGTAGACTATTTTTTTTTGTACTTTAGACAAAAGTTTACAGAGCAAATTAGTTTTTCATTAAACTATTAATACACAAATTGTTTGAGGACATTCGTTGCGAACCGCACAACATACCAACACTCTCCCCTTCTCAACCTTGGGTTCCCTGTTACCAGCTTTCTTGTCCCCTCCTACCTTCTCATCCTTGCCTCTGATCTGGTGTGCCCACTTACCTCATTTTTTTTTTTTATGGGCCTGTCTAATCTTTGGCTGAAGGATGAACTTCAGGAGTGACTTCAGTACAGAGTTAAAAGGGTGTCTGGGGTTCACACTCTTGGGTTTTCTACAGTCTCTGTCAGACCACAGTGTCTGGTCTTTTTTTGTGAGTTTGAATTTTGTTCTACATTTTTCTCCAGCTCTGTCTGGGACCCTCTATTGTGATCCCTATCAGAGCAGTTGGTGGTGATAGCTGGGCACCATCTAGTTATGCTGGACTCAGTGTGGTGGAGGCTGTGGTAGTTGTGATCCATTAGTCCTTTGGACTAATCTTTCCCTTGTGTCTTTGGTTTTCTTCATTCTCCCTTGCTCCAGATGGTGTGGGGTCAGTGGAGTATCTTAGACGGCTGCTCACAAGCTTTTAAGACTCCAGACGCTACTCACCAAAGTAGGATGTAGACATTTTCTTTATAAACTATGCTATGGTAATTGAGCTAGACATACACTGAGTGTAGACTTTTTTTGTCATGAGAATAACCACAACAAAATTTTTAAGTTTATTACTAGTTCCTAACCATGGGTAATTCACTGTTGCTTATAAAATGCCACATTAACCGCTACTACCCTTTAGTTATTGAGTTCTGATGGTAGCAAAAAGAAATCACAACTTTAATTGTCTGAATCTGGCTCTGTGTGTGTGATCAGTATGCAGTCACGGCCTGGCTAAGTCCTAAAGAGAGCTGGTGAAGCACATTCCCAGGAATGCAGGCTGTAGTACTAGCTCTTGTGCAGAAGTAATGTTCCATGAATATTTTATTGCATATAGTACATAATAAGGATTTATTTGTCCTGTGTAAATATCTGAATGTGTCTAGTTCCACCACCTCTTCAAATGAAATGTACCAAAACAAAATGCCTTCTCCTATAAATAGCTGGAAATAGATGCATGTAAAGAGTATTGATTATGCAGCTGCATTTGTGTGAATGTAATATAAACATGGATCTATGAAATCAATAAGTATCCCCATTGTTTGTGTTGACCAGGAGCCTGGGAACAGAGGTTGAATAAGCCTTTTGCCCATGTGAGGTTGTAGATGTTTATTCTAGTTTACATTATGGCACAGTTGCCTCTCTGTAAGGGAAAGAACATGGGCTTTGGAATCAAGACAGACGTGAAGGGTTCAAATCCTAGAGCCACCTCTTATTAACAGTGTGACCTAAGGATATGTATCTCTCTGAGCCTTATTTTTTCATCTTTACATAATAATACTCTGTATTTGTTATGAAGATTAAATCATAATATCTATTAAGTGTCTTGACATAGTTGACACACATAAATGGCAGTTATTAACATTCTTGGTTCACTTTTCAAAGATAGTGCCAATAATAATGATGAGTTTGTTGAGGTGCTATAGCACAGTAGTAGCTATTTTCACTCCTTAAAAGGCCATTCATTCAACAAACTTTCTTTTCTGTGTCAGGCTGAAGCTGAGGGTATAAAAATTAAAAAATGAATAATCCTCGTTCTCCAGGAACTCCCAGACTTCCTGGAGAGATGACACTTGGCTTGAACTGTAGGAATTGGTTAGTAAAATTGGAGAAGCAGAGTGCTTGCCACATGAGTTGAGCAGCATGAGTTGAGCCAAAACACAGAGATGAGAAGCAGCCTGATCTGTGTTGGGAATTCCATGCAGTTTAGTATCGCTGCAGTATATTAGGAAGGAAGTGATCAGAGTTTAGGCTGATGACATCAGCTGGAGCATGAAAGACCTATATCATCGCAGGAATCTTGGACGTTATCTGTGCATGATGGAGATCCATTGATGGTTTTTACGTAGGAGTGATGTAATCTAACTAACATTTCTAAAATATCAACACCCCAGCCAGTGTATGGAAGATGGATTAAAGGACAGCAAGTATGAAAGTAGGGAGAGCAGTTAGAAGGCTCTACCAGTCATGGTATCTGCATGAAATAGAAACTAAGGTGTCTCAGGAGACTTAATTTAAAGAACTACTTACAGATGTGAGTGTGAGCAGGGCTAAGGGAACCACTGTTCCAGCACCCAGAGGCTAGCAACAGTGGGATTAGTATCATCCCCAGGCTGGAAGCGTTCAGGGAAGGAAATAGTAAGAGCTGGGTTCATGGAGAAAGAGCAACCTGATAGAAGCTGTGGCCTCTCTTAGCCAGCTTCTCCAGAAGCAGACTCTGAGAGAAGGATTCATGCACAAGGGATTTATCAAGGAAGTGCTCCTAGGAGAAACTGGTCAGGGCATAGGGCAAGCAGGAATGGGAAAGAAGCCATGCATGGGTACCATTTCATCAATGGGAAAGAAGCCATGCACTGGTGCCATTTCATCAACAAAGATGAAGCAAGGTGCTGTGTAACGAGCTAGGAATAAATAGGAGTCGGAAGGCCTGGTACCAGGTCTTCTGCCTCTCAAGTCACTCAAACTCTTGTGCTTTCACTTTGATAAGCTATAAAATGGGGAAAGTACAACCTTACAGAGCCATGTGAAAAGACATAAGGTATATAGATTTTGTAAGGTGGTATGCCAGTGTAAGGTGGTATTATGTTAGGAATATTGTAAATTCTTTCACCTGACTGCCCTGGGGAATGTGAGTTCAAAACTGGGGTTACACATGGAGACAAGTCTTAGGTCTTCTGGGCCCCATGTTTGTGCTCTGGACTTGATGTCAGGCATCTTTGAATTAGTTCTTGGACCCTAATGGCTGTATTTTCATGAAAAGGAAAGATCCTGCTGAATAAATTTTTAATTTTTTTTAGATAAGAATAATTAGGAAAAAATTTTTAAGAGATTTTCATCTTGGATATGACACCTAAATGCTGCCAAATAGATACAAATTACTATGGTTGTTATATATTTAAAAGGCAAATGTATCTGATACTGAGTTATTATCACAGTAGGGGCTCTTTTGGCCAACCATATTACCGTTACCTATTATTATCATCATTACTGCCATTTAATATTTCCTTAATTTTTTCTAGAAACATCTAGGCTATAGATTTTTACTAAATGTTAGCATCTATGACAATATGAGATAGTTTGCTAAAACTTTTTAGTGTGGAAGACTCTCATTGTGTCTGGATGTGAGGAGAAAGACAGAGTAGCCAAGGAAGGTGTCTTAGCATCTGACTCCATTATGATCCACTCACCAAGTCACTTCCTCCAGTGGCAGCAGGAAATATGGTAACCTTGGCAACACTGGTGGCCCATCCCATCCTCTTTTAATTGAAATGGCTGTTGCTAGGATACAGCCTAAAGCAAAAAGGAGGGAAAAGAAGAGGAGCATGAGAATGAGAGAAAGAGAATGGGAGGGGGAAAGAAGATGAAAAAGAATAAGGAAATAAGGGAGAGAATGAGAGTGAGATAGTAACAGAAAAAAAAATTAGGTGATATTTGAAAGGCAGACTTCTAGACATGAAGAAGACTATTGATTTATCAAAATTAGAGAGCATGACACAAGGGCAAAACTGGAACGTTAGTTCCTGGCTCACTAAAAATCAATAATTCATACTTCATTTTGACTTTGAGTTTTCTCAAGTAAGCTACTTATCCTTAATGTGGGTGTTTTTCTATTGCTTTGTAAGGAAAATGTTTATTAGCTCTCTTTCCCTTACTTTTAATCAACCACCCCTCCCCCATCAGTGTTCTTTCTTCTCATGCCTCACTGTTCCACTGTAACCTGATAATGAAATATCTGCAGAGAGTAGCATTATATTAAAATGCAGTGAATGTTCTTCTGTCAGGAGGGCATGGGCTAAGTTTCTCTGGTGTCTGGGGGAATCCATGACCCTATCATCCATGCTTCTGCCCTCACAGTCTCCTTTCTGTTCATGCATATGCTTGGAGAGTGAGTGGAGACAAACAGTTTCAGCAGCTGGCATCCTCTGAGTTCAGGGGAAAGGTTAGGATTGCTCTGGGTGATTGTAGCTTTCTGCAGCAGGGGAGTCACATTATGCAAGATTTACAAATGAGGAGAACTAGCAGCTCTGCTGAATGGTTCCTCTCTATTGTGATGTGGAAGAGTTACCCTGGCCATGTCTCCCATTTCCAGAAAATGATATCTAGGTTACCCAAGACTGAGCTGTAATTCTGTGGCTTTAACATTGTGGGCATTTGCTACAATCTATGAGATTCTGTGTGCTTTGTCCTCTATGATACTTCAGCACTTAGAAGAGTGCCAGCCTAGGATAAATGCCCAGTAAATGCTGATGAATGAATGAAAAAATATCACTTCAACTTTCTGGGCCACAGTGGCCTCACTGTCCCCAGTCTTTCTTTAGATGGTATCACAGCCCTGACCTCTAGAGGTAGAGCACCCAGGCCTCAACTAATTAGCCCAGGGTCTACACTCTGGACCCTCTGATTAGTTCAAGGGTGGGACCATGACAAAGTCGAAGCTAGTGAGATACAATGAGAATTTTTCTTTGCATTCTCAGTAAGGAACTCTCACTGTTTTCCCATCAAATGTGAATGAGAGAGGATGTAGTG
Organism: Trichechus manatus latirostris; assembly: GCF_000243295.1. Lineage (NCBI taxonomy): Eukaryota > Metazoa > Chordata > Mammalia > Sirenia > Trichechidae > Trichechus > Trichechus manatus. The sequence goes on along the minus strand of NW_004443962.1, from coordinate 18,360,177 downwards.
TCTGGTTCTGCTACAGCCATTTGTGAACACAGTGGCCTGAGACACAAGCTAATCCTACAGAGGCAAACAGTCAACATTCTGCCTGAAAGATTGCTTCACAGTGCTACTTTCTAAGTTTCCTAGCACTGTTGTAACAGAAATCCTACAAATGGGTGGCTTTAAAGAATAAAAATTTATTTTTTCACAGTTCTGGAGGCTACAAGTCCAAATCAGAGTCTTGGCCGTCAATCCCTCACTTGTCAGTAGCCCAGGGTGTTCTTGTTTCCTTAGCAGTCCTTACATGGCAATTGTCCTCACATGTGTGTGTTATCTCTGTGTCTAATCTGCTCTTTTTATAGCTCAAAAGTGATTACATTTAAAACTAAAAATACTCAGGTCTGATCTAATTAACATAGAAAAGAAAACCTTATTTCCAAACAGGATTATATCCATGGGTATAGGGATTAGGATTCCAACATGTTTTGGGGGGATACAATTTAATACATAACAGCTCCCAACGCAGCAAACTCTGGAGATGTCAATGCGATGCATCATCATCTGTACTCTATACCTTACTGGAGCCACAAGTACAGAGATGCTGAGATGCCCTTTTCCCAAAACAGTGTCTCACATTTTTACCTGGATATTAAATCAGCATTGCTTGTGTCTTTCTCTTCTGCCAAGTTTCTAATAAATAAATAAATATTCTTTAAAAAGCTAGAAATAGAAATGCCATATGATCCAACAATCCCACTCCTAGGATTATATCCTAGAGAAATAAGAGCCGTCACATGAATAGACATATGCACACCCATGTTCATTGCAGCATTGTTCACAACAGCAAAAAGATGGAAACAACCCAGATGTCTATCAACAGATGAGTGGATAAACAAACAATGGTACAAACACACAATGGAATACTATGCGATGATAAAGAACAATGATGAATCTGTGAAGCATCTCACAACATGGATGAATCTGGAGGGCTTTATGCTGAGTGAAATAAATCAATCACAAAAGGACAAATATTGTATGAGACTACTACGATAAATATTCATGAAAAGGTTTACACACAAAAAGAAGCAATCTTTGATGGTTACAAGGGAGGGGAGAGGTGGGGATGGAAAAATACTAAATAGACATTAGATAAGTGGTAACTCTGGTGAAAGGCAAGACAGTACGCAGTACTGGGGAAGCCAGCACAACTAGTCCAAGGCAAGGTCATGGAAGCTCCATAGACACATCCAAAATCTCTGAGGGAACAAATTACTGGGCTGAGGGCTGTGGGGACCATGGGTCTTGGGGAACATCTAGCTCAATTGGCATAACTTGGTTTATAAAAAAAAATGTTCTACATTCTACTTTGCTGAGTAGCATCTGGGGCCTTAAAAGCTTGTGAGCGACCATCTAAAATACGCTATCGGTCTCCCTGGTCTGGTATAAGAGAGAATGAAGAAAACGAAAAATACAAGGGAAAGATTAGTCCAAAGGACTAATTCACCACAACTACCACAGCCTCCACCAGACTGAGTCCAGCACAATTAGATGGTGTCCAGCTACCAACACTGACTGCTCTGACAGAGATCACAATAGAGGGTCCTGGACAGAGCTAGAGAAAAATGTAAAACAAAATTCTAACTCACAGACACAAAAAAGACCAGCTTACTGGTCTGACAGAGACTGGAGAAACCCTGAGAGTATGATCCCTGGATACACTTTTAGCTCACTAATGAAGTCACTCCTGAGGCTCACCCTTCAGCCAAAGATTAGACAGTTCCATAAAACAAAATGAGACTAAAGGGGCACACCAGCCTAGGGGTGAGGATGGGAAGGCAGGAGGGAACAGGAAAGTTGGTAATAGGGAACACAAGGTCAAGAAGGCGAGAGTATTGACATGTTGTGGGGTTGGCAACCAATGTCACAAAACAATATGTGTACTAATTGTTTAATAAGAAGCTAGTTTGTTCTGTAAACCTTTATCTAAAGTACTATAATAAATAAATAAAAATAACTGTTCACTTCTATTTGTAGCTCCTTTCTGTGTTTCCTTGGTCTCTAGTGCTTGGGGTTCAGCTGAGGGACAGTTAGAATCTCCTCTCTACTCCCCCCTCCACATTTCCTCCTGAATCCTTTGAATTTTCTCGCAAACTTCCTCCTCAAATTCTCTTCCATCAATGTAAATAAACTTAAATTCACCAAGAATCTTCGCACCCACCAAATTATTGTAGTCCTTCATATATGTCTGAACTTCAGGTAGGGCTCAGCCAGTACCTACTTCTACAGCCAAAATGAAAGAAACTCTAGAAGACTCATTCATTGCAAACATTCTATAGCTTTGACTCTAATATATGCCTTGTACAATCATCCTAAAATTCATTAATTTAACAAATACTGTTTATGCCCCTGTTATTTGCCAAGCACTGACCTAAAGACTGGTCACTGACTTCCTAGGGCTTACAATCTAGCAGGAGTGGGGTGTAGATAAATAATACACAGATAAACAAGATTTCAAGTCATTATATATGCTGTGCTATAAAGAAAATAAGCCAGGGTGATGTGACAGATATGACTGGTATCTTAGGTAGGGTGGTCAAGGAAGTCTTCTAAGAGTAACTGACAACTGAACCAAGATCTAAGTAATGAGAAGCAGCAGATCATATGAAGAGATAGGGGGAAAAACTTCAACAACTCAACAACAAAAGGTCAAACAACCCAATTAAAAAATGGGCAAGGGGCATGAACAGACACTTCACCATGGAGGACATTCAAGCAGCCAACAAATACATGAAAAGATGCCTGTGATCATTAGACATTAGGGAGATGCAAATCAAAACTACAATGAGATACCATCTCACTCTGGTTAAAATGGCACTGATAAATAAAACAAACCAAAAAGCAGAAAACAAAAAATGCTGGCAAGGATGTGGGGAGACTAGAACCCTTATCCACTGCTGGTGGGATTGTAAAATGATACAACCAGTATGGAAAATGGTAGGGCGCTTCCTCAAAGAAACTAGAAATAAAACTACCTTATGGGCCAGCTATCTCACTTCTAGATATATACTCTAGAGATCTAATACTAAAGACATAATCAGACTTATACACACTTACATTCATTGCAGTACTATTCACAATAGCAAAAAGATGGAAACAACCTAAGTGCCCATCAATGGATGAATGGATAAACAAATTTGCTGCATACATACAATGGAATACTATGCTGCCTTAAAGAATAACGATGAGTTTTCAAAATATATTATAACATGAATGAATCTGGAGGACATTATGCTGAGTGAAATAAGTTAATCACAAAAGAACAAATATTGTATGAGCTCTCTATTATAAAGAGACAAGAATAGGTATACATAGTGAAACCAATGATCACTGTAGTTACCAGGGATAGGCGTGTATGTGTGTAGGGGAAAATCACTCTCTAGATAGTAGACCTTGTTATTTCTGGTGATGGGAAATATAAAACCAAATGTGGGTGAAGTGTGCACAGCTTGACCAAGGTAAATGATGTCACTAAAAAGTACACAAGAAAAAGAACATTTTTGGTAAATGCTATGATATATACAACTAAAAAATAGGAGTGTGGTTACATGTGTATGCGTGTATGCATACAAGTGTAGAGGTATGTATATGTGTGTATATATGTAAGCATATATAGATGTATCCATGTACAGGTGTATATATATGTAAGTGTATGCATCCATATATATTCATGTAAACAATAAAGCACATAAAGGGCACAAACATGGATACTTTTTAGACTTACCCAAACATTTTGCGTGATTGGTTTACGGGGTCTGAAGGCTTAGGACCATAGTCTTGTGGGACAACTGGATCAATTGGCATATTGTAAAGTTTATGTTCTACATCTTAGTTTGGTAGGTAGCGTCTGGGACCTTAAAAGCTTGTGAGTGGCCATCTAAGATACAACTATTGGTTTCTATGTGTCCAGAGTAAAAGAAAGAAGGAAACCAAAAACTAGAAGAAACTAGCCTATGGGACTAATAGTCTACACGAACCACAGTCTCATCTACCCTGAAACCAGAAGAACTAGATGGTGCTTGGCTACAAATTCCAACTATTCTGATCAGGAATGCAACAGATGGATCCTGATAGAATGGGAGCCAAACATGGAACAGAACTCTAATTCTTAAGAAAGTGTAGACTTACTGGACCAGTTGAGACTGGAGGACTCCCTGAGACTATTGCCCTCAGATGCTATTTAAACCTTGAACCAAAACTATTCCATGAGATCATCTTTTAACTAAATCACAGACTGGCTCAAAAAATAGACAATGTCATCCATGAGTACTGTGCTCCTTTAAAAAATCATCTATACGAGACCAAACGGTCAACATTTACTCAAAAGCAGATTACTGGAAACAGAACAATCAGAACAGAAATCATAAGAAAACTGACACACGGTAAAAATGTAACCAGATGTCACTGAACAAATCATGTAGAAATTGTTAAATGGGAACTTAATTCACTGTGTAAACTTTCACCAAAAAAACAATAAAATATTTTAATTAAAAAGAGAGAGAAACGGGGAAGTTGTTCTAGGCAGAGGAAATAAAGGTTGAAAACCCTAAAGTAGTAATGAGCTTTGGTTTCAGAAAAAAAATTTTTTTAAAAAGACCAATCCGACTGTAGCAAGGGAAGAAGAAGGCTAAGAAAGGACCAAATCACACAGGGTCTGGAAGACCACAAGGAGGAGCTTGCAAATCAAGCAAAGCAAGGGAGGGATATGATCTGATAACTATTTTTAAAATAATCACTCTGGTGCTATGTAGAGAATTGATTGTAGGGGGCAAGGGTAGAAGCAAAGTGACCAGGCAAGAAGCTATTGCAGCAGTATAGGTGCAGGGTTATGGTCACTTGAATTAGGGTGGGGGAGTAGAGTTAGAGAGAAGTTAATGGATTAGATAAGGGCAATGTATAAAGGGAAAAGAGTCAAGGATAATAACCAGGTTTTGGACTTGAAAAACTGGGTGGATGAGGGTATCATTATGGAAACATAATATTTGGGGGATCAAGAGTGTCATTTGGATATATTATGTTTCTGTAGGTGGTTGAGCACATTAGGTTGTAACAGGGGAGTCAGCACTGAAGGTGTAATTTGATTACTTGGGCTACAGATGCTGTTTAAATTATAGGACTGGAAAAGCTCACCTATGGGAGTGTAGTTAGAAAAGTCAGAGAACCAAAGAATTCCCACATTTAGAGGAGGTCAAGTAGAGGAGGAGACACTAGCAAACAAGAATCTGATAAGGAAAATATATAAAGTTACAGGAAAACAAGGAGGGTATGGTATCGAACAATCAGAAAAGGAAACAGTAAACTCTACTGAATATTACTGAGAGGGCAAGTTGGATGTGTACAGAGATGTAACCACTGGATTTGACAAAACTGATGACCTTAGCAAGAGAAGGTTCAAAGGAATTGAGGACTGGAAGTAAGACTGGATTAAGTTGATAATACATAGTTAGCAATAAAGAGAGATGGCAAGAAAGGGCAATTATTTCAAGAAGTTTGGCTATAGGAGATAGAAAAGCAAAGATGTAGTATTTGGAAGGGGATTTTGATTCATGAGAAGGTTTCCCCCACCCCGCCACCTCCAAAGATGGGAAATACTACAGCATTTTTCAATGCAAAATTGAATGATCTAGCATGAGACTTCCAATGGCTATCCCAGATTTGAAGGATTTGAATGCACAAAAATCGATAGGTGGAAACCTCTCTAGGGCTTTAAGATCCCAGTAGCAACAGTGTGTTCCAGTAGATGTTTATATCTTGGTTGTCACTGCCTAACTCTTACAATTCTGAATTATTAAGAGATCGACCCTGAATCAGGTTTTCCTGATCCAGCTGCTAATCCAACATTAGTTTTAATCGCTAAATCAAAATAGAAAGAGCTTTCCTGGGCAATTGTAAACCAAAAACAGAGAAATTAAATCTAGCCTAATATTATTGTTCTAAGAAAAAAAAAAATCAGATAGACAAACAACAATAACAACAAAAACAATCACTAACCAAGCAATCATCTTCACTTTATCCCTCTATTTCCCATTATTTTGGGATAAAAATAGTTTACGCTTTTTATTTAGGGACTTGGCAATTCCAGGTACTTTTGGGAATGAAGAAAGTGGTCTGGGGCTAGGAGTTGGTATTATACCTATAACAGGATATAGACTTGGTTTTAATATTTTTTGAAAATGAAAAAATAAAATCTCCTGTTTAAAAATTTTCCAGTAATTTTTTTTTTCCTTCTATGGTAGAAATGGGATTAACTTTGAGACAGACTATCCCTTTCTTCTGGAAAGAGCCAGTTAGCATGCCTTTTTGTTTATGCAAATGTGAAGCATCTTGTGCATCTGGGGAAGACCTGAATGCAGATGCTTTAGGTGGAGATGTTAAGAGTCATGTCGAGTAATGTAATCTGAGAGCATCTTTTAGAAAAACACACCTCTGCATAAAAAAACACTTCCATTAGAGAAATGCTCTGTAACTGGTTTTCTAAGCATGAATTTAGACTTTTCCTATCTTGTTCTCAGGAACCCTGGTGGCGCAGTGTTTAAGAGCTCAGCTGCTAACCAAAAAGTCAGTGGTTTGAATCCACCAGCTGCTCCTTGGAAACCCTATGGGGGCAGTTCTACGGAATGGGCTCAACAACAACAGGTATCTGGTATGCTTGTGCTCATGAGGAACCTGTACATAGACCACGAGGCAGTTGTTCGAATAGAGCAAGGGAATACTGTGTCATTTAAAGTCAAGAAAAGTGTACATCAGGGTTGTATCCTTTCACCATACTTACTCAATCTGTATGCTGAGCAAATAACCCGAGAATCAGACTATATGAAGAAGAACACTGCATCAGGATTAGAGGAAGACTCATTAACAAACTTTGATACGCAGATGACACTACCTTACTTGCTGAAAGTGAAGAGGGCAGGAAGCACTTACTGGTGAAGATCAAAGACTACATACAGCCTTCAGTATGGATTACACCTCAACATAAAGAAAACAAAAATCCTCACAACTGGATCAATAAGCAACATCATGATAAATGGAGAAAAGATTGAAGTTGTCAAGGATTTCATTTTACTTGGATCCACAATCAATGCCCATGGAAGCAGCAGTCAGGAGATCAAAGGACATATTACATTGAGCAAATCTGCTGCAAAAGACTTTTTTTTTAAGTATTTAAAAGCAAAAATGTCACTTTGAGGACTAGGGTACACCTGACCCAAGCCATGGTATTTTCAGTGGCCTCGTGTAAAAGCTGGACAATGAATAAGGAAGACCGAAGAAGAATTGATGCCTTTGAAGTGTGGTGTTGGTGAAGAATATTGAATATACCATGGACTGCCAGAAGAGTGAACAAATTTGTCATGGAAGAAGTACAGCCAGAATGCTCCTTGGAAGGACAGCAAGACTTTGTCTCACATACTTTGAACATGTTATCAGGAGGGACCAGTCCCTGGAGAAGGACATCATGCTTGGTAAAGGAGAGGGCATTGAAAAAGAGGAAGACTCTCAGTGAGATGGATTGACACAGTGGCTGCAACAATGGAGTCAAACGATTGTGAGGATGGCACAGGACTGGGCAGTGTTTCGTTCTGTTGTATTAGTCACTATGAGTTGGAACTGACTCGATGGCACCTAACGGCAACAACATTCGTATTCATTATTACATGTTCTCGTGGAATTCTATGTGCTGTTCTTTGGGCAGTTGCTTGGAAGATCAGGAGGAAAAGAGGAATATATTAGCTTGAATATCACGTCACTCCAGAGAAAACACTGTGAAAATGAACTTGACTCTGCTTGGCACATAAAACCTGGACTATATTATTGCAATTTGATATGATTTTATCTAAGACTAAATGACCCAGATAAGATACATGTTGTCAGATTATTGAGATTTTTTTTTTTTCTTTTGGGGGCTATGGAGTTAGATACTATCCCTAGGGTTAGAAAAGTATTTTCCCTGAAAGAAATGGGTATATACGTCTTCAGTCATCCTGGGGAAAAGGTAATCAGGAGCTAGAATAGGATTTGGGGAGGAGAATTTGGAATTGTGTGTTGGATCAATTATCTCCTATTTCTGAGAGATGGAATACCTTGGAGAGGTGGTCAACTGAGCCATGTTACATAGCAATTAGCTAGAAGTTAGATGAAATGGACCTTGAGGTCAGGTTTGGGTATATGAACTGTAAGAGTAGCCACTGCAGAAAGAGCACCCTGTTTTCATTATTCCCAGGCCTCAGGTCTTGTTAAAAATTACAGCCAGTCTCAGCTGTGCTAAAGAAAAAAGGATGATGGGGCAGGGCTAGAAGGTAGATACCATTCATTTATTTATCTAATAATATTTATTGAGTAGCTACTATGTTCCAGGCATACTTCTGTGCATTGAAAATGAGCAAAATTGCCAAATTCCCTATCACCACCTTATATATTATTTATTTTTTTACTCATTCATTCATTAATTTTATTGGATTTCTCCCTTTATTATATTGCAAGCTCAATGAGATAGGTACTTTGAAAAATAATAAAATAAAGGAGGGTAAGGGACAGAGGCTTAACTGGGGTGGGGGGGCAGGTAGGGCCCTGGGTGCCACTTGAGGCGTGGCGCCAGTTAGCTGTTTCTATTGGCCACAGAAGTTTCCATCGCTAGCTGTGAGAGATCATTCAGCAATATAACACTAATTTCCCTAGGCACTATTTTTCATAGCTGGGCCTCTGGTAAAGGGCTAGAGAGTGATTGGGGGATGTGTGGTCTCTTTGAAAATGTGACTGTTAAGCAAAGATCTGAAGGAAGTGAGGGAGCAAGTATGTGGATTTCTGATGGAGAGCATTCTAGGAGGAGCCAGCAACAATTGCTAAGGCCCTGAAGTAAGGCCATGGTTCCTGTGTTTGAGGAACAGTAAAGAAGCCAACAGGACGTGAGGTTAGTAAGAAACCTGTAGGCCATGACAAGGACTTTGGGTTTTCTCTGAATTAGATGGGAAGCTCTCAGAGTGCTTTCAGCAGGAGTGACATAATTCAACTTACATTTTAAAAGGATCATTCTGGCTGCAGAGTGGAAAGTAGACTGCAGGGGATAAGGGCAACATTGGTAGACCAGTTGGTTGGTTTTTGCAATAGTCTACATGAGAGACTGATTGGCTTTAGGACAACTTTTTTCATTCTGAGTCCACACTTAGTTCATCTCCCAAGTCCTCTAACCTGGCTCACCACTTTATGTTAGCACACTTCAGGTCTGTTCCCCTCAGACGTAAACTCTACACACAATAGATGCTCAATACAGTTTTGATAAAATGAATATAAATATACCTGGTTATGGGAAAAGTGAATGTAAATCATAGATATGTATTAAAACATTGAGATAGGTCATCTTAAATTAAGCTAACTTCATTTGCTAAAGCAGACAGGTCCTTTGCAGGGGAGAGATTTGTAGACAGAGCATATCAGAGGAAGAAAGGCTTTAGAGTAACAGGTGAATATCTTCCAGAAAACAGTTGTATTATAAGATATTCTTTATTACTTAAATCCTTCTCACTACAGCATGGAATAGACATCCATTGGGGGGTCACACCTCTTGAAGCTTCCATATTGTTTGGATTTGTGCAACAGGCATAAGGAAATAGCAAGTGCAATAGAACAGATTACTGCACTATGCATAATTGAGATAAATAGTGTGTACAACAGGCTCAATTTTGAGAGATATACCTAGATAGACTGTAAGCTCCCTACGGAACATCTATCAGCTATGCTACCAGGTGGCAGAATAACAACTACCATTTACTGAGCACTTACAGCACAGACCAGGTACTTAATATCTATTCTCCTTAGATTAACTCTGTAAAAAATTCCCCCATTTTAAAAGGAAGCTGAGACTGAAAGATGTTAAGTAGCTTTCGGCAGTTCAGACTCATCTAGGGGTGCCTTGGAAGCGAGATCTGGCAATCCGCTTCTGAAAGGTCACAGCCTTGAAAATCCTATGGAGCAGTTCTACTCTACACACATGGGGTCACCATGAGTTGGAATCGACTCAACAGCAACTAACAACACCTACATAGTTACTTAGCAGTGAAGGCAGCATTCAATACCCTGTTACTCTAGCTCCTCAGCCTATATGCTTCCCCTCTACCATATTGCCTCACACTTCAACAACAAGGACATAGATAGGCCTTGTAATAAAGAAAAGACAATAAGATTAAAAGAGATTCCATATAAGAACCTTGAGAGAAACACTGCTCAACCACCTCTGTCTAAGGATTCGAGAATTCTTAATGAGCGGGATATGGGTAGTGGGCACATATTGTAATTGCACCTGATATTTGTAATTGACATTTATACATAAGTCAACAGTCAGTAAACTATAGTTTATTCCACAATGTGGGACATTTCTTTATAACTTCTTTGTTGTCCTTTCTAGATTCTTGGGTTAGAAAAACCCCTTCAGGGAAAAGGAAAAGTGTTTATATTCATGGCACTACTATCCTGGTTTCTTATATGGATCAGCTGACTAAACATCTGTTTATTTGCTTGAGATACCCTTGATTGGTGGGTTAAAGTTGGGATGGGCACTGACTGTGCAGAATAGTGTTTCTCAAAGTATGATGCTTGGACCGCTCACATCAGCATCACCTAGGGAGTTGGCTAAAGATGCATAGTTCTGGATCTCATTTCAGACCTATTAGATTAGAATTCTTGTAGATGGGCCCAGGAATCTGAATATTAAACAAACTCTTCAGATGATTCTTATCAGTATGTTCTCCTAAATGTTTAACAACTAACTCTTGGAATGTGCAAGGTGGGCAATGGGGGTAAAAAAACCCGATTTATAGTATTTGCCAATTTCTCCTCCATTCCAAAAAAAGAAATTAGAATTAGAAAAAAAAAAAATCTGATGCCAATATAAGGGTTTGCTCACTATATTATTTTTATATTTTATTAAGGACTATTTACGCTGCTCTGTAGTTCAAGCTTGCAACTGACATTTATATTTAGCCAGCTCTACTTTCAGCTTGCCTCCTTTCTCCATCCTTAGCAAACAGATAAATCTGTTTAATAGCTGCTGCCAGTCACACAGGTCCTCCTTTCCTTTCTTCTCACCTTCTCCCTCCAGCCAATCCATCTCTTCCGAGTGTATCTATCTCTTCCCCCCACAGCCCGCTCTATGTTGTATTTGTAGCTTTGTTTTTAACGTGGCTAACAAAGCTGGGATTTCCAGGGCTACTTTCCAACCTTCCCTTCCTAAGATGACGTTTACAAAAAAGGAAGCCACAAGAAGGCAGGAAAATGCACAGAACTAAGACCAGGAGAGAGGCTGCTGCTTTAGACTCAGAGCTCATTAGCTCTTATATCAGTTTCCTAGGGCGGCTGTAACAAAATACCGCAAACTGGGTGGCTTGTAAGAACAGAAACTTATTGCCTGACAGTTCTGGAAACTAGAAGTGCAAGTCAACATGTGGGCTGGACCATGCTCCCTCCAAAGTCACTAGGGGTGGATCCTTTCTTGTCTCTCCAGCTTCTGGTCATCCTAGGCATTCCTTGGCTTGTAGATGCATCTTCACATGACTGCTCTTCCTCTGTCTGTCTCTGGGTCTCTTCTCCCCTTTTAAAAGACACCACTTAGACAGGATGAAGACCCACCATACTTCAGGAGGACCTCATGTTAACTGACAACAGCTTCTAAGGCCCTAATTCCAAACAAGATCATGTTCATAGGTACCAGGGGTTAGGACTTAAACATATCTTTTTGGGGGACACAATTCAATCCATTACAACTCTGATTTCCTCACTCCAGAAAGAAGTGACAGAGAATGACTAAGAATTCCTCACCCCCACCACAGAGTCAAACACATTGCTTCCCATTGACCTGAGGTTGTCCTCAGAGCTCAGGGGCTGTCCTATCATCCCCCTCATCACCCTGTCACCTGATAATGCATCCTTGTCGCATTCTTTGAAACAAAGCTTGTAATGTTTGTTCTTCTCAGCACCTGGCATCTGACTCCTGAGCAATGAGCTCAGAAAGATGATCCTGAAGTTTCTTTCTTCTGTTATAGGATCGTCATTTTACATCAGTGCCCTTTTTGTTTCCCAGTAGACCATGAGCTTGATGGCTACAGAGCCCAGTGGCACAAGGAGTTTAAGGATTTGAGTTGTGTGTCCTGGCTCCATCCTGCTGTGGAACCTCAGTCAGGAAACTTAACAGTTCAGCCTTCAATTACTAATTGTGAAAGACCAATAGTACCACAAAAAAAGCTCCCTCTCCCTGCACATACACTTATGCCATTGGGTATGTTTAATGGATAAATAGGGATAGAACTTTTGTCAGCTCTGTGTTAATCCTTTGGTTGACTTGAGAACAATGCTGGACGTTAAAGCACACCATGTAAAGGTTTAAAGTTTCCGAGCACTTTTAACTTGCACCTGGTCTTTTCAGTGTGAGGTGGTGCCATACTGAAACCAACCCACACAGCTGAGAAGCCATGCTGTATCTAAAGACTTCTAGAAAAGCAGATTATAAAATCTTCCCTAGTCAACTGTCTGGCAGTTGGAAAATTGTTTTATTTGAAACAAATCCTTTAAGTAATCCCTTTTCACCTATTTTTTCTTGGTTTGCCCTCACAATAAAATGAAGGACAGTTGGTTGTGATTTCTGGTATAAGTCTCCATCACAAGCCCAGAGACCATTATTAAGTTATCTCTTGGCCTTTTTCCATGCCCCAAGCATGCACTAAGTGCTGTGTGCTGAGGGAATACTCAGATGAATAAAGTACAAACTCTCCCTACGGAATAACAATATAGGGAGCTAAAAAGTTAAA
>NW_004443962.1:18343953-18346790 GCF_000243295.1 Trichechus manatus latirostris | reverse complement strand
AACAATTTAGTGGCTGTTTGGAAATCTAATACACATAGATGGAAAGAAAAATAATGTTTTTATTTCATTGTTAAGTGATCACGCTTACTTACCAATGGGATATATGTTCCTGGTGGACATCGTACAGCTTTGAAATCCTTGGATTCAGACTGGACATGGGCGTCCTCATTTCCTATTTCACATTGATTTTCACATGGTACTTGCTCTTCATGACCCAGTTTTGCAAAGCTATGATATCATCAAAAGGAATGTAGCATAATCTAATGAATGGTAAACAGTGAACTCTCTCAGTCTGGTAGCTGGTAGTTTGCACAGTGTCTGAAAGATGTCAAATATCTCAGTGTTTCCCTCAGAAATTTAAAATATCCTTCAGTGTTGATATTGATGCTATTTTGCTCATCATCACACAGCTGTGGAACTGTGTGCATAACCAACCAGTTGCCATGGAGTCAATTCTAAGTCATGGTGACCCCATGTGTGTCAGGGAAGAACTGTGCTCCATGGAGTTTTTAATAGCTATAACCTTTTTGAGGTAGATCACCAGGCCTTTCCTTCAAGGCATCTCTGGGTAGATTCGAATCCCTAACCTATTGGTTGGTAGCAGAAAGCTTAAATATTTGCACCACCCAGACAGTCCACAACCAATGCCAAATAAACCAACAAATGAAAGAACATTCACTCACATAGTAATCCTCTTGCATAACGGTCAGCTTGACCTATTTTAAGACTGCAGAAGTTTAACCTTATGCAGTTATCCTCTTGTACTACTCCTCCGCAGATCAGACCACCTGGCCCACTCATTCAGCTTTTCAGAGTACAAATTACTGCACCACGGTGTGAGATAACCCTCTGGTAAAAACAGTATGCTGTTGTTATGTGTTGTTGGGTTGATTTTGACTCACTGCACACAACTAGTTAAATTAAAAGTCCATATCTTTAATTTTTAATCCAGAGTGTCATGGCTTAATCCAGAACCTCTCCCTTCTTCCTCTCTTGCTCTCTCCCTTTCCCCTCTCTCTCCTCGTTTTCTTTCTCTCTTTGCTTTTGTTTCATTTATTCACTCATTTATTCCACCAATTATATCAAACACCTGTTAAGTGTCAGGCACTGTGCACAGCTCTGGGATCGTGCACTGACTGAGCAAGACAGACTGGTCCCTGTCACAGGAACTCAAGTCCATTGAGTGATCTATTCATCCACTCATTCAGACAATGAATATTCATGTAGTACTCACTGTTCCAGATGCTGGGGTCCTAGTGCCGAGTCCCTGGTAAATTGTCCTTGGTAGGCTTCAGGTATAGGCCCTGACTTCTATTTGAAACTCATCTTTTTATCCCCCAAACCTGATCTTTTTGGCTGCTCTCTCTGGGATTTGCAGGGGTGGCGCAAATGCTTTGCACTAGACTACTAACCTAAAGGTTGGCAATTCAAACCCACCCAGCAGTGCTATGTAAGAAAGTCCTGGTGATCTGTTTCTGTAAAGATTACAGCCAAGAAAACCCTATGAAGCAGTTCTACTCTGTAGCACTTGGGGTTGCCATGAGTCAGAATCGACACGATGGCTTTGGGTTTTTTAGTTTTTGTTTTATATTTTCTATGTTTTTTAACCTCAGGTCTACTTCCTAGGAGTCCAACTCTCTCAGTGGAATTCTTTGTCTCCTAATTTCATTTTATTGCCCTGTTTGAATAAAGTTTGATATATATTGCGTTCCAGCTCTGGATCTATCAATTTACTTTTCCTATAAGTTTCTATTGTTTATCAGACAACTACTGGCCCAGCTGTGATACTTATACTTACACATTATAGCAATATGCTTAAGAATAACATTATTCTTTAAAAAAGAAAGGGTTCATAATCATAATCAAAATACATAAAGAGGAAGATTCTTTTCATAATAATCAAAATATAATATTTAACATATATGATGTAGTTAAATCATGTGATAGTCTTGTGACATGGTCATTGATTATTCCGTCTTTCAATAATTATGTACTGATTAGAATATGCTGTACTTTGATAGATTCTTGAGATACTCAGAGAGATAATACCATACCTCAAGGGGCTCATAGTCTAGTCAGGGAGATAGAAAATCAAGCACATACAATGTGATAAATGGCCACCTGGAAACATTTCTAGAAACTACACTTACGGGTTAAATACTAAGCATGCAATGAAATACCATTACATTATAGAAGATCTTTAATGACACAGAAAGATATTAATGATATATGAGGTTAAAAAAAAAGTACAAAACAGTACTCACAGTATAACAAAAAAAGAAAAGAAAAGAAAAACACTAGAAATATGCATATCAAAGTATCAGTACCAATTATTCCTAAGTGGTGGAATTTTAAATTATTTTTGTCTTCTTCCTTTAAACATTTTATGTCCTCTAGGTCAGCATTGTCCAGCAGAAATATAATGCAAACTGCATAAGTAATTGTAAATTTTCTAGTAGCTGCATTAAAAAAACTAAAAAGAAATTAATTTTTATATTTTATTTACCCCAATATATTCCAAAATATTATTCTTTCAACATGTAACCAATATAAACTTTTTTGATGAGATGTTTACATTTTTTATATATATATTATAACAGTGAAATCCCATGTGTATTTTCAACTCACAACACATCTCAGTTTAGAGGAGCCACACTTCAAGTGCTCAGTAGCCACATGTGGTTAGTGGCTACTGTGTTGGACAGAGTAGTTCTAGATTTTCTACAAGAGAATTGTATTCCTTTTGATAGAAGGAGAAATACACAAATACTTTTTTTAAGAAACATCTGTTGGAGAGAGAGGAGTAAAGAAAACAAGTATGCTATATGTGGGGTGAG
>NW_004443962.1:18338970-18340998 GCF_000243295.1 Trichechus manatus latirostris | reverse complement strand
CCCTTGACATAGTATTAAGATACAGATAGATTATCAGCTTCCTGCCTCATTCAACAAATTAGTTGGAAAATTGAGTTGGAAGACATATTTAGGGTTCAACTACAGAGTTCTGAAAAATGGCATTGTAGGAAATAGAAAAGATGAGTTACCAATGTGTTTACCCAGCAGTGAGGGCACCAGTGAAATCAATCCAATTTTACCTTGCTCCCCACCACTGGGACCCTGCATTCAAGTCATCATTAAGCTTTCATCATCATACTCAGTTGAGCTGTGGATTGCTTAGGCTGCTTATTCTTTCTCGTCTATCCTGGGGGTAGGAATAAAAGTACAGACAAGTATACCTCTAGAGCCTAATTTGTGAGTTCACCCCAGAAAACAAATGAAGTATAGCTAATGCTGACATTTAATGAGCACATGGGGATCTGTGTTAAGGCATCACAGAGCAGCTAAACATACGACTCACACATGCCTTAGCTTCTTAAACTCAGTTTCTGCATGCATAGCTACCATAAATAGCCACTGAGAAGGTAGAAAATTTTATTGTTATCTTAGTTTCTGTTTCTTTTATGCCCCTTCTTCTATCTTGGCAACTTTCTTCCCACCCATCTCTAATCCGGATCCTATTGGTCATAATCTGCCCCGGGATGAACCACATCCAGTCCTGTACTTTTTGAATGATGGAAATGTGGAAGTATTTCTCTAACTACACAGATATCTTCACATAATCTTTAAAATAAGAAACACTGCAGAGGCAAATTAATTTGCATATGTATGACCCAAATAAAATAGGACTGTTTCATGTCCAACTCCAGCTTTATAAACAAAAGCCAGTGTCAACATAATCACTGAAAAGCAATTTAGATTGTTGTTTAAATCTCTCCAAAATCTGGCATGAGAAATGACATTTGAAGGCATAGAACATCACATCCTCATCACCCTGTTCTTCGCTGGGGCTCTATTTGCTAGCTTTTTCTCCGAAGGCTGACTCTGCTTGTTCAAGCCTGTCCCCTTATCACTTTTTTTTTTTTTTTCAATTGTTCAGGACTTACCATGTCTCTCAGAGTACATATTATCCTTGAAAGAGCTAAGCTGTCATTCATTTATTCACTCAACAAACATTTATTGAGCACATAAAAGCAAACCAAACCAAACCCACTGCCGCTGAGTGGATTCCAACTCATAGTGAACCTATAGGACAGAGTAGAACTGCCTCATAGGATTTTCAGGGCTATAAATCTGTATGGAAGCTGACTGCCACCATTTTTCTTACGTGGAGCAGCTTGTGGGTTTGAACTGCTGATCTTTTGGTTAGTAGAAGAGTGCTTAGCCACTGTGCCACCAGATCTCCTTCACTGAGCACATACTATGTACCACATACTCTGATAGGAATAAGAAGTGGTCCTTACCTTTAAGAAGATCAGCATATAATGTGTGTACCCTGGAGCAAGGCAGGTAAATATGATATAATCAGTATACCACTAGGCAAGATGTGATAAATCCTGTGAATCAAATAAATGCAGAATGTCATGAAAAGAATTTCCAATCTTTCTGGATAACTCAATTCCTCATTTCCTTGGTGAATAGCCTCATTGAGTCTCCATAATTAAAGTTTTTCCTCCACTACCCCTTCCAAGTTGAAAAGAATCCATGACACCACTCCAACCTGAGTTTTAAGATCCACCTTTTTGCAGATGTATTTTATTCTTAAATTACTCTGTCTGTCTGACATAGGTCATTAGCTTCTTGACTAAGATCTATGCCTTTTTCTAAGTCTATCACTGCACTAAGTAGCTTCTGTTTCACAAACAATAAATAAAAAATGGTGATGGCTGCCTGAGTCTTCCTGATCTACTCACTGGCTCCTAAACCACATTTTCATTTCTCCTGCTGGGGAAGAAGGCAAGTACTTCTTAGAGTAATTGAAGAAGTTAGTTTGGCTGTTATCACCAACATTTTAAAAAGGCTGAATGAGCATAGAGAGAATTGATGATTAAGTGAAGTGATTTTCTGGGACTGTAGAGATTGAGT
>NW_004443962.1:18336361-18338655 GCF_000243295.1 Trichechus manatus latirostris | reverse complement strand
GGCTTGGGAACTCTGATCTCAGAAATTGCACCAAGGTCTCAAGGGGTAGACAGGACACCAAGTGGAGACACCCACTCTGCTGATCATTCTTTTCTAATTGGCCTCAAAGTTCTAATTGTTTTGGAGTCTTCTCACTTGCTTAGACTGCTTCCATGTAAGGCAAGATATTCTATTAAAATGTTAATGTATAGCCAGAAAGACAAATGTTTAGATTGCTAGATGCAGATTTTAGGTTATTAGAAAAAATTTAGACAAAAATTTAGTGGCTTCTTAATTGCTGTTTAGTATCCTATAGCCAAGTATTTAACTTTCTCACTGAATTTACCAGTTTTATTCAACTGGTCGGCCTCATTCCAATTAAACACTCTTTATATTGGAATTCATCCTTTGTTTTTGTTTTTTTTTCTATTGCTGGATATTTGACTATACTTATAATCTAAAATCTGTTTGTAGTCTCAAACTGTCTTATATCCATACATTAACTCTCATATTTTGGCTAAATAGATAGATACATAGACTTTTTAAAAATCTTAGGTTTCCTAAATTCACCCATCAGGTAACATTCAGGTTTACTGTAATCCAGTGTTGACTGTGAAGGTTATAAACACATAACCCTATTATACATATTTCTAATTTATGTATAGTAACTTGTATAACTAGAATTTAGATGTACAGATCTGCAATAATGATCACACAGCACTCGGCACATACGTGTATGGCAAGAAGACATTTAGTCTGCTGCCAGTTCCAAGTTTGTTACATAACGTTTGAGACTGACACAGGAGAGCACGCTGCAGACCTGCACATTCCTGCATGTTCCCTTTTCACCATAATGCCACCAGTTGTATGGAACGTTCATGAGTCAGGTTACACTGGAAAGGGCAAATGTCGGGGAGATCCATTCTCCTTAAAGGGAGGTGTGCTCCAACCTTGTGACTGTCGGTGCTTTTACGCCACGTTCTTGCGTTACTTGGCTACATTGCTATGGGCAGGTATATCTCAGGTCACACGGGTAGTTTTGGGGATGCTTTAATGTTCTCCACATGGCATTTGTGGACTTTCGAAGAATCTTATTGGAATAGTGAATCTGTTCCCAGATGAAAGACCAACATGACAAACTCTCAGGCTGAGAACAGCCACCAGGTAACACTAAGAAGAATTCAACTAATAGCTACCATTTCGATAGAAACAGCCCGTCAAATGGATAAACTGGCTGAGGGCTTCATGATTATGGCTGCATTCGGAAGATCAGTCCTAGGCAACAGTTTTCTCTGTTCAGTTATTTGGCTGGACACTCTGTGTTGGTGGCGTTTGACTGAATTTACATTGTTGGAATTTGACCTAGACTATTGTCATTTTAGTAAAAATGGTTTCTAACATGGTAGAAAAAAAATCTTTTAGGGGACATTTGGGCAATCATCCAAAAAAAAAAAAGCTTCATCGAAGCCATCTCTGTTGCTTAGACCTGCTAATACTTGCTAATTAGAAAAACAAAACAAAGCAAAAAAAAAAAAACCTTTTGAACTGATTTTAATATGCCTTTCTATTCCTTATTACCTGCTAAATTTTATTCTCTTTGTCTTCTCTGACCTAGTCAAAACAGAATAAAAATGTTATATGGACCAAAATATAATGATATATTAAATATATAGAGTTTATTGCCTCCCATGGATCTGTAATATTGTTACAGTATTCTTAATAATGCCTACAGCTGACCAAATCAAATAGTGTTGCACCTGACAACCCCTCGCCCCTTCCTAACTCTGTCATCCCTATGGCCATGGGGCCCTCTTAGTATTCCCAGGAAACTGGAAGCATAATTAAATCTTATAAATGACCAGAAAATTCATGTAGTTTATTCAAGTATTCGACAAATATTTTCTGAGAAGAAGACACTGGGCAAACAGCACTGAACAAAGCATAAAAATCCCTGCCCTCCTGGTGCATTCATTCTAGTGGAAATTTGAATGAAACCAGACTCCATGGACCTCCCAGAACTTACTGGAGCCTGCAGAGGCCTGAACAGGGTCCCCTCCAAATTCAGTAATCTGCAAATCAGTTGATTCAAATTCCAGTTCAGACCCTAAGTTCTGGGAGTTGTGAGGACTCTGGAACAGGTAGAGATTTGGAATCCATTCTCACAATGGGACTAAAAGGGTGGGGTTCAACATAGTGTTCTACTCTCATTCACTGTTAATTGGGTTGTTTTTGTTAAGTGGACCCTGCAGGATGATACCTGCAATTGTTTATCAAAAAAAAAAAAAAAAAAAAAAAAAAAAAAAAAAAAAAAAAAA